>NC_136648.1:24994712-25554712 GCF_949748355.1 Melanostigma gelatinosum | reverse complement strand
CGCATCAGCAAACACAACAACCAGCAAGCCCTGTCCCACAGCATAGAGGAGGGGCTGAAGATACAGGCCATGACACGGTGAACAGGACTCCCAACACACTGCAGATCCAAACGTAAAGTCGTCCCTCTAACACATGCCGTGTGCATTTGTTTCTGTCAGACTGCAGCGTGGTAAGAGACACACCGTGGAGAACGGGAGCGGCGCGGAGGACAACGGCGACTCCTCCCACTGTAGCAACGCTTCTGTCCACAGCAACCAGGTATGTTCAATATCCATCGTGTGTCCTATGGATGCATTTTGTGTCAAACCTCAGAAATCAGTTGTAATTTGTGCCCAGTGAAAATATTGGTTGTGTTGGTGCGAAATGTGTGAATATAAGCACACATGAATATGGGGTGACTCTTTGTCCTGGTGTGTTGTTCTCCAAGGAGGCAGGGCCGAGCATTAAGCGCACCAAGACCAGCGATGACAGCGGTTTGGACATGGACAACGCTGCGGAGAACGGGGGCGGAGACTCTGTGATTGAAGGGGGTGCCAGCGAGATAGAACTGGTGTTCAGGCCACACCCTACCCTGATGGACAAGGACGACGGTCACAACAGGTAGCGTTGCACACGCACAGCGCGCATTGTGGCTTTTGCTTGTGTCGCATATAAAATACATTTCTGAAGAAACGGATACATTGTGAACAACCAATGTGTTTGGGCAGGAGGAGAGCTGGTAACGTTGGAAGCAAATGGCGAACGCAAGGACGTTCCAATGAGCTGCATTATGATGCGTTCAGCAAAAATAATTACTGGGCAAAGTTCAATTATAATGTTATGATGTGTCCAAATGTAATCTTGTAAAATGTAGTTTTGAGCGGTCAGTTGATGGACGTTTACATTGCAATAGAAACTAGATGTTAGAGAGGGAATTATGACTTCCAAAGACGAGCTCTAAGCAGTTCATAACACATCATTAAAACCACTACTACATTAAAACCACTACTAATAATAATAATAAAGATCTTTTTATCAATTCAAAAAAACAATCTTTTCCTGAGCTCAGTCGTCTTCCAATCAGAACGTTGGCGTCTGGATCCCCAGCATGTTGAGGTGTCCTGAACCCAAATGGCTCCTGGGGGCGGGGCCATCGTGAATGTGGGCGGGCACCTTGCATGCTAGTGTATGAATGTGAGTGGATGATGACATGTCAAAGTCCATTTCTTACAAAAACCACTCGAGATGACCAACATTTAGCTTGTTCACACTGACTTCAGGGTGGTTTACATTTTTTGGGGGGGAATTAGTGATACTATCTTCAATAATAAATACCTTTTTTCCCAGCTGATCCAATCAATGAGTCCAAACTGATCTGATCTGACCTGTGACCTTTGTGAACTATTACATGTGCTGATCAGCTCATTTACACATGTGTGTGTCTTCAGTGTGGAGTTCGTCCCTCGCTACATCAAGACGTCCGGGAACGCCACCGTGGACCACCTGTCTAAATACCTGGCTGTGAGGCTGGCTCTGGAGGAGCTGAGAAGAAACGCAGAGGCCAGTCCTGTAAATGTGGAGGCAGCTTCAGAGAAGCAGTACACCATCTACATACCTACTGCTGGGAACCAGTTCACTGTGAGTCATGACCTATACTCACCCTACGTGATTGGTGGCTTCATCTTCCCAGTCTGTACTACAGCAGGACTTAGTTCTGATCTAATGTGTGTTCCTAAACTCTGTCCACAGGTGCTGAACGGTTCCTTCTCTCTGGAGCTGGTCAGCGAGAAGTACTGGAAGGTGAACAAACCCATGGAGCTCTACTTTGCTCCGACTAAAGAACACAAGTAGACCCACACGAAAACACACACGGGCACGCACATGCACACGCGCACACACACACATGCGCACGCACGCACGCACACACACACACACACCAGTAGGAAGTTAACATATGGACTTGACTACACCTGCACACACACACAGGGAAGAGAGGAAGGTGTGTCAGAAGGAGATGTGAGGGTTGGTTAAACCCTCAAAAGGACTCTTGTAAAAAGAAACCCGTTGTTTTATATTCTCTGTCTCTTTCTTCGTGTCTCTTTCTATTGTTCTCTCAGTAGAAGGTAGCAGATCAGTACATCAGGTCAACTGGAGCGGTCATGGTCTGGTCAGTCTCATGCTTACAGCATCACACATTGGACCTGCATAATGAATGTAGAATCAGCAGCAGCTGCCCGGAGACATGCACCACATGGACGTGTGTCCTCTACACGGTCATTTCACATGTAAGGAAGCAAAGAATGATGCCCATCATAATTAGTTTCTCACTGGAAACCAACCATGAGCCGTAAGCACCACTCAGTGCGTCATGGTTTCACTTCATGTGTAACTCTGACGGTTCGATTCCCCTCTTCAGGTCAAATCAGGTTTTGCTATTTTAAAAACCGTAATTGTTTTTAGAGTCTCGTGGGATCACATGACCATCACACAGATCCAGGCTCTGCTAATTATTCCTGTTTCTCTTAATAATATTTCACAAATCCAAGCAAATAGATGTACATGATTGACCTGAACTCTTGGATCTGAATCTTTATTTGCTTTGAATCTTCTGTCTGAATTTGTGAACTCTGAAATGTTTTTGAAATGAGGGGAATTCAGACCATACAAATTCATCTGTATTTTATTTTCTAAATTCAATAATAACTTGTGATTCATTTTCTTTAACGTAGGTTTTAGTTGCTTGTGAAATTGCAATGATTAGTGGATTGTCTTTACTTCCATGGACGACCGTCTGAAGTGACATCAGCCCGTGTGATTGGAGCCGTGTGGCACAGTGCGACATGCTGTTAGTGTGGAGAGAACACCTGTTGGACCATATGTTCAGAAACGGTGCTTTCATACTGACCAATGTGACGAGTTATGAGCAGCTGTAGGCAGTGCAAGCATCTCCATAGTAATATGAAGCTACAGATTGCCTCTGGCACATAGTCTTTATCTTTTTGTTGGTTTTTTTTGATAATATTGTAAGTAATTATTTTTGTTTGTTTTCACGTCTTTCATGGAGAACATTAGAATGGCTGCAATGTGTCTGTGAGGGAAGGCTTGTGTGTCACCGAATGACTGTAACGTGGGCGGAGCTCTGGCTGCTCCGTGACTCTGACTCTACCAGCATGGACACATGCAGCTGCTCGTCCCTGTGTTCCTGTGACAGGTGGCTCATTGAGGAGACAGTGAACTGTTGTAGAAGCTCGTAGCTGTTGTCTTGATCTCTTGCCTGTAGAAACAAACTGTCCTCTAATATCTGTGGCTCGTTCTTTTATAAATGTCTTTTGTAACATGAGGAGTGTGTTTGGTTGGGAATATATGTTTGCAGCACCACGGACAGTTAGACCATTAAAGTATTCACCGTCACCCCAAAGCTGCTCTCTGCTGCTGAGCCACCGCTGGCTGACCGCTGGGAGGGGGCGGTCACAGGATGCTGCTGGTGCCGCCGCTCCTTGGATGTGAAGAATGACGTCTTCATATGCAGCGCAGACATGCATTCATTCATCGTAGAATCCATGATGCTACTCAGTTTTAGTTATTTCAGACACATGGTGAGGGTTTGGTTAAGTGTGTTAAAGTGAGATCAGCCCTGTGCGGAGCTACACACGCGCACACACACACACCTCCATCACCTGTTGGAGAAGGTGGAAGGGAAACTTTGCAGATTCAGTTCTTGAAATGAAAATGTTTTTGCCCACTTACATCCAAGCACACATTTCTTCCTTTCTTCCTCCTTCAGCTACTACGATCCACGTCTCCTGTGATTGGTTGTTGTAAACGTCCTATGTGCAGGATGAGCCCTCAAACATTTGAAACTGGCTCTGACTTCTGTTAAAACATGTTTGTACTGTAAATGTCCCGTTGGGTTGATGCCTTTTTTCCGCTCTGCATCTCATTTGGTACACAGGACGAACCACAACCATTACACGAGAACATGCATGATTCAAACGACTCTTTAACCGGCCTCACTGTGGACGAGAGGATGCACCACTTTGTGTTGGAGGAAAAACTCGAGGTGTTTTTGCCATGTAGAGAAAAGTGAAGTTTGCATGTATGAATCTCCTCACTGTTACGCAGAGAGAGTGCACACTATTGTCCCATTCATGGATACATCTTTCACCACAATAAATAAAGAAAGAAATGGAGCCCATTAAGACTGTCAGTGTTCTCTTACATTCAGGACAGAGCAGGCGATATTTGATGACATCTTAACGCTTGGTGGTCCAGATTAGCATCTCATGGTCTTCATTGGCAGATGCATTTTGCTCAGTTGTCTGTTAAAAAGACTGAGCAGAGTGATGATAAAATAAACTTATTTTATCATCACTCTCCCTGTGAATGTGCTAATCAAGCCTATTGGTGTAATGTGAGTGTAGCTGACTCACCACGAAGGCTGCCACAAACTGAAGGACTGCATCCGACTTCTAGCTTCAGGAAAGAGAAAGCGGCAAGTTCCACAAACTGGACTGCCCAGATAGGCATGTGTCGAAGGTCAACAGCTGGAACCACAGCGTCCCTCCCATCTCCGTGTGTGTGTGTGTGTCCTGTATACTGCGTGTGTGAGACCTGTATACTGCATCGATCTGTTTGGACAGTGAGCCTGAACCTGTACAACATGGAACACAGAGTGCTTCTGTTCTCGCTGGTTAATAAATTGCAAAAAATTACTTAATAGCAATCTGGGTGGGATCATGGCCTCCTGTTATAAAATGATTAAAAACTCAACCATATTAAAGTGAATTTGTAATATGAAGAGTAGAGGTATTATCAAGCTGGATAAAAAACAAATAGTCGATGGCGACAACCACTTGTGTGGAGGAGAAAGGTCATGGTTGGGCTGAGCATCGCTACAGGATCAGTGTAAGACGAGGAGGAAACACTAGCGGCCTCTTGCTTCAAAGTCCTGTTTGTTTGACCCGTCTCCTCTTCTGTCCCAGTTATCCTGGACTAACACGACTCCTGTGGTTTTCATCTCCATTTACACGTCTCTGCAGAATGTGATTGTTTCCTTTTATATTTTATCACTATGTACTTGTTATACATTTATTTTAAAACATGAGCCTACAGTTGAGAATTGTTTGTTCATAAACTACAAAGTTTAATCAAAATGATGAATTACTGTACTTAAAATGACTACATGGGAACTTTCCATTTGTATTGCTGTTGGCAGTCATCTCCTCTTACAATGAACACTTGAAATGATGAAAGCACTTGCAAATGACAAGGTGGTAAAGCATGGAAATATAATACCTCAACGAACAGCTGATCAGCTGCGATACCTCCTATTTAATTCATTCTGAAGTGACGGTCCGATGTCTCATTTGTTAAATGCCTGCTGCCTCGACTCCTCTCTCCTCTGGTCTCTTCTTGACTCCTCTCTCCTCTGGTCTCTTCTTGACTCCTCTCTCCTCTGGTCTCTTCTTGACTCCTCTCTCCTCTGGTCTCTTCTTGACTCCTCTCTCCTCTGGTCTCTTCTCGACTCCTCTCTCCTCTGGTCTCTTCTTGCCTCCTCTCTCCTCTGGTCTCTTCTTGACTCCTCTCTCCTCTGGTCTCTTCTTGCCTCCTCTCTCCTCTGGTCTCTTCTTGACTCCTCTCTCCTCTGGTCTCTTCTTGACTCCTCTCTTCTTGCCTCCTCTCTCCTCTGGTCTCTTCTTGACTCCTCTCTCTTCTTGCCTCCTCTCTCCTCTGGTCTCTTCTTGACTCCTCTCTCCTCTGGTCTCTTCTTGACTCCTCTCTCTCCTCTGGTCTCTTCTTGACTCCTCGCTCCTCTGGTCTCTTCTTGACTCCTCTCTCTTCTTGACTCCTCTCTCCTCTGGTCTCTTCTTGACTCCTCTCTCTTCTTGACTCTCCTCTGGTCTCTTCTTGCCTCCTCTCTTCTCGGCTCTTTTTGCCTCTCTCCTCTGGTCTCTTCTCGACTCCTCTCTCCTCTGGTCTCTTCTCGACTCCTCTCTCCTCTGGTCTCTTCTCGACTCCTCTCTCCTCTGGTCTCTTCTCGACTCCTCTCTCCTCTGGTCTCTTCTCGACTCCTCTCTCCTCTGGTCTCTTCTCGACTCCTCTCTCCTCTGGTCTCTTTTCGACTCCTCTCTCCTCTGGTCTCTTCTCGACTCCTCTCTCCTCTGGTCTCTTCTCGACTCCTCTCTCCTCTGGTCTCTTCTCGACTCCTCTGGTCTCTTCTCGACTCCTCTCTCCTCTGGTCTCTTCTCGACTCCTCTCTCCTCTGGTCTCTTCTCGACTCCTCTCTCCTCTTGTCTCTTCTCGACTCCTCTCCTCTTGTCTCTTCTTGACTCCTCTCTCCTCTGGTCTCTTCTTGACTCCTCCGCTCGCATCTCGTGTGGGCGGGACTAAGACGTGAGGTGAGGAGGCGAGGAAAGGAATCAAGGAGGAATACAAAATCAGGAAAAGAGAAAGACCCACAATTCTGACCCCACCGTGTGTATTCCTCCTCCTGGGTGTGCACTCTGTTGTTAAAGAGTGGCATGACTGAGATGTACTATTAAGGCTCTTTATCGGTAAAACACCTTGTTTCATGGTTGCTGCCGTCAGTATTATAAAGACTCACTGGGTTAAGACCACACATGATACAATGAAGTCTACACATTGCTTACTGAGACACTTTGAAGTTGTCATGTCATGTACCAAGTATAACTTCAGATACAGGAAGACAAAAAGCAAACGTCTCATTTGAATGAATATATGCTGATCTGCTTTTCTATAGTTTGTATCTTATGGTGTGTTTTTACACAGTCGTGTAGAAAGTCAACTGTTTCTCATGTGTAATGCTTCTCAGGCTGGAACGTTTAATAAACCTACTGTTTACAGTTCTGTCCCCGCTATTCATTACAAACACTAGGAACCAATGTCTTTATCCTGACCCGTGTTTCTAGTCGGACAGAATAACAGTGCTTGCTGTTATTTCCGGTGGTCATTAATGGCTCCAGCTTGTTCTTCAATCAAACACGCGACTGAACGATGTGATTGAGTGGGAGGCGCTAGGACGTGACGTTAATGAGCTAAAGTAACGTGTAATAATCACGTCGTGGAAGAATCACGTCGTGGAGTAAACACGCGCTGTTGTCGGGTAATGATGAGCTGCGTGCCGCTGAAGAGGTGCTACAAGGAGCTGCCGGTGTGGATCGTGGAGGACCACCACGATGTAAGCCTGCCGTCGTTATGCGTGTTGCCCAGCTAGCTATGATGAACGTGCCCTGATGTGTTACAGCTAACAACATGAGCAGTACCGACACACTTCCACATTACTGCTCATTGTTATGAAGGCGTTTTTATATATCGACAGTTAACCTGGAATTAATTTGGAATGTCATAGCTGCACTTTAATGCAGCCTCCCAGAGAATGTATGAGACTGAGTTCCGTCCGATATAAAGACTTTAGAGAAGAAAACTCTGAAGTTTGAGCTGTGATAGAACGGCCTTTCCCTGGCATGGTGGCCAATTCACATGATGTGTCATCAACCAATGAGCTGTGGTAAGTTGACTGTATGGTCAAACCTGCCCCATGCTCTACATCAGGGGTCACCAACCTTTTTTTAGACTGAGAGCTACTTCAAGGGTACCAGTAGTATGAAGGGCTACTTATTTGACACAAACATCCTGAATAACAAAGTTGCACAGATCACCTTAATAATAATAATATATGTGAAGAGACTGTTTGATCACATGTCAGTTAATTATTCCTCACAATAATTATTAAGAATGATTTCCACAACAATGATGGTATAGTAACACATACATATTTAAACATGCAACTTTTAGTTCTGTTAATCTGTTTCAACATTTGAAAGTCAGAGGTATCACATCTCTGATATTTTTGTATCATCACATGATCAAAGCCGGTTACTGTTGCACACAGCGCCTGCTGGTGAATGATGCAGTGGTAATGTAGACATGTTGTGAAGTCTGGGTCACCTTTGCATTGCGCAATGAAGGTCACGGAAACACCTGGCCATGTCAACCAGCAACCATCGCTGCTTGCAGCTTCAATGAAGGTTTGTTTCTGGTTGTTGTTGGTCGGTTGGCCTGCTGTCAGCAAGGCTGGAAGCGTCACCGACTCATATTCACGGAGTTTACTGGTGCGAAATGTTCGAAAAAATGATTCATTTCTCTTCATCTAACTCTTTCCAGGTTTTTCAATGTAGTAACTTCATTCAAACGTAAAACGTTATGGACATGTGTGCTATTACTTTTCTCATGCGTGCCCTTTATACTTCATAATAAGGTTATTAATCTAACCTATGTTTACCAAATAACAAGTGAAAATGGGTGCTATTCCACCTGTTGGTTTGGTGCAGCGATGGCATATTCTGTTAGAACTGCACCAGTTCTCTCGGCAAAACACCGTCTAGATTATTGCAGAAAATCAGCTCTTCACAAAAGACTTAACCTCATATGACTTTTGAATGCAAGTAGTAAAAGTAAAAAGCAAATCTTAGGCTCTAGACCAGGGGTGTCAAACATACGGCCCGTGGGCCGGATCCGGCCCGCCACGTCATTTTATGTGGCCCGCGAATCCGCCAGCAAAAGAAAATTAATTTAAATAATTTTTTTTTTTACAAAAATTAAAAGTTAGATGTGAAAATAAAAATATCCCCATTGTCGAAATTATGAGATAGAAAGTCGAAGTGATGAGATAGCATGTTGTCTGTGTGCCGACATTAAAAGTATCACAACAGGTGGACAGGAGAGGCAACAGCCCATAAAGAGGATTTCCAACAAGTAATCGTGCCTTTCTCAACATGTGTACTTCTCTGGACTTGTAAACTCGTGGAACGTCATCAGTCTCAAGTACTGTTCCAATTCAAAGTTCACATCGAGCCAAGCACGGTCCTAATGCCCGGATGTGGCTCCGCCCATTTTAGCGGGGATGCATCGGAGGTGACTTGTCTGTACTTGGGACAGCCAAATATCCCAGAATGCATTTTGCACCAGCAACAGGAAACAATGGCGGAGGAGAAATCACACAACTGGAAGTTGACACTGTTGTTTTGAGGCGAGAAGTTAGTTGTTTAAGCACCAAATCTGTGGTCGGTTTGTCAAGATTCAGCCGATTTTAAAATCTGCTCTGACGATTTCGGAGATGTGAGGTGTTGCTAGCGGGATCTGATCCACATACATATATTTATCTATATATGTATATATACATATATAATTGTATGTATGTATATATATATGTAAATAATAATATGTCATTTTTGATTTTAAATGAAAATGAAAACAGCAGGGTTGTCATATTTAGTTTGATTGTAAAAATACTTTACAGAAAAAAACGAATTAAACTCATGAGACCAGCTGAGGTGGTGACGTCATCAAGTAAGCTGCTGTTCCAATTGTCTGTAGGGCTGCAACAACGAATCGATAAAATCGATTATTAAAAGAGTTGGCAATGAATTTCATTGTCGATTCGTTGTGTCGGGCGATTATTACGCCATTCAATAAGTCGCGGAGATGTTTGAGTATAAAAAAAATAAAATTGAGTTGAGCCATTCGAGCCGCTGGTCTCGCCGGGGCTATTTGTGTTCATTCGCACTGGACGTGTCGGAGAGGGGGCGGGGCTTATCGCCCTGAAAGCTGTTCAACTGTCCGCCATTAACCATGGAAAAAATAACCTGTATTTCTGCTTAGTACGTGTTGTGGAAGTCACAGATATCCCGGGAAACTAAACTAAATATGTTAAGAGTAGTTACATTTACAACCGGCCCTTTGAGGGCGACCGTGATGCTGATGTGGCCCCAGAGTGAAAATGAGTTTGACACCCCTGCTCTAGACAAACTAAACAGCGGTTGCATGAGTGGGAGTTTACACAACAAGGCTGTGTAGGTGGACTAGTCACCTTTCCTCGTCAAGTTCATGTACTGGTGTGTTTGATATTGTAGGACAAACAGAACTATAACTGGACCTAGTGAAAGCCCGTGTGTGTGTGTGTGTGTGTGTGTGTGTGTGTGTGTGTGTGTGTGTGTGTGTGTGTGTGTGTGTGTGTGTGTGTGTGTGTGTGTGTGTGTGTGTGTGTGTGTGTGTGTGTGTGTGTGTGTGTGTGTGTGTGTGTGTGTGTGTGTGTGTGTGTGTGTGTCAGTCACACCCCAGAGAAGGAGGCCGGAGCACGTGTGTCCGCTGCTTTGTACAGTCGACACGCTCCAACAAGAAATCTACCAAGACTGGTTTACAATTATAAGGAATTTTATTCCACTGATGCAAGTACGATCACAGTTAAACATTGGAGCACATACTCCTATGAAATATTAAATCAATAAAACCCCATTTGCAAAAAACTCAACTCAGCTCCTCAGGTATAAAAAACACGTCCGTCGTCTGAGAGCCTTCACGCGAGAGAGAAAAAAAGTATTTTAAATCAAACCTCCCACATATTCGTTCGCGACTCCTCCCCTTCCGTCTATCTCAATTGCTATTGGCCAATTTCCCTACGCACTTCTGTAAACGCCTGTCTCCACATCTCTCTCTCCTTGAGCAGCTAACACATTCAAATCCTGTCAGTTATGACTTACTCCCTTCTATGATAATCCTTCAGTATATAAGCTAGACTTCTGCAACTTGGCAGAAGCTTCATGTCTTATTAGCTACTAATCTTACAACACTTTATGTTTATCTTAATTAAGCATTCCCAAAACCCTTATGTTTATGACTAATTATGAATTCTTAATTATGAATTATTATACACTTTTATTATATCTACTGAACATACCGTTTTTTGCTCAAATTTCTTACTGTATGTATGTATGTATGTATGTATGAATGTATGAATGAATGAATGAATGAATGAGAATTGAGTATGTGCTCCAAGTAGCAGACACTATAGATAAAAGAGACTATAAATCCTACTAACAAACGCTTCTAAACCTAAATTCCTCACACACTTTTAACTTCACTACATTTGTCAATATTAGTTGCTCGTGAGGCTACCTTGCAGATTCAGATTCTTAATACTGTTGAGGATGAAACTTACCCCAACGTGGAGGAGGGCCAGACCACACGTGTGTCCAGCTGCTTCGTGCAGTTCACACGCTGCAATAATAACTACCAAAACTGGTTTACAGTTAAAAGGATTTAATCCCACTGATGCAAGTACGATTACAGTTAAACATTGGAGTACATACTCCTATGAAATATTACAATATTAACCCACTTTGGAAAAAACTACCTCTGGTCCCAGGACACAGCCGTCCCAGGGAACCACACGCTAAAAGAGGCAGAAAAACACTTCTATCCCCGCCCACATATTCGTTCGCGACTCCTCCCCTCCCGTCTATCTCAATTTCTATTGGCTAACTTCTCTATGCACTTCTGTAAATGCCTGTCTCCACGACTCTCTTTCCCTGAGTTCCTAACACAGTCAATGACCGTCAGTTATTGCTTAATCCCTTCTATAATAATCCTTCAGTATAAAAGTTAAACTTCTGCAACTTTGGCAGAAGCTTCATGTCTTATTAGCTACTAATCCTACAACGCTTTATGTTTATCTTACTTATGCATTCCCAATACACTTATGATTATGACTAATTATGAATTCTTAATTATGAATTATTAAACACTTATTATATCTACTGAACATACAGTTCTTTGCTCAAATTTCTTACAATACACAAATGACATCCACGAATAAACATGGTGTATTATTAAGCAGTGTACAGGCAATTACTGTAAGGCGACATATTGTCGGGATGAAACAAGTGTGCTGTCTATTTTACATCCGTTTTGGCATTTTCCACATGAATATTTTCAGTTGTGTCACTATTATGTCAGTGTTGTTGTCACCAAACCCCTTCCACTCTCCCTTTAGCCAATCACCACATGGCAAGCTGTTACTGTAGCAACGACAGAAAGACTGGTCAGATGTCAGCTGACTAAAACATGCAGGACAAATGGACAATCGCCCACAACATGATGAAACGTCTCTTAAACATTGTGTCACTCAGAGGGACGGGCCGGTTTACATTCACTCACAAACAGTTGATGGAGGTGGATTTCCGTTACCGGGATGGCAGTAAATATGGTCTTGAGTGGGTAGAGAAGTGGAAAATAGAGCTTGATTTAAAGGTGTTTATGCCGCATTGTCAACTATTCCTTCGCAATTTCGTGTCACAGTAGTCGGAGAGTTATACCAACCAAATTTGAAACAAATCTGATAAACTTTAGAGACGTTTGCTTAAAATACGTGAAAACAGCACAAAATTCCTAACGGCCGACTTCCGTTTGGGAACGAGAGCCGACATGAAATATGTGTAAAGTCACGGGAGCAATACGCGTTCCAACTGTCCCAACTTAGCCGAAACATACATGAGCCCAATCGCTGTATGGTCACAGGTTGTGATGTGAGTGACGAGTGATCGGGGGGGGGGAATACGTGTTTTACAACATTAAGTCATCACTTGTGTGAACATGCATCATAAAGTCCTCTAATAAAAATGAATGGACAAAATCTAACGTGGCTTGTTGCTTCAGGCCAAATTTGCCAAAAATAAATGACATATGTTCATCAAAGGAACTTTCCCCCAATCATGGCGTGTGATTGGGCGCTATGGAGCCTGCTGGCCCCGCCCGAGCCCATCCACTGCATGGCCGTGCTGTTTCCACTTGTTGTGTAACTTTTGGAGCATCCTCACCTCTCAAACAGGACCAGAAAATGAATCGGTAGGGGACCTTTCAACCCTGGCACGATCATGCGCGCACCCCAAATATCTCAAATGCAACAAATACTATAAACATATTTGTTTCACGCTTTGTGCTGTTGCTTTTATACATGAGTATAAGTGAATGACATGTTATGTGAAGTTCTTCACAGACTAGAAAGTCCATTCATGAACGGCATTGAAAGAGCTTAGATATTATACCAGTTCACTCATACAGATGTGTCACGGTTCTGAAAGCTGCTTCTTTGACTGTTCACTAGGTGGTGGGTCATATTTATCGTGCCATTGCATCGAGACATCTCCCACCGAAGAACATCAAGATGATCCACTTAGACTCCCATCCCGACCTGCTCATCCCCGTCAACATGTCTGCTGACACGGTGTTTGATAAGGAGAAGCTCTTCAGGTAGGATTTTCTTTCAAACACAGTTACAATCCAAGTTTTGGGATGCAGCAATGTGTCAACATTTACCCATATTCACCGTGCTGCCCATGCATGTCAGCGTATATGCCGATAGACAGATGGACAGCGGCTGATGTTTATCTGTTGGGTCCATTTTGTGATGGCTACATTTTGCTGATAGAAAGTCGAAGTTATGAGATAGAAAGTCAAAATGATGAGATACTTAAACACACAGTCACAGAAGCAGCTCTTTGGCTGGTTACTGTACATGTAACATGAAATGTATTGTGAGAACATTGAAGACTACTTTAAACGTGTCTTTACAACACATGAAATACTTCACGTGGGATTGTGCAAACGCACCCTTGAAAGGATTTTAAGCATTCAACAAAGTTATTGTAATAACTTGTTTGATATTAGTCTTTGCTATTTTCTTGAATAGTTTGATCTTTGATAGAGTAATGTGGGTTTCTGAACCCTAAATTAAAAAGATTTAAGTTATAATTACAAATGTGCTTAAATACATTTCTATAACTACATGTACAATATTTTAACACTTGAATAAACAATAATCAAATGCAGAGAGTTATTCACCAATATGTTACGAGTAGTTACATTTACACAGTCTTACATTTACAACCGGCCCTTTGAGGCAACCGTGATGCTGATGTGGCCCGGAGTGAAGATGAGTTTGACACCCCTGAGTTAAAGAGTTAGTTCACCAAAGTAGTTGGGTGCTATCATATCCTTAAATCGACTGATATCTTTAGAGGGAGGACGGAGAGGAATGTTTCTAAATTCAGATAAGAATTGATGGTGGTTTCAGTAATGCCACTGAAACGGAGCGTCTAATTAATCTCAATGACTGAGTGACAAATGTCATGTTTATGACTGAAAGATAGGACACAAGGAGACAGACAAGTGACTGTCAATGATTGGCAGCTGACAGCTCGATGGGCAGCAGCATGATGATGTGAAGTGTGTTGTCTTAGGATAGTAGACACTTCTCTCTGGCTTGCATGTGCAGAAATCTGCTTATAAAATACATGTTCATACACCTCTAAAGATGCTATCTTGACAGAATAGTGAATCATTTGTTCATGTCTAGAAGCTGTCTTCGTGTTGCGCTTGTATATATGAGTCTCATAGAAAGGATGGATGAATAGTACTAATGGAAGTAAAGTTTCCCGCCTGACACGGAAAGGAGAATAATGGTTGGCTCAAGTCCAGTTAATGGACAACAATATGTGAGGTCATCTTATTCAAACACTACATTTGCACTTTTTCACAAACAAAGAGCACACCAATGGGAAGCTCAATATTTGGTTTATTAATAAATAGGTCATTTATATTTGGCTAAGCCATCACCCAACCAACACATGCACCTGAACCAAACATTATGTTACTCAACAGGTGATGCGTTTTAAGAGAAAGTTAACAAAACAGAACTTGCCTACAATGTGAAGCGATATTGAGAAAATATGCTTTATGTAAAATGAATTTGTTCATCAAAGGGTGAGATCAAATTCAAGCGGTTATTAAGCAGCCGTAAAGCGAAAGGCAGGCCAAGAAGTAGAGGATTCAGAGAGGTGTAGGTTGTTCTCCCATGTAGACCAGAAGTCTCCTCTGGTAGGATGTGTGTAAGATGTTGGACATGTGGGGGTAGGTAATGGATGGATGGCTGCTCTTAAAGGCAAAATGTTACATTGTGTTGGACTTCACCAATCACGCTATGTTTTCTTTGTGGGTTCTTTTCAGTGAGTTGAGTATAGAAAACTGGATAATGCCCATGGTCTATGCTGGCCATGTGTCATGTGTGGTGTGGCTGCATCCATACTGGGCCCAGCAGATCAGAGAGGGCGAGCACAGGATGGCTGTAGGAAGAGACCCATCCACCACCACCATCAGGTAGGACATGCACTAAACACACCCAGCGGCACACTTCAAAGATTCAAGGACCATTTATTGTCATTTTGCAGCACAGGGAAGCACAGCGACATGCTGTTGTAGCCCATTTACAACACGAGAACAACATGACAAAACTAAAGAACGTAGCGCTTCCTTTAGTGCATTTTTTGAATTGGTATCATAATTAATGTAAACAGGGGCAAGAAAAACAATTCTCTGGACAGCTTGTTGAACATAAAAAATTCAACATCAGCTCGCCCATGCTGGATTGACCGCTCTTATTCTGGAAACAGCTCGGCACTAAACCGGATGCAGTTGGTGTCAATGATTCTAGCTTTGAAACGGATAATCTGCGATGATATTTTGCTAATTTTTCATAAAACTGGACCAAAAACCCCACGATTTGTTTCGGCGAAGGGCAGTGCCATGGTACGGTTGTCCACTCACAGCTTTCTAGTGGTCCCACGGAGAGCAAAACCGGAGGTATGTAACGGAGTTGTACCCCAAACCGGACAGTTTTTAGCTAATGTTTCAATACAATTCACTTACAATGTTGATAAAAATGATCGTGTAATGTTTTCAGTTGATTTAATGGTGTTAAACTGAAGTTAAACTTCGTACCTTTCAAACGAAATGTTGTTGTAATTATTACAGTTAGCTTTGCCTTTACCAGAGTCGTTAAAACGATGCTAACACCGGTGAATTAGCCGTGCACTGCTCTTGGCCTAATCCGTACGGACTTCTATCCTCGTTGTAAACACTGGCTGCTGCTGGTTTTTCGGGGATATTCGCTTGTTCCAGGGTCGCAAAAATGACCATCAATGCTGTCAACACATCCGGGACCGTAGTTCTGTCCTTCACAATAAGATATCACGCTTCAACAACTCCAAATGATGCAATAAAAGCTCCTTAATTTCCTTTCGAGCTGTTTAAGCGTCGCCCGAGCGTTCTTTCTGCTTTCTCTCATCAAAGTCACTTTCCTATAGTATTTAGACATATAAACGTCCATATATATTCATGAAATTTGACACATAGATTATTTGATATGTATGAATTAATATTATTTACGTTTGGTTGGCGATCGCCGAAGAAAATGACAGCGTAATGACCGGAAAGGGCGTCACGACGGAATCGTTCGAGACAGGCCAAGAGCAGCTAGCGCTGACCGAGGCAGGCCATCGTTACGTTACGCGTTCCACCACGGGTGCTAGTGCTATTAAATGCATTGGTTAGCTCGCTAGCTGCTAGCATCAGGGTGCAAATCATGATTTGTCGTACACATAACGGCGATTTCTGCCCAGGATTTCATGCTGTTATGACACGTTTTCTAGATGCTTATATTAGTAGTCTATAGTTGTGTTTGGAGTGTGTAATAAGTGACTTAGATGATAGTGCCCAAATTAAAGGCAAGGCAAGTTTATTTGTATAGCACATTTCAACAACAAGGTAATTCAAAGTGCTTCACATAAAACCATTAAAAGCATCAAAACATAAGGCAAAAGAAAAGGAGATTTAAAAAACAGTGTAAGAAATAAAATACAGTTGTAAAATGCAGAAATGCAGGAAATTGATTAATATATTCATTGAATGTGGTTCAATTAAAGGCAGCAGCAAACAGAAAAGTCTTCAGTCTTGATTTTAAGGAGATGAGGGTCTCAGCAGACCTGCAGCTTTCTGGACTTTGTTCCAGATATGTGGAGCAGAACAAGTGAACGCTGCTTCTCCATGTTTAGCGCTGACTCTGGGAACAGAAAGTAGACCGGTCCCAGACGACCTGAGGGGTCGGGATGGTTCATAAGGTAGCAGCAGATCAGAGATGTATTTTGACCCTAAACCATTCAGTGCTTCATAAACCAACAGCAGGATTTTAAAGTAAATTCTTTGTTTGACAGGAAGCCAGTGCAAAGACCTCAGAACTGGAGTGATGTGATCCACCCTCCTGGTCTTAGTGAGGGTCTGAATCCATAACTACACCTAGATTTCTGGCTTGGCTTGTGGGTTTTAACATCAGTGATTGAAGCTCAGCGGTGATTTTCAATTGTTCGTCCTTGGTACCAAAAACAATTACTTCTGTTTTATCTTTGTTTAATTGAAGAAAATTCTGGCACACCCAGTTGTTGATTTGTTCAATGCAGTTACCCAGCCCTTGTATGGGATTATAGTCCCCTGGTGACATAGTTATGTAGATTTGTGTGTCGTCTGCATAATTAGGATAACACACTTTGTTGTTTTCCATAATCTGAGCTAGTGGAAGCGTGTAGATGTTGAACAGAAGAGGCCCCAGTATTGAACCTTGGGGAACACCACATGTCATTTTAGTCAGCTCTGATGTGTAATCAGCTACAGACACAAAGTATTCTCGGTCCTTCAAGTAGGATTCAAACCAGTTAAGTGCTGTGCCAGAGAGTGCCACCCAGATTTTTTGTCTTTCTAGGAGTATGGCATGGTCGACCGTGTCGAATGCAGCACTGAGATCCAGTAATACTAAGACTGAACTTCTGCCATTGTCTATGTTTAAGTGGATGTTGTTGAAAACCTTAACAAGAGCAGTTTCAGTACTGTGGTGCTGTCGAAAGCCTGACTGGAAAACATCAAAGCAGTTATTTACGGCCAAGAAGTTGGTCAGCTGTTGGAAAACCGCTTTTTCAATTATTTTACTTAAAAATGGGAGGTTTGATATTGGCCTATAATTTTTCATCGTTGCGGAGTCTAAACTAGCCTTCTTTAGGAGCGATTTAATAACTGCAGTTTTTAGGGCTTGTGGGAAGACACCTGAGAGAAGGGATGTGTTTACAATTTGTAAAAGATCAGTGGTCATGCAGTTTGAAATATTTTTGAAAAAGTGTGTTGGTAGAATATCCAAGCAGCAGGAGGATGACTTCAGATGTATAATGTCTTCTAGGCTTCTACGGTCGATTGAATGAAATTGTGTCATGATATTTGAATGGATGTTATTTAGACAACACATGTCCTGTGGTTGGTGTGGAGGCACTGACTGCTTGTCTAATTTTCAGAATTTTGTCAGTAAAAAAGGAGGTAAATTGATTGCATGCCCAGGTGGATTGGAGCTCAGCAGCTACCGACACTGGAGGGTTTGTTAGCCTGTCGACGGTAGCAAATAAGGCGTGTGTATTGTTATTGTTTTTGGTTATGATGTCAGAGAAGGACTGCCTTGCATTTCTAAGTTCCAAATTATAATTGCAAAGTCTCTCTTTATAGATGTCACAGTGAACCTGGAGATTAGTTTTTCGCCACCTGCGCTCAGCTTTCCGACACTCTCGTTTCTCTATTCTGACCAGCGTAGCATTTCTCCAAGGAGATCTTTGCTTACCCGAGACAACCTTCACTTTAGTGGGTGCAATGGCATCTATAATATTTTTAACTTTAAAATTGAAGCCATCTACAAGCTCATTGACTGAGAGGCAAGAGAGGGCTGGTGTGGAGGAGAACTTCCGAATAAATAGTTCACTGGTGTTTTCAGAGATGTAACGCTTTGTCACAACCTTGGTTTGGACATTTGTGTGCAAGGAGATTGCACTCTCAAAGAAAACACAGAAATGATCAGAGAGTGCAACATCAGTCACAGCAACCTTGGAAATGTGTACACCTTTGGTGATGATTAGGTCCAGAGTGTACCCCCTGTTGTGGGGGGGTCCTGTCACATGCTGAGTCAGATCATAGTTATCAAGGACACCACATAGTTCGATAGACTCTCTGTCCTGGGGATTATCAACATGGATATTAAAATCACCAACAATAACAACACAGTCAAAATCAATACAGATTACAGACAGCAGTTCAGTAAACTCATCAAAGAAGGTTGCACAGTATTTAGGCGGTCTGTAAATGTTTAGGAATAAAGCTTGAGTGGAATTCAGAGCCACATATTCAAAAGAACTAAAATGACTAAAGGACATCTGCTTGCATTGAAGAGAATCATTAAATAAAATAGCAACTCCACCTCCTTTCTTATGCGCTCTTGTTTCACTCATGAAACTGAAGTTGTGAGGTGTTGATTCAATAAGAACAGCTGCACTGTTATCTTGATTTAACCAAGTTTCAGTTAAAAACAAAATGTCCAGTTTGTGCCTAACAATAAAATGTTTTTCCTGACAGAGACCTGACATTTAATAAAGCTAGGTTTAATGTGGTTAAAACTCTCTTTGCCCAATTTATTTGGACAGGATGACGAGGAATGTATGCTAAGATTGATAAGTTTGCATGTTTACTATTGTTTCTTCGCAGCCTCACCTTTCTTTTTCTATAAACTTGCAGGACAGGAATTGAAACGGCTAGCTGCATACAGGGCCCCGACTTTTCCTGGAGAGAGTCATTGGTGTCATTAGCCTTGTAGCCTGGACCCAGAAGATATCAATTATTTCCATTATCATGTAGGGGAGACAGAGGATGGTTGTGGAACCGTCGAGGAGTGTTTGGTTCCAGCAATGACCAGCTCTTTCATGCGGTCAGTGAACTCCAGTTGGGGGGAGGATGGGGAGTGTGTGAGAGAGGAAAGGGACCTGGATGGAATTTGGGGGGTGGAAGTAGGTGCTGGGGAGGGAGGTAAAGACTCCTCGTCTAGGAAGGGTGTGGAAAGTGGGAGACCGGAGGCGGTCCCTGATGATGAGGTTGGAGACTCCTCCTTTTGACTGTCGTTAGGCGGGGGCATCCTTCCCGTAAGGTCTCCATGGCGATGCTGTGTGGTTATCTCTTGTTTAGACTCCTCTTGTATCTTGTCCTTGGCAGTAGGGACAGACGGGTGACGCAGGGAGAAAAACAGGTTTGAGGTAAACAGTTTTACCCCTGACTTATTCAAACAAACTCCATGCGCTGTAAAAAGATGTCTGCGCTCCCAGAAAAGGTAGAAATTGTTGATAAAATGTACTGAATGGTCAGCACATGCAGGTGACAGCCATCTGTTCAGTGCAAACAGCCTGCTGAATCCTTCATCTCCTCCTCTGACTGGTGGAAGAGGGCCACTGATGAACACCTCAGCCTTGACAGAGCTGACTGTGTTTAACAGATCAATAAAGTCTCGCTTCAGAACTTCAGACTGTTGTTTCACAATATCACAGCTTCCTGTATGCACGATGATGTTTTTCGCTGTGGGATAGTCAGCTACGATGTCCAGGATTTTGTCTCTCATGTCAGAGACCATATCTTTCGGAAAGCAGAGTATTTTGTATTCTTGCTGCACAGTGTTCTGACATCTTTTACAGCATAGTCCCCAACAATCAGAGTCTCAGGCCCAGTCACTAGCTTTGCCTGCGGCCTTTTCTCACATTGACTCTCAGTTCTTACCCTGCTTTGAGGAGATAGCTGCTTATCCAGGTCATCAGATGGAGATTTAGGATCCTGCGACAATGGAGCAAATCTGTTTTGAAGTTGTAGGCTTGGTTGTTGTGGAGGTGTTTTGCAGGTTTTACTTTTCTCAGCTGTCCTTGGCTTTGTCCGTCTGGGTGCAGGGGTTGAGGAGGAGTTCTGCCCGTGTGCTAGTGCAGGCCAGTCAGTCTCATCAGAAATCCCAGGGCGCTGGGCTCTGCCTGTTAGTCGTCCTCCCACATATTTTCTCTTCGGCTTTGCACCGAGAGAGTTCCAGGGAGGACTACCATTTGAAGATTCATCATTAAAATGGCTGTAGCTTCTGAACCACTCTGACTACCGGTATATGCATCAAAAGTGTTGACACCTGTCGGTCATACAGAAACAGAGCAGTGGGCCTTTGGAGTCAGTAAAAATTGAAGATTTTTGTCCGCATAAAATAAAAAAGTATCTTTCAGTATAAATAACTGCCAGTGGCTGTATTTTTGCAGGTAAATGACAGTATAGGGCTGTAAGTACACCATCAGTGAACTGCCTCACATCTGAAGAAGATTGGACCATTCTACAGTGTTTCTTCCATGAAGAGATCCAGGCGGAGCTCTAAAAGGACATTTGGAGACCCAAATGGACACATGGTAACCAAATGATATTCTGACACACTAAAGGTGTTTCTCCCTTTATATTTTGATATTATATTATTTTCCTTTTATTTTTAGCCTTTGCAAATTGCAAAAACCATGTATATATGGTCGAAGACATGGTGTGTGAGTAGCGGACTTGCTGTGCGTAATGGCTGCGATCGAGTGTGCGGGCAGCTCAGTTACGCAGAGGTTATACGTTGGTTGACAGCTTATAGAAGAGGAAGATAAGGTTTGTACTATAAATACGAGCGTTTTCTGAAGGCAGTAGCTCCATGGTAACATCCGCTAGCACGTTGTCGGGTCTGTAATGTGTCTTTTCCCGTCGAAATGCTGCATGATCCGACTTGCAGCGGTTATGGCGACTTTGGACAGTGTGTGTGTGGGCTCCTTTTGTGGAAAATCCATAAGAAATGAAAGAAAATCGATGATTTCTTTGCAAAGATGAGGATTTTGGGCATGCTGGGACATGGACATGTTTTGTGACGTATTTGCGCAAACAAGCCGTAGGAACGGAAGGGGATCGAGGATGCCGGTGTCCTTGCGGAGTTGAACAGGCAAAACCCTTGTTAAATAAATGAGATGATAGAATGTGATGATCACAAAGACATTTATTATCATGTGTATGTAAACCTGCATACACAACAAGAAGCCCAACAGACTTTCCCACGAGCGTTGGATGTTTCGTCGCTTGGTGTCGCTTTCTTTCTGAAGGCTTCAGAGCTTCGTTTGATAGCATTAGCCCACATTCCACACACTGAGTACTCGGCTCTGCCTCGTTGCCTCCGTTCACAAAGCCGTACTTAAGAAAGTCAGGGTTGTACTTGCGCACACATTTAGACTTTTGGGGGGTATGGCACCACTGTCGTCTTCATTTTTTCTTTTTAAAAACGTATCCATAACTTTCGCTACAGGCTAGCGGCTAGCTGAGTGTCTTCTTCTGCTTATTGCAGCTTGTTAAACAACTGACTGACGCATTACCGCCACCAGGTGGTGGGAAGCTATATTGTAACTGAGCGTCTCATGGATAACAGTAATATCTTTTACAAGGACAGGACTTTTAAAAGTAGAACAGATTGTTTTGTTCTAGTCCTTCTTCTTTGGTTTGTCATGAACTTCACTTTGTTTCTGTGTTTCTGCTCTCTACTCTCTGTGCAGGGTAACGAGTACAGACAACTACTTCCTCAGTGACGGTCTGTATCTTTCGGAGAAGCAGTTGGAGAACTCAAAACCTCTCCGGCTGAATGTGGTCAAAGTCAATCCTGTTCAACCAAGTCACTGGTCACTTACAGGTGTGGAATGAGCTACTAAGGTCAGGTGGAAAGTCGACAGGTCGGGGTCTCTAATCTAATGCCTGTAACTCTAGTAGAGTTGGAGGCATTAGTAATTGGATTACTTCGATATCCAACCAGAAATGGTTTTGTTCCCTACCACCTGTGGGGGGTGCACACTTTTAACAGGGTTATTTGCTCAGGCTGCATTTACCATATCATAAGTACACAGTCTAGTTGAGTTGAACATTCATTAAATCAACTGACTCATTTAACATTGTTTTTATGTTTTAATTGAAAAACACCAAAATAACATTTCCATTTGACTCTGTTTTCTGCTTTTCTGTGGGACATTACAGGGAAGCAAACTGAAGAGGACACAGAGGGATGGTTTGCCAAGAGACCCCGTACAGAATGCTATAAAGCTGGGGAGGCCAGCTGCTCTGCGCCCCTCTCTAGATGTACTGACTTACTGCAACCAGCAGAGAGCAGCAACATGTCCAGCTTGGGTGATGATGATGACAATGAAGGGTCCACCAGTTATGTTGCTAAAAGAATTTCTGCAGTTCTTAGTGAGACAGAACCATACATCTTGGACATTGATTTGGATTTCTTCTCATGTAAGAATCCCTTCAAGGAATTATACACACAGGTATATCCCACTTATACACCTCTGGTTCTGTAGTGGCTCCTTACCGCAGGTGTGATTGCTTTACCCTGCCGGTCCGACCACTTTTACTCCTTGATTTAACAAATGTTACATCATTGCAACCGTAGTGCACAGATGGAGTCTTCTACTGGATTCCATGGCTGATATTCTTTTCTAATCACAAGCACAAGTTCAAAAATGTACAGGATGTGCCTACCTGAAGATGCGCAAACCCACCACAGTGTATAAGGCAGCATACTCAACGCTCAACATCCTCCACCTGTTTTAGGGAGTGGTTTAGGAGCGACATAACATCGACCCAACCCCACACATCCTGACCGACTAAAGGTTTGTTTGCCACAGCCAACCTACTTCTTTATAACCTCGGCCACCACGGCGGAAAAGTAGGGGGCCCCAGCCAACCCAGGTAGTACCTAACTGAACTGAGTAGACCCATGACCTAACCCAGTGGTTCTCAAACTTTTTCTGTCGCGCCCCACTTTGGAGGAAGAAAAATGTTCATGCCCCACCGCCCCAACAAAATTGCAACAAAATGGTCCATGTTGAATTTTTATTGAAACAACATTTTGTGACTCCTCCATCTGTGCTTTTTCAAATAACAGAATAAAGAAAATTGCAATCACTTTTAAGTAAACCAGATTGCTCCATCAGACAAAAACAAATAAAATGTGCAATCACTTTGTTAGAACAATGCAAATCAAGTTATATCTGTGCAAAAAAGAACTACAATTTGGCAAAAAATATCGTATTGCAATTGGCTGCAATTAAGCTGTTTTGCACTAAACATCTTTTCAAGACAACAATAAAGTGCAACCTGTGAAAAACTAATCAAGTTTCATACTATCCACAGCTAGTTTTCAGACAAAACACAGACTGGTCTCTCCTCATCTCCTACCGCGTTCACGGTGAACCCCAGAGCAAGAGAGGGGTCATCATATGTTCTTCTTGGCTGCTTGCTGTTCGTCTCGGATGCATCGCTTGCGGTTGCTTTTCTGTTCCCGCCAAATGTCTCTTCATTTGGAACACTAAGCCACACATCATGTGAGTCGCCAAGGATCATGGCCATCGCGCATGCGCAAGCGTAACCTGTTAACGGCGTAATGTAAACATGTACAGGCAGTTCGCCATGTATTTATCAATTACTAAAGTAGTCCCACAGTTTGAGAACCACTGACCTAACCCTTGAAGGATCAAACAGATAAGCGACCCTATCTGTAGAGACCCTGCACACCACACAACACCCACCCTTTTTGTGTTGTCCCAAGGAGCACATACCCTAAAAACAGGCCGACATGTTCAAGAGATAGAAGCGTATGAACAGGCAAGGCATCGGCCCTTCTCCCGGCGAACATGCAGTAGCTGCCGACACTGCTGTGTGCGCAGACCACAGTGGAAGGGTCTCTTTAGGCTTGCAGCACACAAAGAGGTGTTCAAAATAACATGCCAATGCATGAACCTGACAAAGTAACTGTCTTCCTGTCCCCTGTCTGGGGTGGAAGACAGAAGGCATCCATCGGTATAATAATAATAATACTACATTTTATTTATTGAGCGCTTTTCATAATTCTCACACTTTACATTAAAATATTCATATAAAAGAAAGCTATACACTAAAAACAAAACACATAATGTCGGTCACATATTAAAAGCAGTTTTGAAAAGGTGGGTTTTGATTTGTGATTTGAATATGGAAAGGTCAGTGCAGTCTCTGATGTGTTTGGGGAGAGAGTTCCAGAGGGAGGGGGCAGCTCTGGGGAAGGCTCTGTCGCCCCATGTCCGGTGCTTGGTCCTGAGTGGAAGGCACAGGAGGCATCAGAGGAGCGGAGCCGGCGGGATGGAGTGTGGTGGTGAAGCAGGTCGGTGAGGCAGGAGGCCTGATTGTGGAGGGCTTTGTGAGTGAGGAGAAGGACTTTGTATTGGATCCGTGTATAACCGTCAACCTGAAAGAACTTCTTAAGTCCATGTGAACAATGTAGGGATTTGTATTGAGTAGCCCTACTACGGTCACCACGAAGCAACAAGCACTGGGCGCACCGACAGGGTGTTAGTTCACATATTCTTAGCTGAGGTCAGCGCAAGCAGCAAAGCTGTCTTAATGCACAACACCAAGCGTTTTCATGAGAGGGTGGCCAACGAAAGGTCTGTCGCAATGACCCTTGTGGCAGCAAGAAATTGCTGCAGCATGCACTTTAACAATGACATGAGACAGCCCTCTATCATCCAGCTGTAGCCGCCTGGATGATCTGCACAACCTGTACGGTCAGACCAGCCCTCCTCAGGAGCCAAGCCTATAGAGGTCGACCCATAATGGGCAGTGTGCCTATTGTCCCTCTGGACCACCATCATCTGAGTCACTTCTGCATACCACAGCGACCTGGAGCTATCAGGAACACCAAGGTAGAGCAGGGTTGTCCTTCAATCAGAGGATCGGCGGTTCCATCTCTGGTTCCGCTAGTCCATATTTATGTGTCCTTGGGCAAGACACTTAAAGGAGAAGGTCTTAACTCCCCCATCTTTTTTGGAACCAGGAAGTATGTAGAATAAACCCCCTCCGTCTGTCTTGATTGGGGACAACAGGTCTAAGCTGGAGGGAGGTATGGGCTGAAACGGCTGGTGTGTGTTTGAGTGCTTTGACACTGGGCAGTCGGAATGTATATTCGGTTCAGGTGAATTCAACAAGACGTCATGGGAAGCCGGAGAGAGTAGAGTATTGAGCTCAGAACATCATCTTTATTAACAGGAACGAGGGAGGGGCTAAATATCTCACCGTCGCGTCATGGTGGGGCCTCGACAGCACGGCCCTCTCCATGGAGATGCTACCTGCCATATACATGTCATCTCTGTGCTCAACTGAATCCACTTGCTGCTCATCAGCGCTCTATTCTTGTCCCTGCTGAGGCATCGGGAAGATCCGTCCCGGCAAAGTGGGCGGGACGTGACAGGCAGTCATGTGGGCAAATCGGCGTTCACTGAAGAGAAAAGCGATGTGGTGTTGACTTGTATACTGTGGGGTCCGCAGGTATGCGGGTAGGCACGTCCTGATTGGCCGTCTGTGCAAAAACTAATTTACAGTGGGCGAACGAATGCTCGTGATTGGAGGAGAGTATAACCAGTGGCAGCTTGGAGAACATTTCAGCCCGTGAGTGGCTGCTGTCTACAGCGCTCTGGCTCAATACTGGACCAATTTCAAAAATTGTCCCAATTGGTTAGTTAGACAGGTTAAAAAAAATATTGAATTTACCCTTTAATGATTGAATTCACTCAGAAAATGGGAAATTAAAATGTGTAATAATTGTTAATTTGTAAGCAAAGAACCTGAACTGTCAAAGCAGAAATTTGATGTGATAGATAGCGCCAAAACTATCAATGTAACGTCATGTTACATGATCAAATAGATACCTGGCATTTGGGAAACATAAGCACACATATTACCCGTATATCGTTATATGACACAGATACAACAAATATAACTTTCTCTGCAAGAGAATATCATATATTTAATTCAAGCTCATGAGCAGTCTTATTTTGCCCTAAATTCACATGTTTTACACGGGTAAAGATCCAGTCTTTCACCTTTTTATCCTATTTAGTTTTAAAAAAGCATACCATTGATAGACTGAAGCACATATATAACTGTCGTGCTGTACAGAGATCCCTCTGTAGTTAGAATGCAACACATGGAACCTTGGATTGATCTCTGCTCCATGTTGTCGGTCTGTCTCGTCTGTTAAGGAAGAGTACGACATCCTAAAGCAGCTCTACAACTTCAGAGGACCCAGCCCTGATGCTGACGAGGTCAGACTGTTTTATACCTGTTTCTAACCAACGACGATACAGAACAAACACACACAGAAACACACTGACACACACACACGCGCACACACAGACACACACAGACGCACACAGGCGCACACACACTATTACACATGACTGAACACATGAGCAAATAAGAAAGGTGCACCCAGTAGATTGCAGATCTCCACCAGGTATGTGTGCAACGACCACTTCTGTATTGTATTGAACGAAGACAACCAGCGACGTCAAGCTACAGAAAAACAAGAGACGATGTAAAGTTATACAAGCAATGTGCTCAAAGTGGTCGTATAATCCACTTCATCAATGGACTTGTATAGCACCTCTCTAGCCTTCCGACCACTCAAAGCGCTTTTATACTACGTGCCAGTCACCCATTCACACTGATATCATGCAAGGGGCCACCTGGTCATCAGGACTATCTAAGCATTCGCACAGCGATGGCACAGTTGAAGTGGACAAAGACAGAGGCGCACACACACGACCAACACACAACCTAATAATGGAGTGAGTCTGTGTCATCAAACAGAGACTATAACATCAAACATGATGCAATGTCCACAAATGCCCTGGTTCCATCAGCCCACCATACAGAGAGCAACCTGACTGGCTTCACTTATACCAGCTGTACTCGTACCGCTACCTTCAGCAGCACATCGGAGTATTGTGTTCTTTATCGATTTGTATCTCAGGAGTCATACCTTCTCTTACAGAAGAATGTGTAGTATAGTTTTAGTGCTTTGTTCTGGAACTAATTAACGTGCGTGTGTGTGTGTGTGTCCAGGAGGAGCTTGATGAGTGTGTGGATCGTCGTGTACATCAGTTAGAAGACCTGGAAGCAGCATTTGCTGATCTGCTGGAGGATGATGGGGACGAGACGGTTGCACGCTGGGCCAGCAACCCTGGGTAAAGTCCTCAACATGCTGCCTGAGCACGGATGTTATTAATGTACCATCAGAGGGACACTCTGCTGATATTACACATTCATTCAGCTTCTTATCATCGGGGAATGTACTTCACCTGTGAAACAGTTGTTCCTCACTGGCGCATGTGCACAAACGATCAATCAGGACTGTGTGTCACTGCAAAAGGTTTCTATACACCAGGTCAGAAAAATCCATCAGCTCCTCATTACATCACAGACAGAGCAGCGCTGATGAACTTGAGCAACAGAAGTCTCCTGTGGACCTTTTTTCACACATTGTGACCTGTCAGCAGGTAAAGCAAAGATGGACCAAATGACAACAATGGCTCTTCTTCAGTGAACGCTCTCAGGAAGCACAACGAGTGCTGAGCAGGTTAACGCCTTATTATCGCGTTAACTCATTCATTCATCAACGCTGACAATTATTATATTGCGCGTTAACGCAGTTCTGGTTTTTTATTATTTTTGAAAGTCTGTTGCTCTCTGGCTCTGAGTACACAGACAGACAGAGCGTGGGTCACAGGAGGGGCGGGATGGGCGTCATCGCGCGTCTCAACCAATGAGAGCATTTGGGGCGGGCCTAAGACTGCTGCAGCGCTCACATGAACCGGGAACTCTTACAGCACATTTTCATGATAAATCTCTTCCAGACAGCGGAGTTGACAGACGCAAAGTTATTTGAATCCACTGCAAAGCCAAATGTTCTTATCACTGGAGTACTTCGAGTCTGAAGTATCACTTAAATGCAATACACACCGTTGATGCAGCAAATCACCCAATGGGCAGCGTGTGGGAGGAGTTTAGATAAACTAAAGCAACACAAGCTAACAGATGCTACAGAGAAGTGGAGACAAACTGCAGGTTCGTGTTGTGGAAGATGTCGGTCTGAGGAACGTTCTCAAGCTGCGTTCACATCGCGTTTGGTGTGAACGCAGCTTTAGGATCTCAACGAATGACGTCACGTATGAGCCTCAAGACGGACCGTCACCAGAAGAATACACGAGTTGTGTTAAAGGAGAGGACGACTAAAGCCACGCTTTATCACCTCTGAGTTACAGCATCATAGTGATGAAGAGTAGAGCTGGGGCACCTTCATCACCTCTGAGTTACAGCATCATAGTGATGAAGAGTAGAGCTGGGGCACCTTCATCACCTCTGAGTTACAGCATCATAGTGATGAAGAGTAGAGCAGCATCATAGTGATGAAGAGTAGAGCTGCATCATAGTGATGAAGAGTAGAGCAGCATCATAGTGATGAAGAGTAGAGCTGCATCATAGTGATGAAGAGTAGAGCTGCATCATAGTGATGAAGAGTAGAGCTGCATCATAGTGATGAAGAGTAGAGCTGCATCATAGTGATGAAGAGTAGAGCAGCATCATAGTGATGAAGAGTAGAGCAGCATCATAGTGATGAAGAGTAGAGCAGCATCATAGTGATGAAGAGTAGAGCAGCATCATAGTGATGAAGAGTAGAGCAGCATCATAGTGATGAAGAGTAGAGCAGCATCATAGTGATGAAGAGTAGAGCAGCATCATAGTGATGAAGAGTAGAGCAGCGTCATAGTGATAAAGAGTAGAGCAGCGTCATAGTGATAAAGAGTAGAGCAGCGTCATAGTGATGAAGAGTAGAGCAGCGTCATAGTGATGAAGAGTAGAGCAGCGTCATAGTGATGAAGAGTAGAGCAGCGTCATAGTGATGAAGAGTAGAGCAGCGTCATAGTGATGAAGAGTAGAGCAGCGTCATAGTGATGAAGAGTAGAGCAGCGTCATAGTGATGAAGAGTAGAGCAGCGTCATAGTGATGAAGAGTAGAGCAGCGTCATAGTGATGAAGAGTAGAGCAGCGTCATAGTGATGAAGAGTAGAGCAGCGTCATAGTGATGAAGAGTAGAGCAGCGTCATAGTGATGAAGAGTAGAGCAGCGTCATAGTGATGAAGAGTAGAGCAGCGTCATAGTGATGAAGAGTAGAGCAGCGTCATAGTGATGAAGAGTAGAGCAGCGTCATAGTGATGAAGAGTAGAGCAGCGTCATAGTGATGAAGAGTAGAGCAGCGTCATAGTGATGAAGAGTAGAGCAGCGTCATAGTGATGACGAGTAGAGCAGCGTCATAGTGATGACGAGTAGAGCAGCGTCATAGTGATGACGAGTAGAGCAGCGTCATAGTGATGACGAGTAGAGCAGCGTCATAGTGATGAAGAGTAGAGCAGCGTCATAGTGATGAAGAGTAGAGCAGCGTCATAGTGATGAAGAGTAGAGCAGCGTCATAGTGATGACGAGTAGAGCAGCGTCATAGTGATGACGAGTAGAGCAGCGTCATAGTGATGACGAGTAGAGCAGCGTCATAGTGATGACGAGTAGAGCAGCGTCATAGTGATGACGAGTAGAGCAGCGTCATAGTGATGACGAGTAGAGCAGCGTCATAGTGATGACGAGTAGAGCAGCGTCATAGTGATGACGAGTAGAGCAGCGTCATAGTGATGACGAGTAGAGCAGCGTCATAGTGATGAAGAGTAGAGCAGCGTCATAGTGATGAAGAGTAGAGCAGCGTCATAGTGATGAAGAGTAGAGCAGCGTCATAGTGATGAAGAGTAGAGCAGCGTCATAGTGATGAAGAGTAGAGCAGCGTCATAGTGATGAAGAGTAGAGCAGCGTCATAGTGATGAAGAGTAGAGCTGCGTCATAGTGATGAAGAGTAGAGCAGCGTCATAGTGATGAAGAGTAGAGCAGCATCACATGCTCTGACTGTGATGAAGACTCAACACACACATGTAGATGAACGTGTGAAACATGTTGTTCCTGTTGCACAGCAGTGGAACGTTTCACACACAGTCATACACTGAGCACAGATATAGAAGAGATAGAACTGCTGCTGTGTGAAGAGAACACTGCTGCTAACAACAACCTGGGCCCCGTGCCACGTACGTGTCTAACTGAGTTAGCCGGATACTTTTCAGGATAAGATGACGTAGATCAGGCTTTTCGGTTCCACGAAGCAAGTTCGGCAAAATCACCATGGCAACACATCCAAAAGCTTGAACCTGCTCCAGCGCAGGCTCAGTTAAGGTAGCTGGATAAGCTGGTCACTCCCCCGGAAAAAATGGCAGCTCCTGTCATATACGGTAGTCTAATGCCGTGTTCACACCGGTCGCGTTGATTTTTTGACGCACTGCAAAAAAGCGTCCAACGCACTGCACAATCGCGTCCAACGCGCCGCCGGTCGTGTTCACACCAAACGCCGCAAAATCTCGTAGCGCCGGAGAGGGGGCGTGGTTTATCGTCCTGGAAGCCTCCATCTGGCCGCCATTTATTTCCGCTGTCAACCGTGAAAGGAATAAGGACAATTGCTGCTTTGTACGTGTTGTGGAAGTCCCTCAAACATCGGAATGCCAAACGCCGTCATGTCTGGTTCATAATATTGTTCAGAGGAGCTCCGTGGATTGTATCGAGCTGTATTCACTGTGTCTAGCAAGCCACCGGTCGCTGTTTACTACAGCTGTAGGAACACAAAATAAACTGATTTGGCTGTGATTCAACGGCAATAAACCGACAAAAAGGGACTCCGAAATAACTACGTAATGATGCCGATTTGTACTTGTCTTCTCCGACAAAAAGGGACTCCGAAATAACTACGTAATGATGCCGATTTGTAGGTTACTTGTCTTCTCAATGGAGCTCTGATGGATCGGTGCTAGGCTATGCTAACATCGTAGCAGCTCCACCAGCACTCAATAACGTCACGTAGACGTAAATACGGCAGCGTCTATTCATTGTTTGTACCGTATGGTTTACACACACACATGTATACACATAGTTTGGTCCGGTCTCTGTTGATATGAGGTATCGTAGAGCTCTGGGTGAACACAGACGGCTACAGGATTTATTTCCTTATTCAACAACGGCAGGAAGCCAGTGACGACAGGGGGAGCAACTCAACGCTGATAGGCTATCGCGCCACAGCGTCACGCGATTATGTCGCTGAAGTTGAAAAATTTCAACTCGCGCGTTGGCCATTTTGCAGCGTCCAACGCGTCCACCGCATCCACCGCACTGCAATAACGCGTCCAACGCGCCGCGCCATCGCAAAATCGCGGCGCGCCAGTCTCATCGTGTCTGTGCAGAGACTTTGTATGTAATCTCGACGCGCGTCAAAAAATCAACGCGACCGGTGTGAACGCAGCATAATGCGCTTGCGCATATACTGGGGGTTATACGGGACTTCATGAAATGCATGTAAAGTGAGACACACGGTGATCCTTAAAAGCAGCGGAGCAAACTAAGAAGCCTCTATTGCATTAATGTACAGCTCCCTTCCTCAGAGATCCACTGATGAAGGATATTAGTTCGATGAGCGTTTTATAGGGAGAGAGTTCTTCCACATCGCCAAGATCCGTTATCACATCACGATGACTTCCTATACGAGCGCTATCGATTCTGCCGACAAGGAATCATTTATTTCCAGACCTTCTGGAGCAGACATTGAACACCACACGCCCAGCCGAGCACTGACTGTCCCACAGACTGGATGCAGCCTTGCGCTGTTCTGCGAGTGCTACGTTGTAGTACAGTGTCGGCGATGCGGAGAACATGGGGAAAGCCGCTGCATGCCGCGCTGTTCGCAAAGTTTATTTGGTGCTTAATAAACTTATGGATGTGTTCATTACATTACCGTGGCACATATTGTATTGACTACCATTCTGAATTGTGTGTGTGTTTCGTGTTTACTTGCTCTCATGTCCTCTTGATGGCTGGTTGCATACATGGGGTTAAAGCACTCATAATGATATGACAGTGTTATTAGTACACCAGCACATCATTACTGTAGAACATGATTAATATGGACTCATGATAAGAATAGAGAGAATCACACACTATTTCTTTCCACTGCTTCAATTGATTGAATGTCTGATTATGAATAATACACACATACATACTGATCCGCCCATAAACAGATTCTCACACACACATATTCAAACTAGTTCTATATGGTAATCTACACATACATGTACATACACATATATAGTGCATGATACATAAGGGCATACAGTACATATATCCTCATATTAATGAGTATCAGTCTGTGATATTTTGCCGTGCTTCCTGTCTCGCCCTCGCAGCGTGGCGCTGTTATATTTTGCTGAGATTATGGTCTTGAAATCCTCATATGCGTTCATGATCATCTCCTGCTCGTCAGCGGAGTAAAAAGCGGCTCTTTCTTTGACTTTATTTAACATTGTACTGTTAGAACATCATGGTTTCGGTGATCGACGCTTCCCCTTTTGAAGTGGGACGAGCACGCGCAATCATCCTGATCCCGATCGTCTGGTTGGAATTAACGAGACTGTTTGAGAGGATCAGCCTCGCAGGAACCGAGATACCTGACATCAATCATCTCGTTCATGTAGGCTGCTAATAGGACTTTGATCGACTTTGCTGAACCACTTACGTGGCACAGCGCCCTGATGTGTTTAAAGTGTTTACACACAGTGCTATTGACCTTTAGTTCATAGAGCTGCACTTTAAAATAAAAGTGCACAATACACTACTTTTGAATTCATTATTGAACTTTGCCATAACAATGAGATTAATCGCGAAAAAATCATGCGATTAATCGCGATTCAACTTTTTAATCGTTGCCCGGCACTAAAAAAAATGCAAACTCATTCCCGGGTTTTAGGACAAGTAGTGAATAAATTAATCCATCTATTCCTATTTCTGGAGGTGGCAAAGCAACTAAACCGTGCTTGTCCTACTATATGTCAAAACAGCGTCGACTGTATAGAGGGTTGGTTTGTAGACTGCCGTTTGAGTTTGCCGTCTTGGCTTTTTGCAACCAGTGAGCAGAACTGACCATATTAGGACTGCGGAGACGCTGTATATGGCTCTGGTAGCAGCAGCGACCTGTCAATCACTGTGTAGCCCCGCCCTAAAGCATCCCCTGCTTTATGGTCTGTGTGACTCTAAATGGACCATAATGTACTAAATGAACATCATGCTGTATTGAAGAAGACTTGAAACTAGAGATTGAGACCATAAACTCATGTTTACAATGTTTACTGAGGTAATAAATCAAGAGAGAAGTAGAGTCATTTTCTCATAGACTTCTATACAACCAGAGGAGTCGCCCCCTGGTGGACACTAGAGAGAATGCAGCTTTAACACACCTCTTTGGCGTCAGCTTCTATTTTCAGAACTACAGGTTGCAAAATCCCTCCTGTGAAAAGGGCTTGTAGTAGTGATGGTGGATGTCAGAGAGATGTCATCAAGTAGATTCTGTACACGCCCACACAGGCCTGAGAACGGGTCGAACACGTCTAACAATGTGAAACAGCTGAACTTTACCCCCTGTAACCTTCCTTTTTTTTCTGCCATGTGTTCTCAGCATGGCTCCAGTAGCCCAGCTGGTTTCCAGTTTGAAGTCGAGAAATCTGTGCCCTGATTATGAAATGGTAAGAAAGTTCATGCACTCAGTGTTCCCCTAGGTTTACAGCTGGGGGGGGGGGGGGGCACAAACACTGACAGGAATCACGGTGTTCAGGTGTTTCTTTTAATGACAGCAGTCAACTGAACAATTATTTGAAATGTACATTGAACTAAACATCGGAACATTTCTTTTTATAAAAATGATACACAATTTTGTCACTGCAGTGTATCTTTCTGGGCCTCTGGAAGAACTCCAGAGCTTCTTGATATTTATTTATTTATGAATGTATGTAATGTATGTATTGACTTACTTACTCACCAAGATCAGTCTTGTACAGCCAGGGGGAGTATTTCCCCTCTGACAGCCAAGCTGGGTCAGAACAGGTCCTCCGGTGGTGACTGGACTGTAGCTGCTTGTGGGGGGGGGGGGGATTTCGGTACTTGGACCCCGGCTGCTGTGAGTGTTGCATCTTCACCACATGGGAGCATTTAAAAAACGCAGATATTGTTGTCTGCCTGTGGGGGCGTGCTCACCTGTGGGGGCGTGCTCACCTGTGGGGGCGTGCTCACCTGTGGGGGCGTGCTCACCTGTGGGGGCGTGCTCACCTGTGTGCACGCGCATCGGGCAGAACTCCGCCGCGCGCGATACAGAGAGCAGAGGATTGTAAACGCGCAACCACAGAAATGACATGGCGTCGTGTCAATAAGATCAATAAGATGCGGCTGTTAACAAAAGAACACGGTATAGACCTGTTCTATAGGAAAGGGACCTTCAATGACTTGGCGCTACATAGAAAATAAAATGAAACAAAATGAACTCGACCTGCAAGGGGGGGGCGGAGGGTGCCGTTGGGGGGGAGGGGCGCCCCCTTCATACAATGGTAGGGGAAACACTGACTTATGTACTACAAGTGTACGTGCCACTGCTACAACAACTGGTACTGTTGAGAGAGATGTGAACCTTGAGTGGCTGATCACAGTTGTATCTCAATGTGTCACTTCATATGAATAGAGCAACAAGGTGGACTGGTGAGTGTTTGAATGTGCATGTCTAAGCTCCGCCCTCTGTGAAAGCAGTAGACCAGGGGTGTCAAACTCATCTCCACTCTGGGCCACATCAGCATCACGGTCGCCCTCAAAGGGCCGGTTGTAACTGTAAGACTGTATAACTAACTTCTCCTAACATATTGTTAAATAACTCTCTCTGCATTTGATTATTGTTTATTCAAGTGTACAAATATTGTACATGCAGTTATATAAATGATATTTAAACACATTTCTGTTATTATAACATAAATCATTTTAATTGAGGGTTAAGAAACCCACATGACTCTATCAAAGATCAAACTATTAAAGAAAATAACAAAGACAAATATCAAACACAAGTTATGACATTAACTTTGTTCAAAGCTGTTTGTTCACCTCTCTGCATCACTAATGTTCCTCCCTGTCGTCGTCCTGTGCATGCAGCTACATCCAAGAGCTGCTCACTGAGAGTCAGGTCTGATGAACATGGATAGATGATGTATCCGTGTTGTCTGTGCTTTCATCAACAGTTCATTACAAACACAAGTACCTGCTCGTCTCTTAGCTAGCTGTGTTGTTAGATTGCTGCTAGTTCATGAACTCGTCTGCGATGGTGTTTCTTCACAAACTGACATTTGTAAAAGTCTGTATCTGGTCGGAGCTCTGCTCACATACCTTCAGCATGCACTGGGCTGTAGCTGTGTAAATATATTCTGCTGTGATTGCAGTCTGCCTTTTAATTCTTGGACAGTTTGATGTTTTTCTTGGAGGCTAAATTTAGCTCCGTGTTTGATGTCAAAATGCCGACGTGAATTGTATCCTTCATCACCGACACGCCTCATAACACAGAAGACAGACCCGTTGTTCTCCTTGAAGCACAAACATGTATTCACTTTCACATCTTTCATTACATTTTCTTCCCTCTGCATCAATTTTTCTCTTCGTGGACATTTTGGGATTATTTGTGGATCTTTTTCAATTGTTGGAAAACCTCTTTTCAGGCTGTTGCCTCTCCTGTCCACCTGTTGTGATCGTTTTAATGTCGGTACACAGACAACATGCTATCACATAATTTCAACTTTCTGTCTCATAATTTCGACCATGGGGATACTTTTATTTTCAAGTCTAACTTTTAATTATTTTTCCAAAACAAATTAATAAAAAGAAATCTTTTTTTTATTTTAATTTTTTTTTTGCTGGCGGATTCGCGGGCCACATAAAATGACGTGGCCGGCCGGATTCGGCCCGCGGGCCTTGAGTTTGACACATGTGCAGTAGACGGTAAAGACGGCACATTGGGAGGGAAGGGCTCACTCAAAGTGACAGTTGGACATTTTACTTTCTATGTGATGTAAATGAAACATTCAGAAATGATTTTGTAATGATAATGGTAGTACAGTGCCTTTCAAAGTAAAGGCATAGATAACTCAAATGAAATGATAGATATCAAGTTCCACACTTGTGTATTGATTCACACTTTCTATCTGATCTCCGAGCTTCTCTCCTCTTCCATATTGTCCCCTCATCCTGACTCTCCATCCGTCCCCCTGATGTTTCTGTCACTCTCCCCTCCTTCAACCCTGCCCTTCAGGTCCATCAGGCGGGGCTAACCTGTGACACCGTTGAGCTGCCTCACCACATCAGCACCGATGAGGAGATCGACAGACTGATCTCAGCTGTGCAGCTGTTTCTGAAGGCTGTGCCCAAACCTACACTTGTTACTATGTCCAGGTCAATAATACAGCCACGCATAGCTCACATTCAAGCCTGTATCGGAGTAAAGGGAGAAAGGTGCAATGGTTTGATACTGTGTGTGTTTTCAGGTCCAGTCTGGATGAATACTGTCCGGTGGAGCAGGTGGATTGTGTCCAGAGCAGAGTACTGGCTGTGTTGGAGAGCCTGTATGGACCACTGGACGTACACAAAGACTATGAAAACAGCAGCATCGAGACTCAGGACTGCCAACCAAAGGCCTCTTAACAAACACACGCACACACATGTCACTCTGGATTTACTGGATGTACCGTTTGATAAACACAACCACATAAAAGATGACACGTCAGAGGCTGTTGCAATGAATCTTTAAGTCAATTTATATTTTATCGCCAAAAGCTGGAACCTGTTTGGGGCTGTTGGTCATGACTCATTAAAGTACAGTTAACAGATCCCATGTGCAGGCTCAAACAAGCAGTTCATGAATATTGAAGTTTAAAGGTATATTCTCTTATTAGTTATTGAAGTCAAAGTTTCCACTTGACTTCTCCTGAAAGAAAACCAATGTGTACAGCTCCAGAGAGTGGAGGCAGCAGATGGAGGGCGTGAGATACAGCAGGTTGTGGAGTTCATAGGATCACAGGGGTCAGGTGAACTACCTGAGTGTGACCTGGATGCATGAGGAGAGTCCGAGTGGAGCTCAGTGATGCTGGAGGGCAGCAGCTGCATGTAACGGGATGAACCACAGGAGTGTGTGTGCCTTTCATACGGCTTCATCATCCAACTGTGTGCGTTTATGAAGATGTTTTCCAAAAACGGACATGCTTAGTGCTGCTCACATTCATAGAACAATGGATGAAATGACTAGAAGTGGCCGCTGGTCGTGATGAAGAATTCTAACATATAATCCGCTTCTTTTAGCTTGCGTCAGGCAGGAGTCATCAGCGACAACACTGTCTTACCTTCTAACCAGGCAGCAGACAAACATCAGTGAGAGCAGCTCAAACCTGCCCATATTTCACTAAAACTAGTGCCAGTCAACAGAAAAACACACGCTAACTGTTAAAGCTGCTCTTTATGACATGCAGAGCGTTGCTATGGAAGCAAACCACTATCTACGTAAAGACCTGGTGTAGTAATGTCTGCCTGAGTAGAGGATGGAGTCGCTCTCCCTCCGTGTGTTGTGATCCCAGCTTATTGGGGATTCGATCCCCGGCTCCACATGTCAAAGTGTCCGCCTAAGATAGGTTAAATGCAGAGGTCAAATGTCATCTACACATATGATGATTATGATGGTTTTTTGTGTGCAGCAGCTCATGTCGCAGCCCTTATGTGTAAACTGAGCGTTATGTGTCACATTGGTGATGTACGCCTTTGCTGTTTATAGTTTTAGAATAAAGTATGCAAAAAGTAACTATGACTGTTTGTTTGAATCTATTCTGCTCAAAGTGAAGCCAATAAATGACCACAGCCAACATTTGAATGTGATCTCACAACATGGCCAGAGAAAAAGGAGATGCTGGTGAGCTGTATTCCTCCAGTTCCTTATGGTGATATCAGCCTGAAGCTCGGCTGGCACCAACAACCATGTTCAAGTCACTTAAATCCCCTTTCTGCTGCTTGCTCTGGACTTCAGCAAGTCCTCTTCACCATGTCTAGAGGCCTACATGCATTGAGGTGCTGCCATGTGGTTGGCTGATTAGCTATTTGTGTTAACAAGCAGTTGAACAGGTGTGTCTCATAAAGTGGCCGGTGAGTGTATGTTCTGAACCAACGTGGATATTTGAATGAAATGCGACTTGCATCAAAATCCTCAATATGAAGAAAGGCCCTTTTAAGCCCTGTGTGCAGTCAGTAGTGTTCCCGTATCACAGATGGACAGTCAAAAGTCTGATTCCCAGTGAACGCCTCACTGCTCCCAGGCGCCGGGCGTTCGCACAGAGCTCGACACGTGACCGCAGCAGCGCGTGTTCCTCCGCCCTGACGGTCAGAGAACCGCGGACCCACGGACGAGCTGCTCCAACATGAAGGACAACAGCCTGCCACGTCTCGTGCTTCTTATCTTGTGTGCGGTGGTTTTTGTTGCCGTTTTAATTGTGAACGCGTTGGCTGGAGCGGGCAGAGGTGAGTTCAATAACGTTATTCAGACACCGGAATGTTTTCTACGACACTCGCCCGTTCAACGTAATGTTAAACTGTAAGACCTTATATTCCTTCTAACTTATGGCGTATTAGACTCCCGGGACGGCTGGCAACTCGTTATGTTGTTGTTAGTTACACAAAACTATGACACACATTTTCCATGACCGTGCTTGTGTTACGTAAAGATGAACGTAGCATGTTCAACTAGTTGCTGCGTGGCCACATCAATAGCTCTTTACAAAAACACCACAGAAGAAAACAAGTTGTTTTGAAGAGTTCTGTACCGCGGTAACGGTCAGCTCACCCAATAACCGAACGAGAAGGCTCTCTCACGTGCACCTCAATGCTAGTGCGCGTGCGGTGCGCCTAAATTGAATCGACATCTCTGGGCAGGGAGTGGCGCAGGGATGCATTAATATAACGGTACAGCGGTGGAGGAGGCGCCATATTCAGTAATATGAAGGCTGCTCAATGACGCGCAATGCAAAAAAAAAAAAAGAAGTATTTCCGAGGATAGACGGGGGCATGTTCTTCATCACCGCCCCCGTGCCCTCGGTCCAGCCTCCTCGAGCTCATTCACATGAACGGAGGAAGGAAAATAACTGTATTTGACTGTTGGTACATTTTACAACTTTTACTTTGACTGAATACACTTATTGCGAGTCGCAGTGGATAAAGGCGTCTGCTACATGACTGTAATGTAATGTTACTACCAATAGAGTGGTCTCGCTGACGTCACGATCTCCTTAGATACGAGGTCTGTCCGCCATGTTGGAGTACATACAGATCCTACATGGCGGCGAGTAAACAAGGAAGTGCGGCGAAAATACCATACTTTGAATCACTGGATAGTGCATCAAAGGGTCGCTACCTGGCCAAATTGAAGGTTATTGGTAACTTGGATCCCTATACGATGAGTGCAGATCGTTTCAGTGCCGATCCTACTTATCTTCCATCGGTAAACTACGCCAACATCTACACGTATCTCGTGAACACCCCCAGTCCTTACACAAAAGACGAGCTGGAGTGCTACAAAGGGCTCGACGCTTATGCTGCGTTCACACCGGTCACGTTGATTTTTTGACGCGCGTCGAGATTACATACAAAGTCTGCACATACGCGATGAGACTGGCGCGTTATTGCAGTGCGGTGGACGCGGTGTTGGACGCCGCAAAATCACCAACGCGCGAGTTGAAATTTTTCAACTTCAGCGACATAATCACGTGACGCTGTGGCGCGATAGCCTATCAGCGTTGAGTTGCTCCCCCTGTCATCACTGGCTTCCTGCCGTTGTTGAATCAGGAAATAAATCCTGTAGCCGTCTGTGTTCACTGTTGTGAAAATTAAGCTATCTTTCACACTCGGAGCGGATTTAAGAGGATAATGAAAGCTCTCAAGAGGCGTTAAGTTATATCAAAAAGCAATAGGTTTATTATCAACAGAGTTATTCAGCCCAGCAGTTATACGTGCACGGGTCACTAATAGCTTCACTCTACAGAGATCCACCATAAGCCCACACTTGAACACAGCAGCGTGATGCTTTATGTAGGGTTCCTCCCCTGGAGGCCCATTGGCCAAAGTCAAAGATGCAGGCGTGGCGTGTTTGTACACGTATGACACCTGGGTGGAGGCCTGAACATATCCGTTCACACTGGCCCCTCCCAGAAGGCGTTTCTTCTGTCAGTGTGTGGTGAGATGTTGAGGTGAGAGGTTGTGTGAAGAGGGGAGTCTGCTGGGGCGTTGTCCCTGTATCTCACTGTCTATTGTTCCTCCCTTATCTATCTAAAGATGGCGGCCTATTCCTTGTGACGCAGTTAAATCAGTAGTCTCCCTCTTGCTTCTCCCTTGCCCTAGCGTGTACTGTGTGTATTGTATGAGTGGTTAATAGAGCTGCATAAGCTAATGGTTATTAAAACTGCAAATAAGCTAGTGTTTAATTAAAGCTGTATATAAGCTAGTGGCTAATTAAAGCTGCATATAAAATAATTTTCTCAACATCACCCAGAGCTCTACGATACCGCATATCAACAGAGACCGGACCAAACTATGTGTATGCATGTGTGTGTGTAAACCATACGGTACAAACAATGAATAGACGCTGCCGTATTTACGTCTACGTGACGTTATTGAGTGCTGGTGGAGCTGCTACGATGTTAGCATAGCCTAGCACCGATCCATCAGAGCTCCATTGAGAAGACCAGTAACCTACAAATCGGCATCATTACGTAGTTATTTCGGAGACCCTTTTTGTCGGTTTATTGCCGTTGAAACACAGCCAAATCAGTTTATTTTGTGTTCCTACAGCTGTAGTAAACAGCGACCGGTGGCTTGCTAGACACAGTGAATACAGCTCGATACAATACACGGAGCTCCTCTGAACAATATTATGAACCAGACATGACGGCGTTTGGCATTCCGATGTTTGAGGGACTTCCACAACACGTACAAAGCAGCAATTGTCCTTATTCCTTTCACGGTTGACAGCGGAAAGAAATGGCGGCCAGGTGAACGGCTTCCAGGACGATAAACCACGCCCCCTCTCCGGCGCTACGAGATTTTGCGGCGTTTGGTGTGACGCGATTTTGCAGTGCGTCAAAAAATCAACGCGACCGGTGTGAACGCAGCATCAGAATGAAATGATGATAAATGACGTAAGAAGCTCTCTGACTTCAATTGTATTCATAATAAACGTTTTTGAGGGAAATATCAGATTATGAAAACTCAAATCTTTCGAATAAATGAAGAAAGTTGTTTGTGGTCCTTCTGTTGTTCAGACAACAATGAACATTTATTTAAACCAGACGGTGAATCAGAAAACTAATCAAATATAATCGAGAGTTTAATCTGTGATCCGTCTTGACTCCAGTGTTGTTGAGAATCAGATCGCTCATGACTCCTCAGAGATCCCTCTCCTCACTCCTCAGAGTCAATATGGCGAAGCAGAACAACTTCCGGTTCAAGCGAGGATGGAGGAGTGAGGAAAGGACAGATATGAGACTTGGGATGTAAGATGTCCTTCAGAGCTCTTCCTGAGGCCTTGTTGTGGCTCACCAGAGACGGTTCAGGAAGGAGAGCGCCCACTCACAGTCAGTTTCCTGTTTCTGTGTCATGGAGGTTTGAGTCCTTTTTAGGAGACCAGTGGCAGCTTCTCAATCCATGGAGTCCATCTTGTTGTGTTGTTGGGTGCCAGAATAGATGTTGCATACTTTTAGGCTCTAGCAGGCGACAGTATCAGCAACGTGTTGCCAGGATGGAGATAGTATGTTGATGGTGCTAACAGGCTCATCTATTACAGAGATGTTGCTAACAGGCTCATCTATTACAGAGATGTTGCTAACAGGCTCATCTATTACAGAGATGTTGCTAACAGGCTCATCTATTACAGAGATGTTGCTAACAGGCTCATCTATTACAGAGATGTTGCTAACAGGCTCATCTATTACAGAGATGTTGCTAACAGGCTCATCTATTACAGAGATGTTGGTAACAGGCTCATCTATTACAGAGATGTTGGTAACAGGCTCATCTATTACAGAGATGTTGCTAACAGGCTCATCTATTACAGAGATGTTGGTAACAGGCTCATCTATTACAGAGATGTTGGTAACAGGCTCATCTATTACAGAGATGTTGGTAACAGGCTCATCTATTACAGAGATGTTGCTAACAGGCTCATCTATTACAGAGATGTTGCTAACAGGCTCATCTATTACAGAGATGTTGCTAACAGGCTCATCTATTACAGAGATGTTGCTAACAGGCTCATCTATTACAGAGATGTTGCTAACAGGCTCATCTATTACAGCGATGTTGCTAACAGGCTCATCTATTACAGCGATGTTGCTAACAGGCTCATCTATTACAGCGATGTTGCTAACAGGCTCATCTATTACAGCGATGTTGCTAACAGGCTCATCTATTACAGCGATGTTGCTAACAGGCTCATCTATTACAGAGATGTTGCTAACAGGCTCATCTATTACAGAGATGTCCTGTTCGCCTCGGTCCAGACCTTTCAATCTGCTCACATCACCGACTTTCAGTTGACTTTCTTCCTTATTTGTGTCCGTAACCGTGAATCCCGTTCTGACTTCCACCTCTTTACAATACATGGTTCATCTTTACTTTGGGCTGCTGAATAATAGTCTTGAATTTGATATGACTCCCTTGATTAACAGATTAATATTACATGTATGTCATGCCTTCTCAGTATTGGCCAACATCTTAGTCTAGTTGTGTGTTTTTTACTTTCTCTCACGAAGTCGCTCTGCTCGACTCTTGAAACATGTGCTGCTGTTCTGATTGACTTCCCCATAGAAATCAGCTCTCGTGGTGGCAATGTCCGACTGAAGATGGAAACATTAAGACTTCAGTCTATTCGTCGACTGTCCCACTGTCCACCTCTCATTCATTCTGAGTCTAAAATGGCATTTTACTAACAACAAATCAGGAGAAAATGAACTTTGTTCGACTGTTCTGTCTCAGCAACACATTTTTGCGAGTTCTGGCGTCTAACGATTGCAAACGCCATAGCTAACCAATTTTCATAATATTAAATATGGCGGTTAGCTGCGTAAATATCTATTGATGGCAAAACAAAATATGAATACATTATGCAAATACAACCCAATCTGCTTTCAATCATCCACACAACGTTCACAACACTTTAAAATGAGGCAGCTATTCCATGACCACGCCCACTTAGGTGACAGGAAGTGTACACCATTTCATCAGTGGCGTTTGTAATGTGAATAACATCCAACTCTAGGATCTCAGATGGATGGGACTTCCTCATATTGGGGCATTTCATTAGTTTTTGTTTTGACCTAGCTCACATTTATTAAAGGCTTTCTATATTTAACCACCCACTCTAGTGCCTACCCCGCCAGCTTATTCACGGTCAACATTCATACTGCAAATAATCAGAATGTGAAAGTGATCCGGTCACCAGTCATGGTCTCCAGTGATTTACATATTCTATGCATTCAAAGCTGTTGTTGAAGTTTTGATTATATTTGCAACTTGCTGTGGATATCTGTCAATATTACTGTTTCTATACTATCTACACAAACAAACACTTCAAATAGCTCTGTCGGAAAAACTAGCATGACAGCAAAACGCAGTAAAGACTCAAAATACAATAAGTGTACATAAGTTCTGTCAATAAAACATTCTCTGCAACAAATGTTTGTAAATCTCTTGCTGATTTGAGACATTTCAAATGTTCAGAGAGGCCTCTTCAATCCAGCTGAAGTAGTTTGTATTCTAGAATGACAGCTCTGTCCACACGGCGTACTTTGTCACGGTCAAAGCCGTGTTTCTTAGTTCCAGTCAATGAACTAACTCACTTCTAGACAAGTGTCTGCATCCTTGAAACAACAGCTTTGCTGCACAGAGCACTGACCTGAACCCACTGACTGAGAGCACTGATGGACCTGCTCAATGCTCTTGTTTTCCAGGTCCTTTCCATTCTACTACAGGTAATGTGTCGGCCCGCTATGAGACCGACATCACTCCAGCTGGCTGGACCTTCTCTATCTGGGGTGTTCTCTATACCTGGCTCTCCCTGATGGTGATCTACATCACTACATATGTATTCAGAGGGTAAGATAACATCACAATAGTCCTACTAAATACTGACTCCTGTGGACTGAACCTGTGTGATAGATGAAAGTGATCTCTCATCCTGTGAATAGATCCTGGGCTCAGTGTCTGATGCCATACACCTTCTATCTGTGCTGGCTGTCCAACCTGGTGATGAACATCATATGGCTGCTGCTGTGGGACAGAGAGTACGGCTGCTACTTTTACTCTGCACAAAAAAGCCAAAATACAACCACAGCAATGATTAAGAAGGGATGTAATGTGGCCAGTGTGGGTGAGGGGAGGACGAGGAGGATTAGAGCGCCGCAGGTGAACCATGAGAGGAGTAGGGCTAGAGAACAGAGCAGGCACTGAGGTATGGAAGAGTAGATCACACGGATAGTTATGATGGAAATGCACTTTCATTTGATATCGATAGATGATATTTTATTTTCTTGAAGGGTAGTTTCATGGACGGAACTTGCATAAATTACTCAATGAATAAATTCAAAGGCCATTAATGTGGCATTAATTATTTGATAAAGTGATATTTCTGTTTCAATTAGCTTCTTCATCTTTTAACCTTTGTGTTAATTCCCCCATTTATTTGCTCTTCTATTTCATTTGACCCATTTATGTATTTATTTGTATTTATTCATTGTTAAGTGTATGTATTTATATATTTCTGTATTACTTTCCTTTACGTAGATGTTTCTTCGCGTGTTATTCGTTGTGTGACCGCGTTGCACAACGAATAATAAGAAATCGATTAATAAAATGAAATTGAAGAGTAAATAAATTTGGGAATTAACACAATGTTAAATAAATTAATCATTAATCTCTTCCACTGGTTTCTCGTGAAAAACAATATTTACAACTTGCATTGAAACTTCGCAATAATTGACTTTCGTCCAATACCAATTTTTACTGAATAGAGCTTGAACGCGTCATAATGCAACTCAGTGCAACCTGTTAGCTTTTTGCTGCGTCATGAAGCCAAGCAGGAGTGTGCTGCTAACCGCTAACACAGATCTGTTGTTCACACTGTGACCCTTCAGGGGGTTTGACCTGATGCTACTTGGTACTTGGTCATCTACTTGGTAGTGAAATATCGGTTCTAGTGACATCACTCAACTCAAAAACAAGCAGCGATGAATTATGCAATGTATGATGTAATCGGGTCGCACCATCCTACCAGAAACAGAATGACAGTCACCAGGCTGTACAGCAGTGTGTGTGTGTGGCTTTCGTGGGCTGATGGCGGTTAGCCAAACACACTGCAAACTAATAATTCATTTGATATTCATGTAGTTAATCATCAATGTTCCAAATGAATGTGGGGGTGATAAAATGAGTAGTGCTGAAAAAGGACGAAACATAATCCTCCATAAAACGGTTCTGTTAGTGATCACCACATGATTGTGAACATCATTGTATAGCCGATGGAATGCGTAGTTGGAGAATCTATAACAATGCAATTGATCTCATAGTATGAACTGACTGAGCATATCAAGGCCTAGGATCAGAAAGGTAACACTTCATTTGATGTGCTGTCTCTGAAGTGAAGCCACTGCTGACCCTCTCTTCTTCTCCTCCTCTCTCTGTTGCAGGTCGATGCTGGCGGCTCTGGTTGTATTAATCCTGATGACTATTGCCAACTACACTGCTTTGTTCTTTTGCTGCTCTGCCACAGATTACTATGGACTCTGGTTACAGACGTACCATCGCAAAGACCTGTACTGTCTAAGAATACTGGTATGGCAGACTGTGTGTGTGTGTACGGACCCTGCTGGTAGATCATGTGTTCTTTAGTCACTGTATTGCTGATTAGTCTCCCTGTGAATGATGTCATTCTTGTGCTTGTAAATGTTCATATGTTCAGGTCCAGAATGGTTTGGCTCTCTATACCACATGGACTTCCATCGCTTCTCTGATCAACTTTTCATTGGTTCTCCACCTGTGGGGTGTGGCCAGGAGCACAGCAGCAACCGCTTCTCTATGCATCCTGTTTGCAGAGGTAGTGGCATGGTAAGCTTTGATTGGATGAGGCATTTAACAAGTAGAAGAGTGATCGCTGTGATACTACAGAGTATTCGCTTTAGTTCTGACACTGCTGTAATCAGGAGTCTGTCACTTCAAATGACGACAAGAGTTTGTGTTGATGTTGGTGCTCCCTGTGGACAAAGGCTGTAGAGGTTCCGAGCACCAGAGCATCCGCTGCTGCCAGGCTCGCAGCGCTCCACCTTCCGCCGGAGCTCGGACTGCTGGTCCACAGTGGCAGCACAGCTGGATCTGGGTCCGCCTGCGGCCGGCTGGTTGCTATCAGGGTCTGAGCTGAAGGAATGTGACGCTGTGGACCAAGTTGTTCTTAATGCTGCTCATCGGAGCAGCATTAAGAACAACTTGGTAGAAATAGACAATCTTCTGTCTCATGTACTTCTGCAGCTCATGTTGAGGCATCAGTCTTCATTTGAGACTGTTTCAGAACCACTTCAAAGTTTCTCAGATGAACTTTAATGAATTGAATTAATATTGGCTGCTGAATGTATGATCACATGCTGTCTTTTTATGACTGTCAGAAAGATCATTTTTGGAATCTTTAGTGTGAAATGAGTGTAAATGTTTCTTAAGACTCCAGCTGCTAAGGGAAGCGTCAGTGCAGAAGGTATCAGTGAAGTAGATCACTGCACTGCAACACGTTTAACAGTTGGCTGAGCACTTGTGTGTGTGTGTGTAGGTTCCTCCTTGAGAACTGGGTGCTGGACCGTTGGGTGCGTAACATCCTGACCGTGTACCCCGTTGTGATCGTGGCTCTGGTTGGAAACGTCTTCAGACATTTTAACCCAGCTGATCCCACTCCGAACTCTGTGTTTATGGGTGAGTTTAACCACCAGCCTCACATTCACACCACATGAATGCTGGATGAACAGAAGAGACGGGCACAAACTAATAACGTCCACATCCACACGCACTGCATCGATGTCATATTGTATGGCGGAGGAGGCCAGCTCGACAGCTGCTTCCAGATGTAATGTGATCATATTGTGCTGCCTTCCTGTACTCGCTAAAATGACATCCATCTTTAAACTTGGATGTTGATTTAAGTTCTGCTGGCTAACCCAATCACATCCTAACTTCTTTTGTGTCCGATCAGTTGCACTGCTGGTGTTGGCATGTGTCCTGCTGGTTTCCCGACTCTGCAGCGTCATCTGGAGGAACAGCAGGCGGCCTCTCCACTCCCCAGGCTCAGCACGGCTGATGGTATCACCCCTTGATGGCAGAAAATTCACGATTTTTACTTGAACAGGAAGCATTTCAGTACTTCCTGTCCCTCTGCAGCCTTCAAACGGTCAGGTTACACCCCATTACATTCTCAAGTGTTAATGTAATGGGGAGCCAGGTGAACCTCTCCTTCACTCCTCTGTTGTCCCTCAACTGCAATCAAGACAATGGGAAATGCATGTGATTTTATAATGTTTTATAATGCTATTTTAAAGCAGTTTTATTGTTGCATTTATGGCTTTTTTAATATTGTATGTATCCATTCAGGGACAGTCGACTATAAACCGTCAAACTACAGCATGTTGAGCTTTTATACAATATAAGTTCAATAGAATACTAAAAAGCTTTGTTGAATTAATTCTGCTTTGCCAATTAAAGTATTCTTTTGCACATTTATCGTATGTCTGAGTTCCTGAAAGTGTCAAATCAGAAGAAACCATTTCACTGATGTGCACATTATTCAGTTTTCCACCATGAAAATGCAGCTAATGAAGACGGTTTGTTCATAAAACGTTGAATAGACCTAAAGATTATTGAAGAAACATTAGACATACAGGTGCATCTCAATGAATTAGAATATCATCGAACAGTTCATTTATTTCAGTAATTCAAAAAGTGAAACTCTTATATCTTATAGATTCATGACACACAGGGTGATATATTTTAAGCCTTTATTATTATCGGTACTTTGGGCAGTGTGGGCAGGTGCCAAGTCCTGCTGGAAAATGAAATCCGCATCTCCATAAAGCTTGTCAGCAGAGGGAAGCATGAAGCGCTGTAAAGTGTTCTGGTAGACGGCTGCGCTGACTTTGGACTTGATAAACACAGTGGACCAACACCAGCAGCTGACATGGCTCCCCAAATCATCACTGACTGGAAACTTCACACTGGACCTCAAGCAACTTGGATCGTGTGCCTCTCTACTCTGCCTCCAGACTCTGGACCTTGATTTCCAAATGAAATGCAAAATGTACTTTCATCTGAAGAGGACTTTGGACCACTGAGCAACAGTCCTTTTTCAGATCACTTAGTCCAGGTCACTTAGTCCAGGTCACTTAATCCAGGTCACTTAGCCCGGGTAATTGCATTTGACCCATCCCTGTATAGAGGGAGCAGTGGGCTGCCATTGATCGGCGCCCGGGGAGCCGGGGGTTCAGTGTCTTGCTCAGGGACACGTAGCCCGGGTCACTTAATCCAGGTCACTTAGGGGTTGACAGGTTGAAGAGGCGACTGGGAGTGGAGGAACTAAACCTAAAGGATGCATTAGCCTTGGGGGCAGGAAACGTACTACAATACATGAAAGAAACAGGACTGAGTAACATGATGTAAGTCACCGAAATGAACTTCCTTGGTTGTTTTGTCTTGTTTTGTAAGGGGATAGGTTACTCTGGTCCACACTCCGCTACAGTAGGTGGCGGTAATGCACCGTTCACTGGATACCATCCGCCATAAAGCTTAGAAGAAGAAGAATCTCATTAGTATGAGTTAAGTCATCCAGTAAAGGAGGTGGCGGGATGCACCAGCGGTTGCAACCCACCATTTAGCTCGAAGAAGAAGACACTGTGACGCAGAAGAACAGGAAGTGAAGCTAGGACTAGTGCAGTACAGCTGCCAGTGTCTGCTGTGGAAAACGCTCGTGTTGAGGTTGAACAGTCTCTACTATCGTTTCCAAGATGTCGAAGAATACAGTTTCCGACCGGTTTAGGAAAGTAGACGTTGATGAATACGACGAGAATAAGTTTGTGGACGAGGAAGACGGAGGAGAGAGCCAGGGTGGTCCGGACGACGCAGAAGTAGACGCTCTGCTCAGACAATATCCTTTAAGTTCAGATGAACGTCAATAACTCACGTTACCCGCAGGGCGCGCCGCACAGCGGGTCTGTTCCAGCGGCCGAGCCAAATGAGCGAAGGTGACGCTGCACTCTCGCAGTGTGTTGTGATGTTTTCTAAAGATGTATAATTCCAATTGTCTAAATTGCACTCGTTCGTATGTGACACATGGGTGACATATACGATATATTTGGCATAACGAGTGCAGCTGGCAGAGCGTTTCTGTGGACCAACAGTGACTACTACTCGGATCTCCGTCAGGTCAAAATGTGAGCTGCACCATAATTCTACAAAATGCACACTAATCAGAAAGCACACCAGCTTGATCAAACATCCACAAACTGTTAACAATTCCATAAAGTAGATACAGAAAACGGGAATACATACTTCCAATTATGAAATATGTCATTACACATATAAAAAAATACATGCAAATATATTGCATTAAGTTATAGGAAGGATCCTAACATGAAAGCACCATCCTTGTGGTCAACAGAGTCCCCCCTCACCCACGGAGCTCATAAAGTAATGCACATGTATCGGCCCTGTGGAACTGTGTCCGCCTTGACTGTTGCTTTGCAAGGGGAGCATGAGTGAAGCGCTCCATGCCGTGCTGAAGAATCCTCCAATCAACACCAAGAACCACACTGCCAAGGTAGAGTGCTCTGTGCTATTGTGCTGTTTAGTGGGGACATCCTCCACCTTCTGCAGTGGTACAAGACCGTGAACTATTTCAAGCAGATGTTTGTTTTTATTGCATGTATAGATTATTTTAGTTTGGAAAGGGTATGTCCTAATGTGCCAACATGATTTATGAATAATTTTATGGAAAGTGATGGCACAAGCAGGGGTGTGTTGAGAGATTTGGGGCATAGCCATAAAAGAAAACCTTGGGGAATATGAGGATGTGGAGAAATGCGTCTGTCACATCTATGGCCAAACATCCAGTCACATAAGATGCATCAGCAGACGCTCCAGCATGATGTACAAAGGCTGTATATGAGGTGAAGGGAGTGGACGATGGAAGAACACTCAGAACCAGTATGTGAGGAGGGACATTTCAGTAAATGTATTAATCGTTGGTTGCAGTGGCTCGACTATTGATGGAAGATTGTAAAGTGGCACATTGACAATAATTTAAAATAATGCTTTGAAGGAAGTTACTGCAGGGTCAATATGAGTTTCAACATTAATATAATGTTTCACTTGTTTTGGGCTCCAGACCCAGACGGCAACCTCCGGTTCTAAAAAGTGAAGCCAAAGCTTCATGCGTTAAAGCTGCATTCTTTCTAGTGTCCTCTGGTTGTATAGAAGTCTGAGAAAATGACTCTACTTCTCTCTTGATTTATTACCTCAGTAAACATTGTAAACATGAGTTTATGTCTCAATCTCTAGTTTCAAGTCTTCTTCAACACAGCATGATGTTCATTTAGTACATTATGGTCCATTTAGAGTCAAACAGACCATAAAGCAGGGGATGCTTTAGGGCGGGGCTACATAGTGATTGACAGACTGCCACCATGGCATTGTCTGGTCTGGGAGTGGCCTGTGTTTTCATCTTAGATCTCTAACCCTTTCACAATGTGTTCTCAGTGCATGAAGTTCTATTTGCATTTGGGTCTCCTTGTTCGGTGTGTCGTTGTACTTAGCGCCACCCTCTCGTGTCAGTTCTGGTTGCAAAAAAACAAGATTGCGATGGCCAAAATTCAAGGCTCTAAACTGTGGTCCACAAAAGCTCGAGGGAAAGCTGAGTCAACATGTTGGTCAATGTACACTGTGTGTGTGTGTGTAGGAGAGAGCCGAGCTGCTGGTGGTCAAGGTGCTGAGCAGCTTTAAGAGCAGTGACATAGAGAAGGCTGTGGGCTCACTGGACCACGCTGGAGTGGACCTGCTGATGAAATACATCTACAGAGGCTTTGAGAACCCCAATGACAACAGCAGCGCTGTGCTGCTGCAGTGGCACGAAAAGGTATGTATTTAGTAATAATACAATATGAAGTCATTTAGATGAACAAAATAGCATATTGTGTCACTTAAGGAAGGTTTTGAAAATCTGGTTTTCTGTTCGGTTACAACACCGCTCATTACAGATGTGTGTAACTACACATACACCTCAAGTGTCTCTTCATTGTTGTCAACGTGTCTTCCTGTTCATGGCCAGCGTTACATGTTAGGACACAGAGAAAGATAAATCAATATTTATATCGACCTCCTGTGTGCAGTTTAGTTTTTTGTCTTTTGCGTGATAAACCGAGCATGGAGCACTATGGTGAGAACAGATGGTCCAATTAAACGATGAAGTCATTGTTCAAATCTTTTCATCAGTCCCTTTAAAGGTACTTCACAGTGTAATGAGGACAAGCCATCGGGATACTTGCAGAAATACGATGCGGATGTTCTCCTGAAAGTCAACACCATCAATGTGTGGACATGAGTCTGTATCGTTTCATTGATAGAAAAGGTGTTTATGGTAATGTTGCCTAGTGCAGCAGTGAGGCTCACTGATGTGTTTGTAACAACAGTGGAGGAAGAAGATATGTGAGGCTGTGATGCAGATACATGAGGTGTTGAGGGGATCTAAAGTATCATTCACCTGTAACATGGGACAACTGCTTTCCAACAGTCATGTTGCAATTTCCTCAAAACTCTCTTTATGGTCCGTTGTTGCATTCAAGCTCAATTTGTAAATAGAAATATTTTGATCAGGCACTCCACCTGTGCGTGTGCGTGCCCCCCCCCCCCCCGTCCGTCCGTCCACAGGCTCTGGCAGTGGGAGGAATCGGCTCTATTGTTCGAGTCCTGACTGCTAGGAAGACCGTCTGATCCTTCCAGCACTTCTTTTCTCTGTTTCTCTGCATTCACTGTTTTCAATCACACCTCTGGAATCTGGCCGGGCAGGGAGGTGCTGGCACCTCCCACCATGCGGAGAGGAAGGACACATTGAGACACTTCACTCGGACACATCCACTCCTCCAAGGTGGAGGAGAAGATTGTTCTTGGATGGACCATCTTAGACTGGTGACATGTCCAGGCCGTTTCCTGCCTTTTGCCCAGTGCATGCTGGGATTGTAGTTCTTATTTTACCATATCATTCTAACTTTGTAAACAGTTTTTTTCTACTTGCACCACGTTGTGTGTAGCCTGGCTTTTGTTTTTATATCTAAAGTAAGCAACCAAATAAAGTAATGAACCTGAATATGTACTGCTTATACTTTCATGTCTTAATAAGCCTTTACTGTTACAAGATACCAGCTAGCCAAGATATTGTAGAACACTTTGCCTGGTGTAGACCAGCGATGTTTGTCGTTTAGGGTTTTGAACAAAATACACTTGGGCTGATCCTGTCCCTGTTTTCTGATGTTTTACTGGCTAAACAATGAATGATGGTGTCCATGAGGTTTTCGGCATACTGGATCCTGTAGAGCGTGGATATTCTTCCTTCCAGCTTTGTGATTTTATCCACCAGACGGACGCAGCTGACACAGTCGGATGGAGAGGTGAGTGGAGCCATAGCAGATCTGGTGGACAATTTGGCTCCAGCCCGTAGTCCACAGCCTTGTCCAGGTATTAACAAAGGTGGAAGCTGATTCACGGACGGTCCCGTTTTCAGTTTGACGTGTGACCCTCTATATCTGTGGACTCCGTGGCGTTAGCTTCAGAGCCCAGGGCTAACAAACGAGCCAGTAGTAGCCCAGCAGGCTAACTGATCTGGGGAACGCAAAAACCTAAGAGGTCTAGTACGTGTGGGCTGACATCGTACTACTAGTTCAATTGACACAGATCAGAACAGCTAGGATCTCAAAAGTATAAGGCAAAAAATGTGGCCAAAACTGGAGAAAAAATGCCAATTTGTAAAAAAGGGGGAGCGGAGAAACCGACACGATGCACAAGTGAGCTGGATCAGGTGACCGGCAAATTGGAGGGAAAACAGCAGCACAGAGTCAGCTGTCAGCCATCATTAGAGATGTCAGATATGACAATATTCCCAATTTGATACGGCTCATGTAAACATTCAGTTTGTAGATTGTATATGCCGGTTTTATTTGGGCTTTAGGAGCATTCTGTCACGGGGTGTGAAGGTGGACCCAAATGCTCTCACAGACCAGGGAGTATGGGTGTAAAGGTGTATTAACCAGGTAACCAATGGGGGAAACAACCAGAGCAAAGCGGGGAAATCCAGGGAGGAGGAGATGGGGCAGGCAGACTGGGGAACCAGGAGGATGAACAAAACTGCGGGAACAGGAAGACAGGGTCAATGCAATGAAAAACACTTGGGGAAAAAACTCTGAATAATTCTCAAAACAGAGCAGCCAAGAACGACTAACTACAACGTGAGCTGTAACAACGATCTGGCGAAGGGTGGATGAAGAACCAGGGTAGATCTACTGTTGAGTGATGAGTTGATGGAGTGCAGCTGGTTTGACTGGGCAGGTGAGGTGAATTGTAATCAGGAAGCCGGGAGGAGACCAGGTCGGAGCCCTGCCCATACCACACACACACACACACACTCTTTAGACGTATCCAACACATTTGTAATATGAGTCTCAATCGGGGTTTTTACGACACTTTCCTGTTGACGACCAGCTCTGTGCGTTGAACACAGACCAGCTAGCCAATAGTTTACGCAAAAAACAAGCTAACAAGTCCTCCACTACTGGAAAAATATTTTGATACAAAGAAGCTAAATGGCACAAGCATCTCCTGCCATGGGGTTGTTGTACGTTGATCAGAATATGCACAGCTGCATGTCAATAGGAATATTGATGGCATATTAATTTACATTAGCCATGTAAACAGTTTACTAGGATTATTATCTGATTCGGAATAAGGGCAAAAAACAGAATATTTGGTGCATGTAAACATAGTCATTGTTACTGCAGGAGGCCATCGATATGTCTACAGGCTGCTGGTATCAAACCCATGAACACACAGTCACCACTGATAGTTTCATTGAACACAACACAGTTTACTGTAACATCAAAATGACACCTGACCTGTCCGATATTCACAACACCATTTTGTTTTCATAATTAATGAGCATATGAAGGATTAGGCTGTATAATGTACTGATTTATGTCAGCTGTGTATTCTAAACATTAGTGTGTGTGTGTGCAGGTAAGCTCATACACTGTATCAGTATAACATGCACATGGCACCTCTGTTAATATGTTGAGAGAGAGAGAGAGAGAATGAGAGAATATGAGAATTATCCCCTATTGGACTGGCATGATTCTATTGGCCCAGAATCTATTAGTGACAACAGAGCAGAAGAGCAGTTGACACAGATCAGAGTACAGTGAACAAACCAGCCGGCAGTAAGATACTGAAGCGTCTGGCACAAATAAGGGTTCGGTGTTGAGAAGCACATCGCAGCAGGACAATGGACCAACACAGGAAGAGGTTTTTCCTCTCACGGCGTCGCAATCATAATGATCGTTGCCACTCACATTGAATTTAACCACATAACCTTCCGCACTGTAAATACAACTGATACATAGAATACTTCTGTGTTTGGACACAAGCAGTCCTGCTAACAGTAGTTTACAATTCACCTCAATAGTGAAAGCATGGCAAAAAGGCAGCTTTCACACTCCAAGTAGAAAGTAGAAAGTGCTCATTGTGGACCGAAGGTGCCAGATTATATTATGGGTGTTATTTCTTTTTTTGTGACAGTTTAAGTTATCTTTACAGAAACTTCATAAAAGTGTTTATTTTTATTATTTATTCTCGCCGGTGAGGAAAGGTTCTGAAAGCTCATTTGGACTGTGGTTAAAACAGCTGTACTTTTTGGGACCTATTGTTAGCAGCAAATTAATTCATATTTAGTGAGTATTTGGACCAGTATATATGTTGGATAAAATGTATTGATTCTGCCAATAAACAGTTTCTAATTCTGATAAAATACACTGCAGTGTGTGTGTGTTTGTGGTAATGATGAAACATGTCACCCAGTGCAAGAGTGTGGCTCACTGTTTTTTTATACTTAAATAACACTGGTGTGTTTTTAATAGTTTTTGGAAACAATGATGACATGAAAACCACATTCAGTCTTGTTGTATCTTTTTGCAAAACAGGGGTTCATATCGTCCAGCTGGCATAAAGCCTGTCACTTTGTTGCCAGAAGGGATTTATTCATATTTGATAAATAATTAAATATAATTCGACAGTGTTCCTCCCACTTCCCCACACACACACTGAGATTTGTCAACAATTAGCCAGGCAGTTGTACAACATGCTGTACCATTTTGTTGCCATCACATTTTAAAAAGCATCATAGTTCACTGTAATAACATGCTGGTTAGGAAGTTAGGATTTTTATTGTCAAATACACATACACAAAATTTGACTTCTGCATTTGACCCATCCCTGTATAGAGGGAGCAGTGGGCTGCCAATGACAGGCGCCCGGGGAGCCGGGGGTTCAGTGTCTTGCTCAGGGACACTACGACACGTGACACGTCCCAGTCAAGGCTATTATGCTAATATTATATGCTGTTTAGAGTTAGCTAGACTTTATTTAGTCAGGGTGTCTCTTGGACAAGAAAGATGTGAGAACAGGTGACATATATACAACAAGACAATCCAGTTACACAAAGCAAGTCATCACACACGGGCCCGAATTGCAAAATGTACAAGTATGTTAAAAGTACCAATGAGCACAGCTTTGTAGTCCCCCATAGGAAAGAGTGTCTCTTACTTCAGTTTGTGTGCAGGTACTGGAAACCAGTCCACCCCAGTTAAACTGGCAATAAGTGATTCTTTTGGGCCACTTGGGGGCAGCAGAAGCAAGCTTTTTAAGTCAACAGGATGAATTTGTGAGCAATTCTTTGCTTTCTGTATTTACATTTCTTGTAATCGAATGAGTCCAGAACAAATTTTCCAACAGGGACATTGATAGCATGTCATGTCTTATCTTTACATATACTTATTTCATATTATCTTAGCAGTCACAGAGGAACATTGTCATTTATTAGCAGTTGGGTTTGTGTCTATCTGAGAATTTTATGTCCAATATTCACTCCCCTTTTACCTCTGTGTGTGGGGCTGAGACGAGGAAATAGAAAGAAGAGCAGGGAAATTGCGCTGATCGAAGAAGTTATCTCACATGACGTTCTCCAAAAAGAGAAACGTGTTCAGAGAGAATATAATTTATAAGCAAGAATGAACAGAATCTTATATGTTAATTGTTCCCACAGGCAGTTAAATCCTCTACCCCTGTCAAGAGCCTTTCCCTTCTGGTGGCTAATCATGATTTTCTAAACCTCCCCCGCCCTCTGTAAACTATCAATGGATAAATCCAAAAAAAGAAAAGTCACGGAGGAAAATAGAGAGTTTAACATTCTTTGGGTTGAGCTGCTCGGTTATAAGCGGCACTCTGATCTCTCTGGGCTTTTTCCATGTGCTCCTTCACAATGGGGACCACCGCTGCGATCCTATCTCGCATGGCCCCTACGTGTTCGATCATGGTCCGGTGGGGACAGGGTTGCTCCTCCCAAGTCTCCTTGGCTATGTCTAACAGACCCTGGGGTTTGTGGGAATACAAGAAGTCAAAGGGTGAGAACCCAGTGGAAGACTGAGGAACTTCTCTTACTGCAAACAGAAGGTATGGGAGAAGCTGGTCCCAATTTCTTCCATCTTTGTCGAAGGCCTTCCTCAGCATGGCTTTGAGAGTCTTGTTAAACCTCTCTACTAACCCATCCGTCTGGGGGTGGTACACCGAGGTTCTCACCTGTTTCACCTGCAACAGAGAACACAACTCCTTGGTGACCCTAGACATAAAGGGACTCCCATGGTCCGTAAGGATCTCTTTTGGAATCCCTACTCGGCTGCTGAAGAGGAACAGCTCTTTGGCTATTTGTTTAGCATTCGCCTTTCTTAAGGGGACAGCTTCCGGGTACCGGGTGGCATAGTATACTATGACCAAGATGAACTGATGACCCCGAGCACTCTTGGGGAGGGGACCCAGAATATCCATTCCCACCCTTTCGAACAGTTTCTATGATGAGCAAAGGGATAAGGGGGTTCCGGTACTGCTGTTTGGGGACTGTGATCTGGCAATCTGGACAACTGTGGCAGTAGTTGCTTGTGAAATCCTGGCCAAAAGAACCTTTGTAACACTCGTTCCTTGGTTTTCTCTACCCCCAAGTGAGCTCCTAGCAAGTGGGTGTGAGCTAACTGTAGAACTGTGGAGCGATGAGGTTGGGAAACGAAGAGTTGCTCCATGACTGTCTCATTAGCTTTCACTACTACTACTAAGAGGCCATTTTTCACTGCAAAGTGAGGATATGAAGGAGTTAACCTGGTTCCCACCAAAGTTCCCTCTGGGACCTGGACATTTCTTAAGGCATTACCAAGGGTGGGGTCCTGTAATTGAGCTGTTCCATACTGCCCTTAAGTGGTGGCTGTTCCAGAGGGCCAACATAGTCACCTTCACTTGGCCCAGGTTGAGGCTCTGGGTATTCCAAGTCCACCGTGGTTACAGTCCTGCTTTGCCTGCACTGATTGGAGTGTTTTTGAGGCTGCTGCTACAGACCTGGATGGGCTCACTGACACTGTGACATCGTATATCAGTTTTTGTGAGGACATGTGTGTGCCGACTAAAACCTTCTGCACGTTCAACAACAATAAACCCTGGTTTACTGAAAAACTCAGGCAGCTTCGTCGGGCCAAGGAGGAGGCCTACAGAAGTGGGGACAGGATCCTGTACAACCAGGCCAGAAACACATTGACGAGGGAGATCAGGGTAGCTAAGAGAAGCTACACTGAAAAGCTGAAGAACACGTTTTCAGCCAACGACCCCTCGTCAGTTTGGAGAGGCCTGGAAGTACTTACCAACTACAGGAGACCATCCCCCCCCCACTGAGGCCAATCACCAACTGGCTGACGACCTGAATGCCTTCTCCTGCAGGTTTGATAAGCCTACCCTCACCCCCCCCCCCCCACCTGCCTCATCAAACAACCATCTACACCCCCTGCCTCCTCATCTCTCCCAACCGACCCCCCACCGGCACTGAGGATATGCGAAGAGGATGTGAGTCGGCTCTTTCACAGACAGAAGATCAGGAAGGCACCAGGCCCAGACGGTGTGTCACCCTCCTGCCTGAAAGTCTGTGCTGACCAGCTGGCCCCCATCTTCACAAAGATCTTCAACCAATCACTGGAGCTGTGTGAAGTCGCCTCCTGCTTCAAACGCTCCACGATCATCCCGGTCCCCAAGAAATCCTCCATCACAGGATTAAATAACTACAGGCCCGTCGCCCTTACGTCTGTGGTCATGAAATCCTTTGAAAGACTGGTGTTGACCCACCTTAAGAACATCACAGGACCCCTGCTGGATCCCCTGCAGTTTGCCTACTGTGCAAACAGGTCGGTGGATGATGCAGTCAACATGGGACTGCATTACATGCTGCAACACCTCAACTCCCCAGTGACATATGCAAGGGTTCTGTTCGTGGACTTCAGCTCCGCGTTCAACACCATCATCCCAGCAATACTCTAATCCAAACTCTCCCAGCTCACTGTGCCAGCCTCTACCTGTCACTACCTGGATCACAAACTTCCTGACTGACAGGACGCAGCAGGTGAGGCTGGGAAAAATCACATCCAGCACCCGGACCATCAGCACTGGCGCCCCCTAGGGATGTGTGCTCTCCACACTGCTCTTCTCCCTCTACACCAATGACTGCACCTCAGAGGACCCAACGGTCAAACTCCTGAAGTTCACAGACGACACAACGGTCATCGGCCTCATCAGGGACGGTGATGAGTCTGCGTACAGGAGGGAGGCTGAACGGCTGGTCCTCTGGTGTGGTCAGAACAACCTGGAGCTGAACAAGCTCAACACTGTGGAGATGACAGTGGACTTCAGGAGGAGCCCCCCAACACTGCCTCCCCTCACCATACTGTCAAGAAGAGTTGAGCTCACGGAGAAAGCCGCCTTGGATACATGCATACACGTTCAGGGGAAAGACAGGATATAAAAGTACGAAGCATATACTCAGAAATCAATAGTTAAAGTATAATCGAAAGATAAGGTTTATGATCATTATATAACAAATGTTTAATGCATAGAGTGATTTAACAAATGTAAAAACTGATTATAATAATGTTCTGTGTACCGGAGCTGAGATGTGGAAAAAGTGTGTCATAGTGTGTCAGCAGACCGAGTGAGTCAGGAACAGATGTTTTTGGGCGTAAGTTAGGACATGGGACATGGAATTCTGTTGCAAGAGATGACTCATAGAAGCAAAACGAAAAGTCTGGTACTTTCCAGAAACAAACATACGGGTGGGATGAAAATCATGTGTTCAGAATAAGTGGGGGGGGGGGGGGGAACAGATAGCCCAAATCAAGGATAAAAGGAGACGCTTGCAAGCCCCAAACTGGGATTTCTACACGAGCCGTCCAGACGCTCTGAGAAGAAGATACGGACGATCGCAACTGAAGTATTCGAGGACTTCGTCTCGGTTCACGGAAAGAAGACCGCTGTTCGTGGACAAAGAATTGAAAGACGGAGATTTTCCTCTCCCCACTGCTCGACTTTAACAACTGAACAACGGAGGAACGCCGCCGCCCTAGAAAGACTTTGTACAGAGCCTTGAGGACTGTTGGCCGAACCTGCAAAGAGCAGGAGGAGTCCGAGGGTCTGGCCAGACCTTCGATCCTAACAACTCCAAAATAACCTTTTCATCGCACCTTTGGAAATCCAGCTCCAACCGAGCCGTCTCGGCATCTAAAACCAATGAGTATAACCTAAGAAGAAAATTAAAGTAACGAATCAAGTGTAGTGACATTTTACGTGAGCTGTAGCTTAACCCTTACAAACTAACTAAATATAACCTGCAATAAATATCTAATCTGCATTTAAAGTAAAATTCTCAAGTGCATTTATTTGCTCAAGTCGTAAAAGTACCTCGTGGCAGTAAAAAGTTAAATCCATTGTATGTCTAACAACTGAGTTCTGTAAGGTTATCCTAGAAGACCGAATCCACTTAACAATCCCTTACGGTTTTAGAAGTAATCCTAGCCGTTAAAACCTAACCTGGCATTTACCAAGAGCACGGATCCAGAAGAGGGAAGCTGCCATAACCGACGCGACTGGTAGGAGCGCCCGGGGTCAGGGAGGCCCCTCGACCGAGTGCACTCAGACCGGAGGAAGCAGGGTAGACGTCGGGAGTAACGGCAGTTAGAAGAGCAATGGATCCTGCGCTTATAAACAGAACACAGGCCACAGCTTGTTAACAGACTACAGAGAGAAACACCTCTACAGTGGTGATTACTGTGTGTCTTCATTAGTTATTGTTGGAATGCTGTTAAGCATTCCAACAAACCCTAACTATTGTTATCCTGTTTCTTTGTTGTTGGAATGCTGTTAAGCATTCCAACAATAAAGTTCTTCGAATCTTCAATAAAGTTCTTCGAATCTTTATTCAACTTCTATTTCTTCCGTCGCACCGCTTCTCCTCCATCTATTAAGCTACAGAAACCGTTCAACTATTAAAATGTTCAGCTCTTTCACCAGAGGTTTGCTATGACCTTTTATATTTCTAACCTTTAAAGTTTTTGAATTATTAAGCTTTTTATTTTCAATGGGATCTCTATGGAGAATATTTTCAAATGGCTTCAAGCATACAGGTGTTCGCGATTGAGCCAATTAGTGATGTTGATAAACACACAGACTCACGCGCACATACACTCCTCTCCCTCTCTCTCTGTGTGTCTCATACAGTCATTCAGGTCTTAGGGATCTTCAGAGGTCTTTCCCCCCTCCTCCAACACACACACACATCCACCCCATTTTAAAATAAAAGCCGCACACATGATTTGTTGCAGCTGTTACGTGTTGCATCTCGGCCAATCAGACATGAGTATTCTGATAAGTTTCCTGATTCGAGTGACATTTACACACACAAGAGGGAGAGACGAGGAAAGACATGGCAGAGCAGGACAACAGTCATGTAAGCTGTAAAAGATAAAACATCGGACAATCTCCAAATGACAGTTTGCCAGAGATATCAGAGCCTCTCTCTCTGCCTCTCTCTCTCTCACAAATTCTTTCTTCTCTCTCTCTCACAAATTCTTTCTTCTCTCTCTCTCTCACAAATTCTTTCTTCTCTCTCTCTCTCACAAATTCTTTCTTCTCTCACAAATTCTTTCTTCTCTCTCTCTCTCACAAATTCTTTCTTCTCTCTCTCTCACAAATTCTTTCTTCTCTCTCTCTCTCTCTCTCTCTCTCTCTCTCTCTCTCTCTCACAAATTCTTTCTTCTCTCTCTCTCACAAATTCTTTCTTCTCTCTCTCTCTCTCTCTCTCACAAATTCTTTCTTCTCTCTCTCTCACAAATTCTTTCTTCTCTCTCTCTCTCTCTCTCTCTCTCTCTCTCTCTCTCTCTCTCTCTCTCTCTCTCTCTCTCTCTCTCTCTCTCACAAATTCTTTCTTCTCTCTCTCTCTCTCTCTCACTAATTATTTCTTCTCTCTTTCTCCCTGTCTATGTCTCTCTCATACAGTCATTCAGGTCTTAGAGACTTTTAGAGGACCCCCCCCCCCCCCACACACACACACACCCCATTTCAAAATAAAAGCCCCAGAGAGTGAATTCTAATTGAAATGCTTGTGATGAAGCCAGGCATTTAATAACCTCTGTTTATGTGTGTCAAACATGATGATTATGTCTCCTCTCCCCCTCTCCCCCCACACCCAGCACCACCCTTTCAAAATAAAAGCCCCATGGATTAACTGTATTTAAACAAGCTCAAAATTTGGCTTTTTTGTTAAAAGAATTAATGCTCTTACTAATACTGCGACAACTACTACTGCTGCTGCTAATATAGTATCACTACTACTGCTACTACTACTTCTACTATAATGTTTGCTGTTGCTACTATTACTACTACTGCTCCTGCTATTACTGCTACCATCAATATTATTACAACCACGACTGCTGTTACTACCACTACTATTACATATACGACAACTGCTACTACTACTGCTATTCATGCTACTAAAAGTAGTAATTCTACTACAGCTATTGGTACGACGCCTACTAGTACTACTACTGCTACTTCTTCTACTGCCATTACTATTACTACTACTATTACTACTTCTACTACTGCTACTGTTATATTAAATCCTACGACCAATACTACAGCTATTACTATGACTGCTGATACTACGTCTTCTACTACTTCTTCTAATTACTAATACTTCTACGACTAATAATACTTCTACTACAACTACAAATATCACTACTGCTACTACTAGTACTTATTCTAATGCTACTAATACTTCTACGAATAATACTTCTACTACAACTTCTACTCCTACAAATATCACCACTGATGAAATTTTTTAAGCCACAGAAACCATTAGAACATCAAAATGTTCAGCTCTTTCAGGAGAGGGGTGATATGACTTTTCATAGTTGGAATCTTTAAACTTTTTTAATTATTAAGCTTTTTGCAATTTTTTAAAAATTGGATATCTATTTTCAGCAATGTTTTTGCAATTAATTTCAAATTTCAGCATTCCAATGCATTTTCAGCAGGAAATGCATTTTCTAGTTAGTATTATTAGTTTCTGTTATTAAGTACAGTCATCATGTGAACAGACACAAACTTATCAAAAGTCTCTCCAGCTGTTAAAGCCGACTGAGAGCTGATCCAGCTGTGATCAGCTGATCCTCCGTCATCAGAAACAGACTTTGCTTCACGTGACACAACTGAGGAAAGGACATCTCATGTCTCCTAAAACATATTTCCTCGTTACTCTCTCCTTGCATGGTTTCCTCCATGCATCCCTGGTGGAAGGGACTAAGACGCAAGGAAAGGACGCAAGTGAGGGAAACGGGGATGCAATTAAGAGACTTGAGAAGTACCCTGTGAGACGGAGTTGTTGTCTCGGCGGCCATCTTGTAGTGTGGCTGCTGCTCTTAAAGGGGAAATAGCACCCATCTACCACCTGGCCCTGTGTGATGCCACAGTAGGTACTCCATAAAAGGCCCATAACAGGTCATAGGTAGGGTTGGGTACCGAAAAACGGTGCCGGTATCGAACCGGTTCCTATACGTCCGGTACCTACCAGACCGAAACGTAACGCAGATTTCGGTGCTTCCTTTCGGTGCCTGAGCCGATTGAAATACTTTTTTGACACTACTCTGATGACTCCGTCCTGGCAGCAGGACTCGGTCCTCCGCTCCTCACTCATAGCATTACTACAACGGGGTACTTAGCGCTGCCGCTCATAAGCACAACAACACAGGCACGCGAAAGCTTCTTCTTCTCCTCCTTTGAGACCAACTGGCGGTTGGCAAACGACGAATTGGCGCATTACCGCCACCAACTGGTAAAATTAAATAAGTCATGAGACGTGTAGTATTTTGGCAGAGAAGGAAAATATGCTCATATTTCTGTAAAATAATTGCTGAAGTTTGAAGCTGTAGTGTGTACAGAGTGTGTGTGTTTTGTATTTATTTATATTTATTTAAGTATACTTTAAACTGTTAACAGTTAACATATTGTTCATAGTTAAAAAGTTTGAAGCTGTAGTTTGAAGCCAAGTGTTTTGTATTTATTTATATTTATAGTATACTTTAAACAGTTCATATATTGTTCAATTTGAAGAAAAAAGTATCGGTTCAGGCATCGTTTAGGCACCGGTATCATTTTAAAAGTATCGTTTTAGCACTGGTATCGGAAAAAACCCAAACGATACCCAACCCTAGTCATGGGTATTAAATGTATATTACAAGCATGTGATATACCTCCTCTGTTATAAATTAATAGTCAAAATGTATGTCGAAAATGCATTAAGCGCATACACAAATCTATGCAAAGGAAAACCTCTGAGGTTCTGTTTGTTTAAATTTAGTAATGCTGATCAAATTAGATACAGGTCAAATAAATACACATAAGTTTGTATAGATTAAAAACGACACACTGACAACATATTGCAGGCAGTTTGCAGGCAGTGGCCTGAGGCCGCAACATGGCACAGTGCTTCCTGCCCGTGTGTCCTGAAGGCTGAGTGCCCCACATATCAGCACGAGTACAGCTCTGTTGTGCTAAACGGGTTGTTCACACACACGCACACACACACACACGTACGCGCTACCCGTGCGGAAAATAGGTTTTAAGCACACTTCTGACGTCACGCCCATCGATCGGTTTTCCTCCAAAGGTTATATAATGAGAAGATGAATCACTCTGTCTGTGAAATCCAGGCCAAGAAACAGTTAAAAAACAAACTACTAGTGATATCTAGCTATGCAGGGAGTTGTGGGCTCTTTATATACATTACAGGCTAATGGAGAATGTATATTCGTGGTTCTCAGCCTGGGGGCCGGTCCAGGAAGGATCATGAAAAGGGACCTTTTTCTGATACCAGCACTGGATGCTATTACCCCTACAAAATACTTCTAAGAGAACAACAATTAATTAAATTGTTATTCTTTGCTTTACTTTCATTAATTTAACAAAACAAAAGTCGCCCAATCGCAACACAAGCATGAGAACTTTGCCGAGAAGTGAAAATGGTAATATTGAAATAAAATAAATAAAATCATTATTTGAGACAGTAAATATTTTATTAAAGAATAAGTGAACAAGATAAAAATCGGAACAAGTGTGCAGCAGACACATTCCAGTCAATTCCCCCCAAAATATGCAGGTTTCTTACCTAGACTTTGTCACACCCCAAAAAATGGAGGTGAATGGAATTGAGGCTTTCTTTTCTTTTCTCTACCAAATGTAACAAGGTAAGGAAAGGAAGCTCGGAGACATATTGCTTGTTTCAATTAATTAGAGCAGTGTTTTTCAACCTTTTTTACAACAACCAAAAAAGTTACAAAATGTCACATTGAGCATAATACAGCATATATGTTGACAATTTAAGTCTCTTATTTATTTATTGGTTTATTTGAACGGGACAGTGCACATTAATAAAAACATTTCTGCAATATGCCAGAGTTAGCCAAAAGGCTATTTTTCATCTGTAGTCCCAAAAGTCTTAATTTGTTGATCCTTACTCAGTGTGAAACCTGGGCCTGTTTGGATGAAACCAGAGCTGATATCCTGGCAGAAACTGAAGAAAGGCACACACGAAGCTCTTCTTCTACAGCTCTCAGTCTCTCTCTGTTTTTAGTTTTTATAGCAGCCATGCTTGAAAAGCTCATCTCACACATATATGTAGTGGAAAATGGGAGCAATGTTGAAATAGCTCTGTTTGCCAGAATGGGGAACTCCTTGGCAGCAGTCAACCAAAAACTGTCCAAAGGTAGATCAGCAAAGCTCAGCTTTAAACCACGGTCTTGTCTCAGTTCAGTTAGTTCTTCCTGCTCGTGCAAAGTCATGTCCTTTCCAAAAACTGTTGCTGAGCTATATGGGTCCCTAACCCAGTCAAGGCATTCAGTGGAGGTTGAGGGGAAATAAAATGAAAACTTCTCCTCAAGAGTTTTTAAGTGTTTACCTATTATCTCACACAGTGCAGCAGTGTTGACAACTCCTTGCCATTTCTGGGTGAGGGGGAACATGTCAAGGTTGGCACTTTCAACATGTTGTTGCCAGAGGTGCACTTTTGAACGGAATCCATTTATTTTGTCTGTGCTTGTGAGCAGGTTTTCATTTTGGCCTTGCATTCTTGTGTTCAGTTCATTCAGGTGCTGAAATATATCTGCCATGTATGCCAGCCTTGCACACCTCTCATCACTTGCGAGCAGTTTTGCATCATCGCACCTCTCATCAGTCAAAAACACTTTCAGTTCCTCCTGCGGCTCATACACACGGGCCAGCACTTTGCCGCGCGACAACCATCGGACTTCTGTGTGGAGCAATAGGGCGTTATGCTCCGCTCCCATTTCCTCACATAAAGATGCAAATATGCGACTTTTCAGAGGTCTTGTCTTTACAAAGTTAACCAGGCGCATGACATCATTCAACACAGGAGCTAGGTCTGCTGGTAAAGTCTTGGCAACGAGCGCCTCGCAGTGCAAAAAGACATTAGCTACTTCGTTAACCGCGCTAGGGCCGAGCATCACGTTCACAATGGCTTTACATGCAGGTAGTATTCATGTCTCTGCCACAGTGTGTGGGCTTTTTGATTTGGCCACCAGTTCAGCTACTACTTTGAGAGCTTTCTCAGACACATTTGTGGTTTTCCTCATAAAAGTTACCTGTTTCTCAGTTTGTGAGCGCAGTCGAACAAAATAGTTCCTGTTCTTGTTGTTGAGTGACGGGTGTTTCATCTGGAGATGACGTTTCAGCTTGCTTGGGACCATGGCACTGTTTGATAGTTTTTCCCCACACAACAAGCATAACGGAGTCGGTGCAGTCTGATCCCCGGTGAAAGTGAATCCCAACGAAAGATAGCTTTCGCTGTATTGCCTCGAGCTCACAGTTTTTTCTTTTTTGTACCACCACTCGTACTGGGCTTTTCATCTGGGTCAGAAGATTGCCCAGGGCCCAGATCAGAGTCTACAGTTTTCTTTTTGAAATATTTCTCCATTGCCGTTCTTCACTACAACCTCTCCCGCGCATCATAGCCCTAGCCCTATTTTTAGGCCTCTACTTGAAAATTGCATACCCATACCTTTTAGACTGTAGATCTGAAACTACAAGGTCTATTTAGATCATTTTATGGTATAATACAGGTAAAACCTGTGAGAGACTTGTTCAGATGTGTAAATATTGTGTATATGTTACTGGTTAATAGTGAATGAAGATGGCACACAGCTCAAATTGAAAAATTGCAGGTTCGTCTGAAAAAAAAGCACTTTTATTGAACTTTCTTTTTGAAATAATGCAGATTGAAGCCTAAAAATACTCCACAGTCATAGCACAACAGGTTTGTGGTCTGTCCAAGCAAATTTAACTTAGCAGGCCAGCATAAATGAGGTCTGAGTACAGAATTTCAACCAAAATTCTGATTTTCGGAACCAGATTTTGCGCTGCTCTATTCTAATTTTATATACTATATAACTACATATTAACTCTATCAATATTTGCACCCTGATGCTAGCGGCTAGCGAGCATTGCAATGCATTTTATAGCATAAGCACTCATGGCCAAACTCATAAATACCTTCGGTTTTTCTCTCCGTGGAACCAGTACAAAGCTGTGAGTGGAGAACGGTAAGATGGCACTGCCCTTCACCGAAAAAAATCATGGGTTTTTGGTCACGTTTTATGAAAAATGAGTACAATAACGTCGCAGATTATCCAGTTCAAAGCTACCATCATTGTTGCTGCATCCGGTTTACTGCCGAGCTGTTTCCAGTATAAGAGCGGTCAATCCAGCTTGGGCGAGCGGTCAGACTTCTGGCGAGCGGAAATTTACGCTCGGGGAGACTCGGTACTTCTTGCAACTTTACAGAAAAAGGTCCCTTTTATGATCCTTCCTGGACCGGCCCCCAGGCTGAGAACCACGAATATACATTCACCATTAGCCTGTAATGTATATAAAGAGCCCACAACTCCCTGCATAGCTAGATATCACTAGTAATTTGTTTTTTTAACTGTTTCTTGGCCTGGATTTCACAGACAGAGTGATTCATCTTCTCATTATATAACCTTTGACGCGGTACTTCTTGCTGGTCCTAGACTAACTCTCAACAGACTAACAAGACAACAACAAAGACATCCCTCCTCACTCTCTCTGACAATCAGGTACACATTCACTTGTGCCACCCACCCCCATAGGTAGCTAGCCTGATTCTAGCCAGTGGTGGGCCGTCAGGGCCTGCAAGGCCTTCTCTGCTGGCCTAAACAGAATCACAAAGTTATAGCTATTTTATAATTTAATAACTTTTCTTAAATACACAAATACACAATACTATGTATTATAATTTATAAAAAGATTTTCCTATTATCTTATTTTCTCATTGCACAGCTCCTGTCTTCCTCAGTTGCTCTGCTTCCAGTGCAGCTTGTTTTAAGTAGAGCTTTTATCCAATCAGATCTCACCTCTGTGTCTCTAGGTAAGAACAGAGCCAGAGGCCTGCAGACTCTCAAGTGCATCCATGTGCAGTTTAAGTGAATGGGGACGATATTGTTGATTGTCATTGTGTTCAACCAATCAGATCTTTAGTTTGACATGTTGGGCGTATTCTTTGACGTGTCAGAGCCTGCTAGCTGGCCGACAAGTACGTGATTGGTTAGTGGTAGGGGTGTAACGGTACGCGTATTCGTATTGAACCGTTCGGTACGAGGCTCACAGTTCGGTACGCATGACGAACCGAATGTGTTTCAGCCCTCAAACACATTAAAACGTATTCAAGAAATACAACTGGGGAGGCTCGACTGTCTTCACTGGCGTCCATGAATGGAGAAGGACTTCTTACTGGAACTAAAACACACGGATGTACTGAACAACCGTGAGATTAAACTCTTTATTAACAAAGAAAGGAGGAAGCACTTTGTCTTTCAATAGTGAACAGCAGCTCTGGTAAGTTAACTGTGTTTATTTTTATATCTGCAGTAGCTTTAATATGCTTGATTATATATTATTATTTGTACAACTTGTTTTTATGAAGATGGATTTTTGTTTGGTTTTATATGTGATAGGAACTATTGTTACGTCCAAAGTTGCTCTGGGGACATATTTAGCTGGTGCCAGTGTTGCCAACTGTCTTGCTAAATCTGGCGACTTTCCAAACCCACATGGAGACTTTTTTTGTCAAAAGCTACTACCGGTAGTGACAAATCTAGCAACTTGTTCTGGTGTTGTTGTTGACTTTTGTGGTGCTTTGACTCGTTAAAGCGCGTACGTTCTGCACTGTCATGAACGAGCAGCGCGAGCTGCCGTGATCCGCCCCAAAGCACACACAGGCGCAGCAGTCCCAGCTGCAGTCAGAGCGGAGAGGAGACGCACTCTATCTACAGGTGTTGGCTTCATTTTGACACAAAACAAATAATAACAGAAGCTGTGTTTCAGCTGCAGGACAGCAGTGAAGGCCCAGGTATGAAATGCACGGCCCGCCACTGATTCTAGCATATCTAGAATGATTAAAGATTCTACAATCCTTAATCGTTTCTTCTTTCCCTCCAAATGCCCCAGTAGCAGACCTTTGGATGAACTACTATGAACAATTTACAAAGAGAACAATGTACTTCAGCATAAATAGTTCACAGAGAGGTCTGTTGATCTTACGTGGCTCAAATTACTGAAAATAATTAATTTGGTGCAGAGTGAGACGAGCACAGCTACGGGAGCACATTTTTTGGGGGGGGTTAAGTGTCTTGCTCAAGGACACATTGACATGCATCTAGCGGAGCCAGAGCCGGGGATCGAACCGCTGATTGAATGACGGCCCTGCTCCACACTTAGCCACCATCGCCCACTGCTAGTTGCCTGGCACCTGCTGATGCGTCAAGTCAACGAAAGTTAGCCGCTATAGACCAGATGTGGTTTTTATTTTTTGTGGTATAATTCTACCATCAAATTTGAAGCAAAAATCCTCTGTAAATAACAGTAACAACATTACAAAGTTTTGCCTAAATGTTGTTAAGAATGCACAGGGGAATTATTGATGAAATAAGAAACTGTGCTGAGAAATTGTTAAATGGCTTTACTTTGAAAATCCTGACAGGAAACACCACTATGGTTTACTGTGAATAGCTTAATGACGGTCCCCTGCTGGCTGCAGCAGAGCTGGAGGAGAGTGAGTGGAGAAGCATCAGAGCTACGCGGGGGTGACAGGAGTAATCCTCTCCTCTGAACACCGTATGAATTTCCAGGATGAATTTTAATGTCAGCACACAGGGCGAACAGATTTGGGGGAGACAATGCCAGTCCTGCTCCGGCACCATTTTTTGAAGCCCAAAAACCGAAATTTTAGCGGCGTCCACGGACAAATCACATTAGCAGGCATCGACACTTCCAGCTCACCTCGTCGGGCGATGGAGGTTTGCCATTAAGGGCTTGGGGGAACCGGAGTCCGTGGGAATTTCGCCAAAATTACGACGGGAATCAAATACAGCTCCCTGTCTCCCGGCAACGGGAGAGACCAACGACCGCTCGTTATGTCTCGTGCCAAGGAGCGACTGAAAGGCGGGAATGAGACCAAGGACAGCGTCACTCTGCTGCCGTGCTTTTATTTTGTAGAGGTGAAATATCTAATATATCTATCTATCTATCTATCTGTCTATCTTCATATCTATCTATCTACCTGCCTATCTATCTGTCAAAACCAACCAACCAGTCTGTCTGCCTGTCTGTCTGTCTATCTTTTTATCTGTCTATCACATCAGAGGTATAAGTGGAACTGACTGTTGTCAGGCTGCTGTCTGTTTGATATGGTTGATATGTTGCATGGTTCACTGACTGTTCAGCTGGTCTAAGGAAGCAAGCAACCACACTGAATAACAAATATGAAGTTATCATTATGGATCATATGTATACTATTGAGATGACACATAACAAAGAGCCAGACAGTGTGTAATCCTGGTAGCTCATGCAGTTTGAGAGCAGTGATGCTGAGAATCTGTATTCACCTCGTCCCTGTTTACCCTGTTCTTCTTCTGCAGCCAGTGACGCTGCAGTCTCAACAGGGCATCATGATTCCTTGTGTATACGTTACAGCAATGTTGTGGGGCGGGATGCAAAGATTTACACAGCTTGATTCATGCAAGAATGCTCATCATCTGTGTATCATCCGTCAATACACCTTGATGGGAAAAGACTGAAGAGAGCCACAGTGTTCATAGAAGACTGTGAATGACAACTGTCCAAATATGAACATATACTTCGATATCATGCCACACTAACGCAATTTAGACAGAATTTAAACATCAGCATGATGAAATGCCCGTCCCCGTCACATCACTGTGTTCCACTGTCTCTGTCACAGTCATTGTTCCTCGCACCAGGACTACAGCCGACAGTGATGCTGCATTCACTTCCTACGCCCCCAGACTGTGGAGCAGCCGTCCTGCAGCTCCACAATCTGCACTTCTTTTATATTCAAAATGATGATTCACATTATTACTAGCACAGTAGTAGTTGTGGTGGTGGCCTTTAATGGTGACTTACATGGTGAATTACATTTCGATTATCATATTGGAATATGAACACAGGACACTGCATTGTCTCTGACAGGCCCTGATGAATGAGGGCTTGTTGTGATTTTGTAATATTTTCCGAGTCAGAGAAAGTCAAAGTTCCATTACTATTGCTCTGTGTTACTTAAAGGACCATTTCAATTAGTGTCAGCCTAATTTTTATGTACCTGCCATGGACTGAATGCTTACACATTGTATTACAGAACATAACGCAGTGGCAGCCGTGCTCTGTTCACCACTTGAATTCTCCACCTGATGGTGCAGTTAACCACGAGCTGATCAGCAACAAGGCAGTCATGTTTTGCCAGAGTCTGCCTTCCAAATTTCTGGTTTGAAAGATTGAAATGGTAGGAATGATCAAAGGTGTTGGGGCTCTATTGAGTCCTGCTTGCTGCTGCTGAGCCCCTGCTTGCATCATCAGGTGTTGAATGTGGGGTTAGAGTGGGTTAATAGAGTCTTTGACCAACAGACTGTACTAGCAGGTCATACTGCAACAAATACTGACAGTATCTCCTTACTTACAATTAACTGAATTAGCAGGTAACCTAAATTGCTGTAGTATGTATAAATGAAGGCATTTATATGGTTCACAGTGACCATATCTTCCCTGATAACCTAATCACGTAAAAAGAATGTTCAAGCCATTAAGTATTGTATTTCCATAAAGTTCGATGACCGATAACAAAATAAATAAAGAACGGGCCTAGATCAGCAGAAGCTGAGATTACCTGACATTTAGTCCTTAATATAGGGCAAGCTCCAACATCACTGGTCCTTAACTTCCCATAATGCAACTCAATAGCACCTTTACAGTGTGCTGTAGAAATTAGTCCTAAAACCCCCAAATTAGTCAGCATTGTACACTTCCGGTTTCCTTGTCTCCAAGTCTGGGATTTTTGAACAGGCTTTTGGTTAGATGCCTGAAATAAGGTCTGTGGTTAACACAAGCTTAGGAGATTCTAAGGTTTTCTTGTACAACACCAAATATGTCAGAAAATATCCACTTGTGAATTTTGAAGTTTTTACGTGTCTTTATGAAGGTGTTTGCTAGCAAGTAACTATATGAGACTACAAAACGTCATCATCTAGTTTAGTGGTGGTGACATGATGTCATTGCTACTATAGCGTATTGCTACTAACGTTAGCTTTTTACTTCTGGTGATTGCATTGTAGTGTTCATTTGTGAAGATGATCTTATTGAACAAAATTTAGTGCATTTAGTGAAAACTCAATTGAGATACCATTTACAGTGAAATAACCAGATGGGAATATCTGCTTTTACCTCATCCAGTAAATAAAATATGCTAAAATATGCTAAAATCCAGTATGTTTCATTCATTGATTTGCAAAATTGCCCACAACTGTCCACCAGATATATTAAATGGAAATCTATCTCGGTGTTAGAGATATAAAACAAATTCTGGGGGTTGACAAATTTCTATTATATCATCCAACTCTATCTTAACACCTAGTCTGTCAGGCTCCTCCCCCTCAGTTTGCAGTACAGACTTTGTGTTGGAATTTGGTCTCCAAGCCCAAACCTATTACGCTACAAGCTAGAAACCAATAGTAAAATGATTTTCCCCTCGATGGAATTACAATGCTTCCTAACACATGCTCTATTACTTGGGGTGAAGCTGTAAAGCATTGCCACCTTTGGCGAGAGAAGGCTGCTGCCACTCTCTTGAACATGCATGGCTATTATTTGCTGCTGCTGTCTGAGTGGATGATGGTTCACCTTTCTTTGGTGTGCCACCAGGAACCACAAGAAAAACAAGAGCTAATGTTCCTGGATTGTATGTCCACCTCTGGAGTAGTAAACAATGTGTATGATATCAGTAAGCTAAACATTCTATGTTGATCGTTTCATTTGGCTAACTAGAGTTGGCTAGAGTTTTTGTTTTGCCGGTCCGGTACGGTGTATAGGCTTAAACCGGTTTGATTTGATTTAACCGGTATTTGTCGTTGTACCACCTTCTGGCTAATTAAAAAGTAGCCTACATCAACAATCTATGCCATCGGTGTCACAGTTTTTTTTTTTTCTTTATTGATGAGCAAAATGACAACGTGACATAATATCATGCGTATATATAAACAGATAAGAGGAGCCGTGTGCTTAACGTTATCGATCTAAAGAGAGTAAGAGAATGTGATCGAGACGGTGAGTATTAAGTCAGCAATAATGTTACATGCCTATGAATGTTGCTCAGTGGTACATGAAGCAAAAAGTGTTTGAATGAAGTACAGAATTACCCAGATCATCCAGTGATTGTCCTCATCCATTGGGCCCATAGAGCATGCACACTAGCATTTGCTTAGCCCCACCTCCCAGGCCTCAGTCCAGCCTCGTTCTCAGGCTCATTCAAACGAATGGAGGGAGGAAGGTAACTCTGCGTTCAGCTATTAGTGCATTTTACAACTTTTTGGACTCTCTTTCCCAATGTAAGTCTATGGGGGAAAGTACTTTTGGGTGGCAGCACGTGATGCACCAGGAAGTTGTAATTCCACACTTTGGCCAATATATAAAATTTGCTTCAAATCTCTGCACTCTTCTACGTGGCTGAAGGGGTTATCCCCAAATTTAGAAACAGCTTCGGCCCAGGCTCTCTTAAGGTGGGCTGACCTTTAAGGTGGACCACCTATTCTCATTCTAGTGGCAGGCTGCTCCTCCCAGTTTTGGTGGACTGGCTGCTGAATGAAGTGCAACACCTAGCACTCATCCTGCTCGGAGACTTTAACATCCAGACTGATAAATTAGAACCTCTTCTTTCCTTCCTCTCCTCTTTTGACCTTTTCCACTCCTCTTCTCCTCCGACCCACAAGGCCGGCAACCAGCTGGATCTTATCTTCACTAGACACTGTTCTACTGCTAAGCTCTCCGTCACTCCCCTCCAGCTCTCTGACCACTTTTTCATGTCTTACTCCCTCTCACTCCCCCCCATACTTCCACCACCTACCCACATGGTTTCTACCCAAAGTCATCTCCGCTCCCTCTCCCCGGCTGATCTTTCCTCTTCTGTTACCTCTGCTCTCCCTGACCCAGAATCCTTCTATCTCCTATCCCCTGATACTGCTTCTGATCTTCTCCTCTCCACCCTTTCCTCTTCTTTGGACAACCTCTGTCCCTTCACCTCCAGGCCGGCACGGCCAACCCCACCTGCCGCATGGCTGTTGGACTCAGTGCGTACTGACAGACGGAGCCTAAGAGAGACTGAGCATAAATGGAGAAAAAGCAAACTCCCGGGAGACCTTAACTTCCAAGCTCTTATTTCCACTGCTCTTTCTACTGCTAAAGCTGCCTTCTTTCGCTCCAAAATCCTAACCTCTGCTTCCAATCCTAAAAAACTCTTCGGAACTTTCTCTTCACGACTCCAACCCCCACCCCCTCCTCCTACTTCCTCCCTGACGATTTCGCCAACTTCTTTGACAAGAAGGTAAAAGATATCAGATCCTCCTTCTCTCAGCCCCCCTGTCCACCCTCTCCCTCTCTACCATCTCCAGCTCTTCCCCCACAGCTCTCCCTCCCCTCTCCATGCCCCATCTTACCCTATCTTGCTCCCCTCTCCCCCAACGACGTCCTCAACCTTGTTACATCTAACCGCCCCACCACGTGCTCCCTTGACCCGATCCCCTCCCCTCTTTTTCAGTCTATTGCGATTGAACTCCTTCCTTTCCTCACCCACCTCATCAACACCTCTCTTGTTTCAGGATGCTTTCCCACAGCTGTCAAGACTGCTAGAGTCACCCCCCTTCTGAAAAAACCATCACTTGGCCCCTCTGATGTCAAGAACTTCAGACCGGTTTCTCTTCTACCATTTCTTTCCAAAACACTTGAACGTGCTGTCTTTACTCAACTATCCTCCTATCTCCACCAAAACAATCTCTTGGACCCCCACCAGTCCGGGTTCAAAGTGGGTCACTCAACTGAGACAGCCCTCCTTGCGGTGACGGAGTCGCTTCGCGCAGCGAGAGCTAACTCTCTCTCCTCTGTCCTGATTCTCTTGGACCTGTCTGCGGCGTTTGACACTGTGAACCACCAGATCCTCCTCTCCACCCTCGAAGGGATGGGCGTCTCAGGCTCTGCACTCTCCCTGTTTGCATCCTACCTGACAAGTCGATCCTACCAGTTGACATGGAGGGGGGCCGTGTCGGAACCACGCATGCTGACTACGGGGGTTCCACAAGGCTCAGTCCTGGGCCCCCCTTCTCTTCTCGCTCTACACAACATATCTGGGTTCTGTTATTCGCTCGCACGACTTCTCTTACCATTGTTATGCCGATGACACCCAGCTGGTCTTGTCATTTCCCCTTGGTGACACTCAAGTGGAGGCATGCATCGCTGCGTGCTTGGCTGACATCTCGAAGTGGATGACGACACACCACCTCAAGCTCAACCTGGACAAAACCGAGCTACTGTTCCTCCCGGGGAAGGGTTGCCCGCACCGAGACCTGTCCATCACCATTGATGATACCGTGGTGACGCCAACTCGGACTGCGAGGATCCTGGGTGTGACCCTGGACGACCAACTGTCATTCTCAGCAAACATTGCATCGGTGACACGATCCTGCAGATTCCTGCTCTACAACATCAGAAAGATTCGCCCCTTCCTCACTGATGAGACGGCGCAGGTGCTCATCCAGGCTCTTGTCATCTCTCACCTGGACTACTGCAACTCACTACTTGCCGGAGCCCCGGCGTCGGCCATCAGACCTCTGGAGCTTGTCCAGAAAGCTGCAGCTCACCTGGTGTTCAATCGCCCCAAGTTCTCCCACACGACTTCCCTTCTCCGTTCTCTACACTGGCTACCTGTAAGAGCCCGCATCCAGTTTAAGACTCTGGTGCTAGCCTACAGGGCAGTGAAAGGAACAGCTCCTTCCTATCTCCAGGCCATGGTCAAGCCCTACACTGGTTGCCCCGTCGCTCAGAGGTCCCTGCGGCCGATCGACCCGGTCGCGGCTGTTTCCTGTCCTGGCCCCTCAGTGGTGGAATGAACTCCCCACTGACGTCAGGACGGCAGAGTCGCTGCCCATCTTTCGGTGCAGGCTGAAAACTCACCTCTTCAAGAAGGCTTCCCGCTTAGCACTTACTTAGCATCTATTGTATTCATACTAGCTTATTGCACTTATCATTTTCATGTTAGTTTGTGGCACTTACTGCATTCGTTTGTTTCTGCACTGTACGTTGGCGCTGGTTTATGCTCTTAGATGCTTGTTTGAGGAAAGGACATGCACTTATTACTTCTGGTGACTAGTTCTCTCGAAAACCGATGTTGAATACACTTATTGTAAGTGCTGCTAAATGACTGTAATGTAAATGTAATGAAGTAGTAACATTTTGTCTGGTCTGGTCTGGTGTTTGACTTCATCTCAAACCGGTTTGACATTTTTTACAAGGCCCAACTCTATTGCTAACACTTTCCTCTATTTTAAGATACAACCCACTATATGTGGCTACGTGATGAGATTAGAGTAGGTCGATTTAGCAGCAACTTGTAGATTATGCTTCTATTGCCTTCACTGTGCGTGTAGGTGGTGCTCAGCTATGCAGTGAGTGAAACACACTCAAGGTTGAAGACAGCAGATGGCCAACAAATGGAATGATGACTTTATTAAGAATCATAAAATATTCCATAAACAAGAGTTAGACCAAAGGTCTGGTAAAAATGAGTAACAAGGAATCTGGATTCAGTACAGATGAGTTGTCAAATTAGTTGCGTTGTGCTTCATGCCAGGAAGACACAAAGTATTACATAGGAAGCACAGCAAGGTAAATATTCATATAGTGTCCACAGGAGCAAAATACCAGGGATATACATATCCCAACAGTATGTCAGCAGTTACTCAGTGTGTCAGTGGTAATCTGCTTTAGACAAACTAAATAAACAAACTGTCACTGAACAGCTGATCGGGTAAGGCTTAGACAAAGGCATGTTGGGGAGTTAATAAAAGATTTGTGTCAATATTTGCTTGGAAACATATCTGACAAAAGGCTGTATATATGCTTACAATGTCAGGCAAGCTGGAAGGCCCATGAGCCTAAGCATCAGGAATGTTTTTAAAATGCCTTTTTAAGAGGTGTTTTAAACTAAAATGTGTTAAGTCCTTTAAGGAATAACTCATTGTGTAGGTTGTGTTTATGTTAGCGAGTGTGCGGTTGAGAGAGCAAGGGAGAGAGAGTGTGTGACTGACATCAGTATGAAGTTAGCATTAACGTTATAGCAGTTTAGGCATTTGAATAAATGCCACAAATGCTCAAGAGCCAAACAGTGATTCGTTGGTCGCGGGACGCGTATTTTTTACGAATTAAAGTGAAGGGGGTTAGCCCCAAAATTAGCCCCAACTTCGGCCCGGGCTCACTTAAGGTGGACTGACCTAAAAACAAGACACTTGGCCGCCAGGCCTAACAACCTTTTCACCGGAAACCCTGAACAGCAGCTGCAATAGGGGCGGTCACTGTGCTAGCAACAGAACACCCAACTGAAGTCAAACTGCTGGTGGCAGAATAACTGTACGTGTTTGGTTACAGTATAAGATGTGCCAGTGGGGGTGAAGTTGTGCCCTACTGCCGCCCATTCAACACTGATGTCACTGGGTGACAGGTGCAGCCGTATCCGCTCTCTGTTTGGAAGCACCTTTCCTGTCTTGTTTGATATTTAGATGACATCATTTAATTGTGTGGCTATCCTGAGTTGTATTCATGAATGAGCAGAAACTGCAGCAGCAAGCAGGGAAGAGAAGTGGAACTGGAGGTTCTGGTAAGTTTAGAAATCAAACTCTCCTGCCACATACAGAGTTGTTTCTTGACATTATAGCCGATGTAGGTCAGGGACTTGTGGCTATAAGACTGCAAAACCAAAAGCAGTGGTCAAAGAAAGCTTGTGCAGTGGGATGGAGGGTAGAGAGAACCCTGACATTCTTCTCCCACTCCACACCGCTTGGCCAGTGTGAAAACCAGTTGGCGGTTGGCAGATTGGCGGTTCAATCCCGCCTCCTCCGGTCCAGTGTGAATGGGTAAAGGTTGACATGCAGTGTGCCCACCAAGCAGGCATCGTGTGTGGACGTACAAAACAGGTTGATCTCTTGTCTTGTTGGCCAGATATCCAGTGACGTCCAGAATTAGTTGATGAATGATGTTTCGACAAAAATATGAAGAAGCCTTCAGTTAAAACTCTTTATCCAGGTTGTGCGATATACATCGGACATGCTCATGTATCATTACAGAGTCCGCCTGATGTGTCGGTGTGGAGTGTGTTTCCCTGTCTACTGCGGGCCAGTTTCCAAACCAATCTTCGAATGGAGAATAGGATCAAACTGTGATCCGACCAAGCTATAGGCAATCCTGTATATTAAGTGTCAGGCACACTGAATAATGGATGATTGACTAATGAGGAAAAAGCCTGTTGGCACGTAGTTTTGCAGATTTTATGCTTCTCTTGAAATGTTGCCATGTTAACTGTAAACAGAGCGCGTGATCAAGGATAGTTTCAGCTTGGCCTCTTTTTTGCAGAATTAACAATTTTGTAAAGTATGGCAAGATCCCAAAATTGCACATCAGTATCTATATGAGTGTTTGGTGAAAGGCTGAAATTTCTTGGCTTTTAGTTAAAAAAGCAGTTTGAATCTATCATAAATATTGTTCTCCTCATTCCCCCTGACTGAGCTGCTCTGTTTCTCCTACATTTTCTATCTCACACACTGTCACACCATCCTACCCACCAACTGGCTGCTAGGCAACATGGCCCTCTGAATGGTGTGTATTTTTACATCTGCGTGTTCAGGGCTAGAGCCGTTAAGAGGAGAAAAACATCCCTACTGCAGCCTGGTTTCCTCTGTGTGCACAGTGGCTACGAAGGCTTTGGTTGACTATGGGTCTCGAAAATTATCATTATTGTACTCCCTTCATCAGATATGCATGATATAGTACACACCGGGGGATTTACATCCCAAAGGTTTATAATTGCGCCAGTGACAGCCGTGGCTGGAGGCATTATGTTTTCTGGTTATCTATCCGCCTGTCCGTCTGGTCCATTATAATGAACACGATATCCCGGGAACGCCTGGAGGGAATGTTTTTCAAGTTTGGCACCATTGTCCCCATGGTAGTAGCTTAAAAGAATTCCAGCAGTAGTGATATTTGTTGTAGTAGTATAAGTATTATTCGCAGTATAAGTATGAGTAGCATTTGAATAAGTACTAGTTGTAGCAGTAGTGATATTTGTAGTAGCAGTAGTAGTAGAAGTATTTGTAATTAGAAGAAGTAGTATCAGCAGTCGTACTAATAGCTGTAGTAGTATTAGTACTGGTTATTAGTACTGGTAGTAGCAGGAATAGCAGTATTAGCAGTTGTGGTATCAGTAATAATAGTAGTGGTAGTGGTAGTAATAGCAGTAGTGGTAGTAATAATATTTATGGTATCAGTAATAGCAGTAGCAGTAGTAGTAATAGTAGCAACAGCAAAAGTTGTAGTAGTAGTGGTAATACTAGAAATATTAGCAGTAGTAGTAGTTGTCGCAGTATTAGTAAGAGCATTCATTATTTCAACAAAAAAGCCTAATTTTGAGCGAAACGTTTAAATACAGTTAATCCATGAGGCTTTTATTTTGAAAGGGTGGGACTGGGTGGGGGAGGGAGGGGGAGAGGAGACATAATCATCATGTTTGACACATAAACAGAGGTTATTAAATGACAGGCTTCATCACAAGCAGTTCAGTTAGAATTCACTCTCTGGGGCTTTTATTTTGAAATGGGGTGTGGGGGAGAAGGGGAGAGGAGACAGAATCAAAAACCGATAAACAAAAACCGGTTATTAAATGACAGGCTCATCACAAGCATTTCAGTTAGGATTCATTCTGTGGGGCTTTTATTTTAAAATGGCATGTGTGTGTGTGGGGGTGGAGGAGGGGGGAAAGACTTCTAAAGATCCCTAAGACCTGAATGACTGTATGAGAGACACAGAGAGATAGAGGGAGAGGAGTGGATGTGCACATGTGTCTGTGAGTCTGTGTGTTTATCAACATCACTAATTGGCTCAATCGCAAACACCTGTGTGCCTGAAGCCATTTCATGGAGATAAAACAGGGAAAACCTCTCAAACAAATCATCAAAACTCCCATAACCGTAGCTCCTATTGCTCCGACATTAATAATTGAGGGGAAGAATGAGTTGAAGAACAGATTCTGTAAAAATTGTGTCTGTAGTGTAAAAAATGTGGCTTAACTGGCGATCTAGAAATGGGGTACCGTGTTCTGTGGAAGATGTTTTTGAAGCAAAATTTAACATTGGTCTCTATGGAGCAGAAAGTTGGTTTTCCTCTCAATTAACGGCTTCCGTGTCAAATGTGGAAATCTGTGGGATTCCACAGTAATTTTTCTACGACAGGGACAATATTAGCTACTTCTACATCCAGAAATTATGCATGAAGTGTGAAGATTGTGGACACAGTGGCAAAACACAAATGTTTTTTTCACAAGAATCTCAAGCTGCTCTTCACTCTAGCGGTGACATCACACACTCTAAGCTGCGCAATACACACCCATTATAAAGTCAGAAAAGGGCTGAAAAATCATAAAAGTTAAATTGCTGTAGTTCAAAAAGTTTAAAAGATATCAAAAAGCTGAATCATGTTGGCAATAGTTGAGGATTTTCTCAACATTTGAAAGTTGAAATGGTGTCTGTAGCTGAAAGTATGAGGAAGTTGAAGGATTTGAAAGTTGAAGAAGTTTAAGAGGATTTGTAAATATTCTCCATAGAGATCCCATTCAAAAAAAGTTGCTAAAAGCTTTATAATTCAAAATGTTGAAAGGTTAGAAATAGAAAAAGTCATAGCAGAGATGAGCTGAAGGAGCTGAACATTTTGATAGTTGAACGGTTTTCTGTAGCTTAAAAAATAATTGTTGGAATGCTTAACAGCATTCCAACAATTAAGTACATACTCCTAAGAAATATTACAATACTAACCCACTTTGGAAAAAACTACCTCTGGTCCCAGGACACAGCCGTCTCTCGGAACCACACGCTAAAAGAGGCAGAGAAAAACACTTCCTATCCCCGCCCTCATATCCGTCCGAAACTCCTCCCCTTCCGTTTATCCCAATTCCTATTGGCTAACTTCCAGGAGTGTATTCTGTCTGTCTGGCTTTCTGTCCCTGTTTTAATCCCTCTATGATAAACATACCATATAATAGATCAGACTATGCAACTTTGGCAAAAGCTTCATGTCTCAAATTCTCCATCTAGCTACTCATCCTAAAACACTTTATGCTTATCTTAATTATGCATTTCCAAAACACTTATGATTATGACTAATTATGAATTCTTAAATATGAATCATTAAACACTTTTATTATATCTACTGAACACACAGTTCTATGCTCAAATTTCTCTGCCTCCATCAAGCGGACATTTTAAGCCCTGAAATGCATTAAAACGTATTCAAGAAATACAACTGGGGAGGCTCGACTGTCATCACTGGTGTCCACGAATCAAGAAGGACTTCTTTCCGGAACTGAACCGCACGGATGTACTGAAACGTGAGATTAAACTCTTTGTAATCAAAGAAAGGAGGATGGACTTTGTCTTTCAGTGAACAGCAGCTCTGGGAGGTGAACTGCTTTTGTGCTTTTACATCTGCAGTAGCGTTACTACTGTGTTCATTTTTCTATCGTGTCGTGTTTATGACATGGTTAATGTTGTTCCCTCTGATGTGAATAATATTTGAATGGTGCTCTTGAGTGTGTGGATGAATACGTGTTTTAGTGCCGCAGTTTTGCTGGAATGTGCAGAGGCCTGTTGAGTCGTGTTATTTGGGTTTTATGTTGTTCTACATGCTTTTTTAACATATAAATATATGTGACTGGTTCTTGTGAGTTTGTTCTTGTCATTGTGTTAATTACGTTGATTTTGACGATATGCATTGTCCGTTAATGACAAAGCATCCCGTCATGCGCGCATGTATCGGCACTCTGAAGTTAGTGTATTTGTAGGTGTTGAGCTTCATGTAACATTTTATTTCACTTGTCAAACGTTGCAGTGTTATGTGAATATGCGTTTTTTACACGAAACAAATAATAACCTGTAGCTGTGGCGTCATAATTAGGTTATTAGGAGGTGGTTCAACTGTAGTAGGACAGCACTGAAGGCCCAGGTATAAAACACACGTCCCGCCACTGGTATTACTACTACACAACATTTAACCATGACTAGCTCCAAATCCAGTAAACTAGCCTAAAAATATTTATTTTCATTTTTATCATTCCTAAAAAGCAAATCACAGGAGGCTTCAATATTCTGTATATGGGTTAGATATGGTTAAGCTAGATTAACCTATATATGGTTAAGCTATGATGGCGCCGAAGAAGGCTGCCTCGACGTGTTGGTGTGCATTGTTTTGTGTTGTTTATATTCCTCTTCATTTTATATTTTACTTTGTTTTATATTTTCTGTAAATTGAATATGTTTCTACTTTGCACTGTTGATGTTGTTGTTAAATGTTTTGCACCTCCAGTCATGTCAAATTCCTTCTATGTTCAACATACCATGGCGATAAACGGTTCTGATTCTGATGACCGGTGGTGTTTGGTTTCCGGTTCGCTACCTCTTCTACTCTTCTTACTGGGGGATTACATCCATGCAAACCTCTAGCGCCAACTTCTGAGGGTATTTGCTACAAACTAGTTGACGGAAATTACTCTGAAATTACCTAATTTTGTTCATTTTTTGGCAACATTTCAAAAGTTTGCATTACAATTTGCTTAACAAATGACATCAAAGCTATCTGATACATCTGTTAATTTCTTATTGACACGTTACAGATATATAAGTGATAGTTGTCCATTATATTGGGCTCCCATGGTAACAGTATGTAACATACTGACAGTGTCAGCTCTGAGGCTTGATTTGGTCAGGGACAATGATGATTCAGTATTCTAAGGTCACCTTGAGGATTCAGTGTTGGAGATATTGATGTTTTGATGAAAGTATTGACAACATAGAGCAACCTGATAACAGCAGGGAAGTCTGCTGTATTATTGAATGCTTTTCTGTTTGCTTGTTGTTGGTGCACACATCTGCTGCCCCACTTCCAGGGTAGCTCCCCACGAGCTTCAGTTTTTAATGTGTTTTTTTCAGAAAGCGTTTTTTACCTTTCCCTGCTCTTTCTAAAAAGTTAGTGTCACATGCTAACTATGCAAAATGCTATTTAGATGCAGATTTTAAGGGTGTTATATTTCCATGAAGAAATGATAAGTATATAGTTCTCCCCCAGACTTTTCACAGCCAGAGTATTGAAAACCTCGTAGGTGGGTGAGCAGCTCCTTAGGGCCGTTAGCAGGTACTATTGACTGACACCCATGAAATTGTTTTTGTAAACCCTCCTACACTAAATAATTTGTTTAATTTCTCACCCGGAATAAATACAGAAGTGATTTATGCATGCAGGGAATCATCAATATAATGTTTTAGAGTGGGAATTACACTTTACAAAAAGAAGATATCTGTACCAATATACCAGCATATTATTCTAACACTAGGTTACAGATTGAGATTTTGAGAAAAGTGAATAATTGTAATGCACTGAACTACTGAATAAAGTGATCATGATGTCATATGTGATTGGTTAAATATGGTGGCAGACATTCAGGAGCATTTGAGCTTCCTTGTGATTGTTATCCTTTAATCAAGCTCATGGCTCTATGGATGGCCATGTCTGTTGGGTCCATCACTTTGGTCCAGATTGAAATATCTCAACTATTGGATCAATTGCAATAAAATGTTGTACATTTATGTTCCAAGGAGGATGAATTACTTTGATGGTCTCTCCTTTATCATTTTGAATGAAATACCTGGCAACTATTGAATGGATTTCCATGACATTTGGTATGGACGTGCTTGTTCCACATAATAATCTGTGATAACTTTAATGAACCTCCATTTTTTCAACATGTCAACATTTGCAACTGAGTGTTCCCCAGCCATAAATGCAAAGTGGACTTACATTTTAGATATTTATTATTCAGATAGTTTGAGACTCATTTTCCACTCCATGAAAACACTTTCAACGCATTTCTCTTGGCCATAGTGTTAGAAAATGTGGGCTAACATGAAATCCACACGGGGAACAGCTGATTTTTCAGCAAGTTAACAAGAGGTATTCATGTCATATCTTGTCTGACCTGTTTTCAGTTTATTTCTCCCCACAAAAGCTATCCTTCAAAAATATATAACGCAACACTCTCAGCTTTGTCCATGATACAAGACAGGCAACCAGGGAAGAAAATAAGTTATTTAACTGGTACTTAACCTTACTTAGCAAATTGGCATTCTCTCTTGAAGCATAACCAAACAATAGTTTTCTTTATAAATGAATGTAACAATGTTTGTTTAAATTTTTACTAGTTTAGTTAATAAAGTGTCAGAAAATAGTACCGGTAACTGGATTCTCGCAATATCAAAACATCAAACAAGACGTTTCACTCAATAGTGCTCTTCTAGTCCTACGATCACTCTTATGTCCTACACTTTACACTTTAATACTACATGTCACACCCATCATACACTGATGGCAGGGGTTAAGTGTCTTGCCCAAGTACATAGACATAGACTAGAGCAGAGAACCGAACAACTGATTGAAGGACGACCCGTTCTATCACTGAGCCCCCTAAATCCATCTTGTCAGGCTTCAAGTAATGCGTTTGTGTCCGAACCACAGTGATTTCAGACCAATCAGTATCCTTCGAGGAGTAATTCTGGCAGCTATGGGCGGGATTTAGGTGTGTGTGACGACATTGGTGTTCTAAACGACAATGGCAGCTCCGGAAATGCTGCAATAGCATCAGTTATATCAGAACTTGAGAGTATTTCAGAATCAGAATCGTTTATTGCCATGGTATGTTGAACATACGAGGAATTTGACATGACGGGAGGTGCATAACATTTAACAACAATCAACAACAATCAACAGTGCAAAGTAGAAACATATTAAATTTACAGAAAATATAAAATAAAGTAAAATATAAAATGAAGTGGAATATAAAATGAGGTGAAATATAAAATAAAAAATAAAGTGCACAAATTAACAGATAACAGGACTATAAACAAGTGAGGTGAAAGTGTCGAGTGTAAAAGAAGGGATGTGCAGGGGAGTGACCGTTAGGAATTTGTCCTGGGGAAGACAGAGTCAGTTCACACTACTCCAGTTTTACTCCATCTTTGCTACGTTTACACTGAGCAGCCACACTACGCCAGAGTTTTGGAGCACCCTAAACGGGGGAGCCTGAAAACTCCGCCGAGGTTGGAGGTATTTGTAAACTCCGGGGTTTTGTTGAGTGTAGACGTCGGACACTGATGTGCTTAGAAAAAAATTACGCCCACACCCGTGTTCACTACTGGATTGGTTCTTGGCAACCATGACGTCTCCGTCCCTGATACGTCACACTCACTATCACGTGACCCGTACCCGGAAGAAAACAAACAGCCGGGCGACCAGCAGCGATTCATTTCAACATGGATAACGAATGGCAAGCCTTGCTTGCTTTGTTGTCTCTACTAGCAGCTATTGTGGAGTTAAATTCGTCATTTTACAATGCTGCTACTGCCTACAGGCAGAGGAGGCGAGCTATTCTTCGAGCGATGAGTGACATTTCCCAAGTCCAGAGACGCTATCAGCCGTACATGGAGCGCCGGTTTTGGGTGAGACCAGGAAGAACAAGCGCCTGGTGGAATAATTTCATCAATGAAGTTATGATTCCCGAAGAATGGCGAGAAAACTTTCGAATGTCCAGATCGGCATTGATCACCCGTAGCGAAATGTTATGTCTGCATGTGGAGGGAGCAACAACCACGATGAGGGCGCCTGTGGATGTACTTACAAAGGTAGCGTGCACGCTGTATTACCTGTTGCGTACTACAGCTGTTGTGCAGTAAAAAGTCTGCATTTAGTTAAACAACACAGGAAGCGAGTGATCGACGTGTGTTGACCACATTTATGGACCATAATCTAGTAAACGTTTACGTGTAAGTGCTGATTAAGTAAAGTTGATGTGAGAGAGAGAGAGAGACCCGCAGCGCTGTAACTACGTCTGAAAAATAAAACTTTCCACGAACTGTGTCTGTTTCAGTTTATAGAGGAAGATTTTAGAGGAAGATCTTCAGTATCAAATACAACCTTTCATTATTAAAGACTACTTTAATACTTTGTCGAATTTTTTTTAACGAAGCAAGCAATCCACTTCCCGTTTACACCGTCATGCGCATGCCCAGTGTACGTTAATGGTCACGTGCTGTCCGCCTTCGAAGGCTGCCGCGTGGATCTAGATCAACTTGAGAATAATGCTGAAACTCCCGTGTGGACGGAGATCGTTTCTATTTGACAACTCTGCATCCAACTAGACACGGAGTAGTGAGGACAGGGCCTGGGGGTCCCGGTCTCTGTTAATGAGCCCGACTGCCGACGGGAAGAAACTGTTCATGTGTCGTGAGGTCTTGGTCCTGATGGACCTCAGCCTCCTACCAGATGGAAGGGGCACAAACAGTTTTTGTCCAGGGTGAGAGGGGTCAGCTACAATCCTTCTTGCTCGCTTCAGGGTTCTTAAAGTGAACAAGTCCTGGAGGGACGGCAGATTGCAGCCAATCACCCTCTCAGCAGAGCGAATGATGCGCTGTAGCCTGCCCTTGTCCTTTGCTGTGGCTGCAGCGTACCAGACGGTGATGGAGGAGCAGAGGATGGACTCAATGATGGCAGTGTAGAAATGCACCATCATTGTCTTTGGCAGGTTGAGTTTCTTCAGCTGCCTCAGGAAGTACATCCTCTGCTGAGCCTTCCTGGTGATGGAGCTGATGTTAAGCTCCCACTTGAGGTCCTGGGATATGATGGAGCCCAGGAAGCGGAAGGACTTCACCGCGTCGACGGGGGAGTCACACAGGGTGATAGGGGCAGGTGGGGCTACGTTCTTCCGGAAATCCACAACCATCTCCACTGTCTTTAGAGCAGGGCTCTCAAACTCATTTTCACTCCGGGCCACATCAGCATCATGGTCTCCCACAAAGGGCCGGTTGTAAATGTAACTACTCGTAACATATTGTTAAATAACTCTCTGCATTCACAGTTTAAAGTAGTCTTCAATGTACTCACAATACATTTCCATGGTAAATGTACAGTAACCAGTCAAAGAGCTGCTTCTAACTGTTTAAGTATCTCATAATTTTGACTTTCTATTTCATAATTTTGACTGTCAATCTCATCTTTTTGACTTTCAATCTCATAAATTTGACTTTCTATCTCATACATTTGACTTTCTATCTCATAAATTTGACTTTCTATCTCATAAATTTGACTTTCTATCTCATAAATTTGACTTTCTATCTCAGAATTATGACTATTATAGTTATGACTTTCTATCTCATAATTTCGACCATGGGGATATTTTTATTATTATTAGTCTAACTTAAAAAAATTTTTTTTTTTTGCTGGCGGATTCGCGGGCCACATAAAATGACGTGGAGTTTGAGACCCCTGCTTTAGAGCGTTGAGCTCCAGGTTGTTCAGACCGCACCAGGTCACCAGATGGTCAGTCTCCCACCTGTAAGCGGACTCATCCCTGACTGGAGGTGCAGCTGTTGGTGTACAGGGAGAAGAGCAGAGGGGAAAGAACGCAGCCTTGGGGGGAACCGGTGCTGATGGTCCAAGAGGCTGAGACGTGTTTTCCCAGCTTCACGTGCTGCTTCCTGTCAGACAGGCAGTCTGTTATCCACTTGCAGGTGGAGTCGGGCACATGCAGCTGGGAGAGCTTGCTATGCAGCAGAGACGGGATGATGGTGTTGAAGGCAGAGCTGAAGTCCACAAACAGGATCCTGGCGTAGGTTCCTGGGGAGTCCAGATGCTGGAGGATGAAATTAAGGGCCAAGTTGACTGCGTCATCTACAGATCTGTTGGCTCTGTAAGCAAACTGCAGGGGGTCCAGGAGTGGGTCAGTGAGGGTTTTTAGGTGGGACAGGACACTGATGGGTGGTACAGAGGCACGGGCCTCTGCTGGGCTGGGGGAGGGGGACCTGGTGGTCTGGGGCTGGTAGATGGGGCTGTGGGGGATGGAGTCAGGACTGTCCCATTGTCTGTCAAAGCGACAGTAGAACTCGTTCAGCTCGTCTGCCAGGCAGAGGTCGTTCATGGAGTGGGGGGTTTTAGGCTTGTAGTTGGTGATCTGTCTGAGACCTCTCCAGACAGAAGCAGAGTCATTGGCTGAGAGCTGGTGTTGCAGTTTCTCAAAGTACAGTCGTTTAGCATCTCTCACCGCCTTGCTAAACTTGTACTTTGACTCTTTATACAAGTCCTTGTCCCCACTCCTAAAAGCCTGATCTTTCTGCAGCTGCTTTCTGAGTTCTGCTGTAAACCAGGGTTTGTCATTGTAACTCACCCTGGTGCTTGATGGAACACAGCTGTCCTCACAGAAGCTAATGTATGACGTTAATGTATGACGCTAATGTATGACGCACCAGCCACTGTTGGTGTAAAAACAGATTCCTTCACCTTTCGATTTGCCGGAGAGCTCCGTATCGCGATCCGCTCTGAACAGCTGGAAGCCAGCCAGCTGGAGCGCAGAGTCCGGTATCGTTCCACAGAGCCAGGTCTCAGTGAAGCACAAAACGGAAGATGAAGAAAAGTCTCTGTCTTTCCTCACCAGTAAGGCAAGGCAAGTTTATTTGTATAGCACATTTCAACAACAAGGTAATTCAAAGTGCTTCACATGAAACCATTAAAAGCATAAAGGCAAAAGTAAAGGAGATTTAAAACATACATTGAAACAATAATCGATGTCTCCCTGAGACATTACGCTGCACGCAATCAACCATACACTGCCGCAATTCTGTAATTACTCGCACACCAACCACGTCTGGAAAAGATCTCTGCCGATCTGCGTTTTATAGTGTACGCCTTGCACGAACTCGGTCCCAGAGGAAATGGTGATATTTTGTGCACTTTCTAAATTTGAATCGATGTCTGCCTGAGACATGACGCTGCACGCAATCAACCATACACTGCCGCAATTCTGCAATTACTCACACACAAACCACATCTGGAAAAGATCTCTGCTGATGTGCGTTTTATAGTGTATGCCTTGCACGAACTCTGTCCCGGAGGAAATGGCGATATATTGTGCAGTCCTTTTAAAACCATTAAAAGCATCAAAACATAAGGCAAAAGAAAAGGAGATTTAACAGCAATTAAGAACAGTGGAAGAAATAAAATACAGTAGTAAAATGCAGAAATGCAGGAAATTGATTAACATATGAATTTAATGTGGTTCAATTAAAAGGCAGCAGCAAACAGAAAAGTCTTCAAACTTGATTTAAATGAGCTGAGGGTCTCAGCAGACCTGCAGCTTTCTGGGACTTTGTTCCAGATATGTGGAGCAGAAAAACTGAACGCTGCTTCTCCATGTTTAGTTCTGACTCTGGGAACAGAAAGTAGACCGGTCCCAGACGACCTAAGGGGTCGGGATGGTTCATAAGGTAGCAGCAGATCAGAGATGTATTTTGGCCCTAAACCATTCTGTGCTTTGTAAACCAACAGTAGGATTTTAAAGTAAATTCTTTGTTGGACAGTGTTAGATCCTGGGGTACTTCTGGCCCGATACGGGGCTACTTACTGACTCAGCTCTCTATTAAAAGATTGTCGAGCTGGTGTTCTTGCGAGGGAACTCGCCTGGCTCTGCTAACTGCCGTTACTCCAGACGTCTACCCTGCTTCCTCCGGTCTGAGTGCACTCGGCCGAGAGGCCACCCTGGCCCCGGGCGCTCCTACCAGTCGCGTCGGTTATGGCAGCTTCCCTCTTCTGGATCTGTGCTCTTGGTAAATGCCAGGTTAGGTTTTAATGGCTAGGATTACTTCTAAAACCGTAAGGGATTGTTAAGTGGATTCGGTCTTCTAGGATAACCTTACAGAACTCAGTTGTTCGACATACAATGGATTTAACTTTTTACTGCCACGAGGAACTTTTACTACTTAAGCAAATAAATGCACTTGAGAAATTTACTTTAAATGCAGATTAGATATTTATTGCAGGTTATATTTAGTTAGTTAGCAAGGGTTAAGCTACAGCTCACATAAAATGTTACTACACTTGATTCGTTGTCTTAATTTTCTTCTTTTAGATTATACTCATTAGTTTATAGATGCCGAGACGGCCCGGTGGGAGCTGGATTTCAATGGTGCGATGAAAAGGTTCTTTTGGAGTTGTTAGGAGCGAAGGTCTGGCCAGACCCTCGGTCCTCCTGCTCCCGCAGCGGAGTCCGTTCAACAGTCCTCAAGGCTCAGTACAAAGTCTTTCTAGGACTGCCGTGTTCCTCCGTTGTTCAGTTGTTAAAGTTGAGCAGTGGGGAGAGGAAAATCTCCATCTTTCAATCTTTGTCCATGAACAGCGGTCTTCTTTTCGTGAACAGAGACGAAGTCCTCGAATACTTCAGTTGCAATCGTCTGTATCTTCTTCTCAGAGCGTCTGGACGGCTCGTGTAGAAATCCCGTCTTGCTGTTTGCAAGTTACTTCTTTTATAACACTTTTGGGCTGCCTCTCCCGTCTCTCCCCCCTCTTCCCCAACACGTCCTCCCTCAGCCCATGATTAACATGACATCATTGATTTGGTGCAAGTGCTTCGAAAAGTACCAAACTTTTGTGTGTGTAAGCATGAGGAAATCACCCCAACTTCCCTGTCTGGGCGCTTACTTAATCAAGCTCTGCGCGTGTCTGGGTGTTCAACATCTGTTGTACTTCCCCTTTTCCTACACCCACATTTCTAACACAGATTAGTTATAATAATCACAGTTACAGTTGTTAATCACTTTACTTAGTACACATTTGCTTATAAAATGATGATTGATCTCATCCTTCATCATTATTGTGCTTTGTGTCTTTTCTTCTCAACCATAGTTATTTCCCCATCCCTTGAAGCCAACACCCTGCTTACTTCCTCTTTCGCCGTACTTTCTACACAAAGACTGCACTATACTCAGATACACATATTATTATTATTATCAGGTTTACATTTGTTAAAATCACTTTACATTTGTTATGTAATACACGCTTGCTTTAAAATGATTATTAGATTTCATCCGTTAAACTATAACTAGAAAAAGCATTTCCTGCTGAAAATGCGTTGGAATGCTGAAAGCTGAAATTAATTGTGAAATAATTGCTGAAAATTAAGAAATGGGAGACTATCTGTCTGAAAAATGTTGATGCCCGAAAGCATTTAAACTGCACTGATGTAAAACCTTCTCGTTGAAATGTCTAACTATGGTGTCTGTAGCTGAAAGTATGAGGAAGAAGAAGGCTTTGAAAGTTGAAGTATAACAGGATTTGAAGATTTTCTCCATAGAGATCCCATTCAAAAGAAAATTGCAAAAAGCTTAATTCAAAAAGTTTAAAGATTACAAATATGAAAAGTCAAAGCACCCCTCTCCCGAAAGAGCTGAACATTTTGATATTTGAACAATTTCTGTAGCTTAAACAAATTTCAGAAGTAGTGATATTTGTAGTAATAGTAGTAGAAGTTGTAGTTGTAGTAGAAGTATTATTAGGAGTAGAAGTATTAGTAGCATTAGAATAAGTAGTAGTAGTAGCAGTAGTGATATTTGTAATAGTAGTAGTAGAAGTCATAGTTGTAGCAGAAGTGTCATTAGTAGTAGAAGCATTAGTATTTAGAAGAAGTAGCAGCCTAGTATCAGTAGTAGTAGTAATAGCTGTAGTAATGGTCGTAGTATTTAATATTACAGTAGTAGTAGTAGTAAAAGTAACGGCAGTATTTGAAGTAGCAGTAGTAGTAGTACTAGTAGCAGTCATTCTAATAGCTGTAGTAGTATTAGTACTGGTAGTAGCATGAATAGCAGTAGTAGCAGTTGTAGTAATAGCAGTAGTGGTAGTAATAATATTGATGGTAGCAGTAATAGCACCAGTAATAGTAGCAACAGCAAAAGTTGTAGTAGAAGTAGTAGCAGCAGTAGTAGTAATACTCGAAATATTAGCAGCAGTAGTAGTTGTCACAGTATTTGTAAGAGCATTCATTATTTCAACAAAAGCCTAATTTTGAGCTGAACGTTTAAATACAGTTAATAATAAGGCGCGTGTATTGTTCTTGTTTTTGGTTATGATGTCAGAAGAATGACTGCCTTGCATTTCTAAGTTCCAAATTATAATTGCGAAGTCTCTCTTTATAGATGTCACAGTGAACCTGGAGATTAGTTTTTCACCACCTGCGCTCAGCTTTCCGACACTCTCGTTTCTCTATTTTGACCAGCATAGCATTTCTCCAAGGAGATCTTTGCTTACCCGAGACAACCTTCACTTTAGTGGGTGCAATGGCATCAATAATATTTTTAACTTTAAAATTGAAGCCATCTACAAGCTCATTGACTGAGAGGCAAGAGAGGGCTGGTGTGGAGGAGAACTTCTGAATAAATAGTTCACTGGTGTTTTCAGAGATGTAACGCTTTGTCACAACCTTGGTTTGGACATTTGTGTGCAAGGAGATTGCACTCTCAAAGAAAACACAGAAATGATCAGAGAGTGCAACATCAGTCACAGCAACCTTGGAAATGTTTACACCTTTGGTGATGATTAGGTCCAGAGTGTGCCCCTTGTTGTGGGTGGGTCCTGTCACATGCTGAGTCAGATCATAGTTATCAAGGACACCACATAGTTCTATAGACTCTCTGTCCTGGGGATTATCAACATGGATATTAAAGTCACCAACAATAACAACACAGTCAAAATCAATACAGATTACAGACAGCAGTTCAGTAAACTCATCAAAGAAGGTTGCACAGTATTTAGGCGGTCTGTAAATGTTTAGGAATAAAGCTTGAGTGGAATTTAGAGCCACATATTCAAAAGAACTAAAATGACCAAAGGGCATCTGCTTGCATTGAAGAGAATCATTAAATAAAATAGCAACTCCACCTCCTTTCTTATGCGCTCTTGTTTCACTCATGAAACTGAAGTTGTGAGGTGTTGATTCAATAAGAACAGCTGCACTGTTGTCTTGATTTAACTAAGTTTCAGTTAAAAACAAAATGTCCAGTTTGTGCCGAACAATAAAATCATTGATTAAAAATGTTTTGAGACCTGACATTTAATAAAGCTAAGTTTAATGTGGTTAAAACTCTCTTTGCCCAATTTATTTGGACAGGATGACGAGGAATGTATGCTAAGTTTGCATGTTTACTATTGTTTCTTCGCAGCCTCACCTTTCTTTTTCTATAAACTTGACAGGAATTGAAACGGCTAGCTGCATACAGGGCCCCGACTTTTCCTGGAGAGAGTCATTGGTGTCATTAGCCTTGTAGCCTGGACCCAGAAGATATCAATTATTTCCATTGTCATGTAGGGGAGACAGAGGATGGTTGTGGAACCGTCGAGGAGTGTTTGGTTCCAGCAATGACCAGCTCTTTCATGCGGTCAGTGAACTCCAGTTGGGGGGAGGATGGGGAGTGTGTGAGAGAGGAAAGGGACCTGGATGGAATTTGGGGGGTGGAAGTAGGTGCTGGGGAGGGAGGTAAAGACTCCTCGTCTAGGAAGGGTGGGGAAAGTGGGAGATCGGAGGCGGTCCCTGATGATGAGGTTGGAGACTCCTCCTTTTGGCTGTCGTTAGGCGAGGGCATCCTTCCCGTAAGGTCTTCATGGCGATGCTGTGTGGTTATCTCTTGTTTAGACTCCTCTTGTGTCTTGTCCTTGGCAGTAGGGACAGACGGGTGACGCAGGGAGAAAAATAGGTTCGAGGTAAACAGTTTTACCCCTGACTTATTCAAACAAACTCCATGCGCTGTAAAAAGATGTCTACGCTCCCAGAAAAGGTAGAAATTATTGATAAAATGTACTGAATGGTCAGTACATGCAGTTGACAGCCAGTCGTTCAGTGAAAACAGCCTGCTGAATCCTTCATCTCCTCCTCTGACTGGTGGAAGAGGGCCACTGATTAACACCTCAGCCTTGACAGAGCTGACTGTGTTTAACAGATCAATAAAGTCTCGCTTCAGAACTTCAGACTGTTTCACAATATCACAGCTTCCTGTATGCACGATGATGTTTTTCGCTGTGGGATAGTCAGCCACGATGTCCAGGATTTTGTCTCTCATGTCAGAGACCATATCTTTCGGAAAGCAGAGTATTTTGGTGTTCTTGCTGCATAGTTTTCTGACATCTTTTACAGCATAGTCACCAACAATCAGAGTCTCAGGCCCAGTTATTAGCTTTGCCTGCAGCCTTTTACTCTCACATTGACTCTCAGTTCTTACCCCGCTTTGAGGAGATAGCTGCTTATCCAGGTCATCATGATGATTTAGGATCCTGCGACAATGGAGCAAATCTGTTTTGAAGTTGTAGGCTTGGTTGTTGTGGAGGTGTTTTGCAGGTTTTACTTTCCTCAGCTGTCCTTGGCTTTGTCCGTCTGGGTGCAGGGGTTGAGGAGGAGTTCTGCCTGTGTGCTAGTGCAGGCCAGCCAGTCTCATCACAAATCCCAGGGCGCTGGGCTCTGCCTGTTAGTCGTCCTCCCACACATTCTCTCTTCGGCTTTGCACCGAGACAGTTCTAGGGAGGACCACCATCCGAAGATTCATTATCTGCTCTCTCCTCCTGTTTCTTGGTAGGCCTGGTTGTGACGCTCTTCTCCCTATTAACCAACTGACTCCACTGGTAGTCCATTGATTGGTTGCCCCGTTGGTTAGACAATGATAGACAATGATGAACAGATGCAAAGTATTTTTTCAACCCCAACAAAGGAAAAAGCACTATTTATTACAAAGCAACTTTTGAGCATATTTTCAAAACTTTAAACTCACATCCTTTGCAAATGATGTCCCTTGATGAACATTTCTTGGAAAGGATTGAGCAGTCTTTCTCGCATTTATTTGATGCTAATGCTTTTCATCAGGCTTGGCATTATCTTGAATATGTTCTGAAACACAGATTAAAGTGCAGTGAGTAAAATGATTTCTGCTCGTTTGCAGTGTGAATGATTGGCCTTGTATAAAGAGCTGTTCCTGTTCCGGTGTGGTAAGGACCCAGGAGCAGTAAGACAGACACACTGGATGGAATCAAAGCTTTATTTTCCTCTGGACACACAACAGGTAACAGTCTTTGAATAGCACCAATGGATAATCCCACATGGTGGAACGACAAGCCGTTAAGGGAGAAGGCAGACAGAATCCGAGGAAACAGCGGCAGGATCTCGGTCGGGGACAGAAGACAGTGAATTCCCGGGGGAGAGGCGAGGCGGATAAGTCCAAAACAGGCAGGGTCGGTAACGGGAAATCAGTCGGAGGGTAACCGCTGTAAGGTCTGTCATGAATGCGGCGAACGATCTGGCAGTGAGTGAGTGTGTGTGTGTGTGTGTGAGACTGGGGTCTAAATAGTAGGTGCAGCAGAGTGAGCAGGTGAGAGTGATGAGCTGATGAGGTGGGTGGGTGTGACTAGCAGGTGCACTGAATAAGCTGATTAGGTGAGTGAACGATAGAAAAACAGGATAGTAGTGTCAGAGCTGTGACAGTTCCATTCTATTTGGTTTTGTTAATCTTCTGTCTGCAGGTTTGTGTCTTTGTGTGGCTTACCTGACAGGTAATGGTTAATAAGAGCAACGAGAGGAGTGCAATTCCTCTTGACCGGCTGTCACTCACACCCTTTAGTACAAAGCTTTGATAAAAATCTTTGAGAGCAACAAACTATTTACCTCCATCTATTCCTGCATGTTTGTGTCTGTATTTTTGTGCGTATTGTAGCCATAACTGGTAGTGGTGTAGCGGGCCGTTGATCCATGATCCGTGCGAATCCCCCCTCACGGTTCGGCACGCACACGAAGCACAGAATTATTACATAGACACTTGAATAAATACAGCGGTTTGAAAACGATGCCTTTATAGCATTATAAAATATATATTACGGAGGGAATTATGACATGTTTCACTTCATAAGCTCAAAGTAGCTTAAATTAAAACTGCTATTTTCAAGATTTGTTTTATCAATCTTTTATTTTCTAATCATTTGAACTGTGTGCAAATAATCACTATAGATGAGTACAACAAAGTAAAAGGATAACACTTAGAACCTTTGATGGTTTACTGACTTCAGAGTGGTTTTGAGACGGTGGAGTCTTGTAGACCAGCTGCTATAATCAAAAAAACAACAAAAACAATCAGTTTTTGCCAATATTGATCATCAAGGGATGGCAATTTGTATTGACGGCAATAAAACCATGATCGGGGTTCTCCAAAAGTTATATTCGCTCCTTCTTTTGTGCTGATCCCACTTGTCACTCAAAACCGTGATACGATCCGAACCGTGAGTGTTATGAGCTATTGCACCCCTAAACACTGGGGTTAACTGAGGTATCTAGTCACTGATGCTCAGCCTCTGATATGATATACGGTGTATGGTGTTTAAATCATAAAACACCATGGTTAAATATTGAAGGGTTCTAATGGCCACGAGTTTCTGACCCGACTCCCTGATGGATCAGAACTTTCTGTTGCTGCCAATAAGCAATTCAATTAAATGTATTTACACAGAGTTAAATCATAACATAAGTTACCTCCAGACACTTCATTCCCCCATTAGCAAACATTGGGTGACAGTGGAAAGAAAAAAGGTTATTTCACAAAATATATAAATACAACTAGACTATATTTTTAAATCTATTTTCTCACTTATATTGTGTTGTTGTTTCTTTACTGCAGCTCCCTATCCTGGCCTCCTCTGTTGTCAGTCTTTATTTCCTGGAGCTGACGGATATATTCCAGCCGGTGCATTCTGGGTACAGTTGCAATGACCGTAGTCTGTCTCTGCCCTACATCCTGCCCAGACAGGAAGTCTGCACACTGCCTCTGCTGTTCAGCTTGGCCTTCGCCGCGCCCACCTCAACAGTAAGTAATCACCCCCACACTGGACCTCATTAATATCTACGAACCGAAGGCTTACGAACCGAACAATACGTTTGAATAATACTAGTGCATTTGGAAAATGCAGAAGCTTAAATTGTGGGAAATATAATCTGTGGAGCTACTGCACTCAACCTGGCAACCCACCCAGCGTAACAGACAACGTGCTGCCTGACACGCCCACCATGGAAGAAAAACTTCCCGCGCATGACGGGATGCTTCATCATTAACGGACAATGCATAGTCAAAATTAATGTAATTAACGCAATGACAAGAACAAACTCACAAGAACCAGTCACATATATTTATATGACAACAAAGCAACAAATCAATCCAGCAACTCTGCAGCGCTAACACACATATTCATCCATAACACTGAAGAGCACGAGCCAGTCAAATATTACTCACATCAGAGGGAACAATATTAATCATATCATAAAAACGACACGATAGACAAATTGACACAGTATTAAAGCTACTGCAGATGTAAAAACACAAAAGCACTTCACTTACCAAAGCTGCTGTTCACTTAAAGACAAAGTCCATCCTCCTTTCTTTGATTACAAAGAGTTTAATGACACGGTCGTACAGAACATCGGTGCAGTTCAGTTCCAGCCAGAGGTCCTCCTGCGAACGTGTTCGTTGAGTTATTGATCCATTTGGGTCTCAGCAAAGGTTTTCAAAAACACCGTAGCTTGTAAGTGTCCCGTCGTGCTATGGTGTCTTGTTGCTGCCTTGGTTAGCCACCTCAGATTAGCAAATCTAGCATAGCTCCAAACACCAAGACGCTCACTCGCAAATAAAACTCATTCTTAGCCATAACATGTGCAACGCTTGTCCGACGCTGTCAGCCAGGAATACCGTTCGTACAAATCCTTTTCCTGGCTGGGTCAGGGCTGCTAGCTGTGGGGTTGCCCAAGCCTTTCTTACAGCTTTTCTGGAAATGTCCTTCTCCAGAAAGGCGTTGCCAGTAACTCCCAAATCTGTTTCTCCTCCTTCAGCCATTGAGTGTTAAAAAAACAAAGCCACACCAAGCAAAACGATAAAAATGTCATGTCAATGTCATAACTTCTTATATCTTTCAACTTGGACTCTTACTACTACTACTAAGTTCTGCTAGCTAGCTTTCAGCTTCACAACAGTGCCGCTAGCCCTGTTATGTGGTAGTGTAGTTAGTGGACCCAAACGCACGCACACAGCAGGTTTACTCCAGCCAAGACTTTATTTAACGGTGCAGGAGGAGTCACAGAATGAACCAACAAAAAACAAAGACTAACTAAAACAAAACTAAAGTCACTCCTATAATCTCCACCGGAGTCGGGAGGGAAGCTCAACCGAGGCTGGGACAGGTAGCCTCCGGAGTCGGGAGGGAAACTCGACCGCACTCAAAACTGAAGGAATAGAAAACAAACTGGTAACGATCTTCACTGAATCGGTGTTCAGACTTACGTGACCAGACTGGTAACCGGACGGACTGACAATGCGCCGGAGGACAGCCGGGGTATTTAAATCCGTCGGTGATGATCACTGGAATTCCCCACAGCTGAGCCTGGGGAGAGGGGCGTGGTTGGAAACTATAGGCTGACACAAAAACAAAACATATGCACATGGCCTTCAAACAACAACACTGACAGGGGGAAAAACAGAGGAGCACACACTAGGTCAGACCGAGATCCTAACAAGCCCGCTGACCAGTCACGGCGCACGTTAATGCTGAGCTGCACGTTAATGCTGACATACTTTTAGGCCAAGTAGGAAGAATACGCCCAACATGTCAACCTAAAGATCTGATTGGTTGAAGACAATGACAATCAACAATATCATCCCCATTCACTTAAACTGCAAAGGCTCCCTAGCAGGTCTCAGGCCTCTCTCCTTACCTAGAGACATAGGGGCGGAATCTGATTGGATAAAAGCTCTATTTAAAACAAGCTAATGGGAAAAATAATTAGAATACATGTAGTGTATTTATGAAAAATTATGAAATTATAAAATAGCTATAACTTTGTGATTCTGTTTAGGGCAGCAGAGAAGGCTTTGCTGGCCCTGACGACCCACCACTGGATTATACATGTAGGGAGGAGCTGTTGTGGGAGGTAACAGAAAAATGCAAACATGAAAAACTTAAAATTCCCTTTAAATAGTTTGACGACTTCAAAGAGATTGCAGAATCTAGTATACAACTACGCCTTGAACTTAAAATGTGTTAAACGATTGCTAACTGCTAGTACAGGCCACCCAATACTATTGTTTTCTTTCAGCAATATGGTATATCTGTACACAACTGGCATTAGTGTATCAGACAATTATTGGTCTGTATCCACACAGTACAATACTGGATCAGCCTAAGGAGGCAATTTCCAATTGCTGAAAAGTGAAGCCAATGCAGTGTCCAATGTCTTAAACTTGTATTCTCTCTGCTGGCCATCAGGGGGTGACTCCTCTGGTTGTATAGAAGTCAGATTGTACAGAAGTGTATGAGAAAATGACCCGACTTACATCGTATACATGAGTTTATGGTCATACTTTTTAGTCTTCTTCAATACAGCATGGTATTCATTTCGTAAATTATGGTCCATTTAGAGTCAAATAGACCATAAAGGAAGGTATGATTCAGCGTGGGGTTACCTTGTGATTCACAGGTTGTTACCAGAGCCATATACGGCGTGTCTACCACGGCGTGTCTACAACGCAGTCCAAATAGGTCACTTCAGTTTACTGGTTGCAAAAACCAAGATGGCCATGGACTCGGCAACGGGTAACATCCTGACGACTACGTCTACTTCTTATATACAGGCTATGATCAAGCTACAGTGCTAGCACAACAATCATTGCCACCTTTCCCATCATTATGACGGTGCCATAAGTCTTTTTGCCATTTTCTGGTATGTGTGTGATGAGATGACCCAGCAGCACAGACAGTAACATCACAGCCTCTCAAAACCACATGTGTCAATGAGTGTCAGGATCCAGGATCCCTGTCTGACCCGGTGTGTGTGTCCCCTGATCTCCTCTCCTCATGTGTCCTGTCATTCCCCTGTCTGTTGTGGTGTACCATGTGCTCTGTGTGTCCTCTGCCTTCAGACACCTCCCAGGGCCGCACCCTTAATCGTGCACGGCTGAGGACACTCAAGCTGATCACCTCCTGCAGCCTGACACACCAGACTCAGGGCCCCTTAATGAGTATCCTGCCACTATATAAGCTCTGGCCCTGCAGTCTGGGAGTGTCAGGTCGTACCGTCTTTAACCGGCTGAAACCCCGTGGCATCCTCTGCCCTCCTTGTGTCTGTGGATTACACTCCGCCGCTCTGCCCTCCTTGTGTCTGTGGATTACACTCCGCCGCTCTGCCCTCCTTGTGTTTGTGGATGCGCTCCGCCGCTCTGCTCTCGTTGTGGTCTACGGATTACACTCTGTCGACTCCAGTATCGAGCCACGGGACTTCACGCCGTCAACTCACCAGCCCTCCAGTGTCGAGCCACGGGACTCACACCGTCGATCTGTCGCTCTACCCGCCTGGGGTTAAACGGACTACAATCGCCGTCAAGCTGCCAGGCCTCCGGTGTCGAGCCACGGGACTCACACCGTCGATCTGCCACTCGGGTGTCGGACCACGGGCTCCACACCTGCACCCACCTGTCTATAAATAAAACCTGTTGAACATTCACTTCTGTCTCCTGTGGTCTTGCTTTTGGGTCCTATCTGTGAACTCCCGTGACAGAACGACCTGACCATAATGGACCCAGCAACCACAGGAGCAGCTACGCTGGCCGGATATAGCACGCAGCTGGAGGCACACCAGCAGAGGCTCATGGAGATGCGTCAAGCCCTGCAATCCATGGAAGCTGAGGTCTCTGAGGGGGACCCAGCAACCACAGGAGCAGCTACGCTGTACAGCACTACCAGGCTGCTGGAGGAGACGAGACGTTCCCTGGAGGAGATGAGACGTTTCGCTGCTGAGGTTTCTCGGGTTGGCTGGTGCGGGCAGGAACTAGCCCGGACAGTCAAGTCTCCACCAGTTCCAGCACCCGCACTATTCCCGCCTGTCCTCGCTCCGCCGGTCTGGGAATCCCCCGTGCCGGCTCCGAGTCCCTATGATGGAACACTGGGGAAGTGTCAAGGCTTCCTGTTGCTATGCCAACGGGTGTTTGACCGACAGCCCCTGACTTTCGCCTCAGACAGGTCCAAGGTGTCTTACGTGGTCTGCTTACTGCGGGGAAGGGCTTTGGACTGGGCCATGTACACAGTGAGCAGCGACCAGCCTAATACTGTGGGGTATGTGGACTTTGTGACTGCTCTGATGAGAGTTTTTGACCCTCTGGGGAACTCTGAGTATATGGTCAAGCGCCTTCTCAGCCGGAGACTGAGCCATGCAAGGGTAGCGGAACACTCAGTGGCCCGGTCGACTCCGGCTCCCCGTAGTCAGACTGCATTGCAGCCGGCTCCTGTTCCTGTCACCTCTTCGCCGCAGCTAGCTCCGGTTCCTACCGCCTCTGCGGCACAGCTTTCGCCAGTCCCGGCCGCCGCCGTCTCCGTACCGCGGCGACCTCCAGTCCCGGCCGCCGCTGTCTCCATACCGTGGCGACCTCCAGTCCCGGCTGCCGCAGTCGCAGTGCAGCAGCGACCTCCAGCTCCCACCGCTGCCGTCCCAGAGCAGCGACCGCCAGTTCCCGCCGCTGCCGTCCCGGAGCAGCAGCGACCTCCAGTTCCCGCCGCTGTCATCCCGGAGCAGCAGCGACCTCCAGTTCCCGCCGCTGCCGTCCCAGATCAGCAGCGACCTCCAGCTCCCGCGGCTGCCGTCCCAGAGCAGCGACCGCCAGTTCCCGCCGCTGCCGTCCCGGAGCAGCAGCGACCTCCAGTTCCTGCCGCTGTCATCCCGGAGCAGCAGCGACCTCCAGTTCCCGCCGCTGTCATCCCGGAGCAGCAGCAACCTCCAGTTCCCGCCGCTGTCGTCTCGGAGCAGCAGCGACCTCCAGGTCCCGCCGCTGCCGTCCCGGAGCAGCAGCGACCTCCAGGTCCTGCCGCTGCCGTCCCGGAGCAGCAGCGACCTCCAGTCCCAGCTGTGGTCTCGGAGCCGCAGCTATCCCCGGACCTCGCGGCCGCGGAGCCAGAGCCGCTCTCTGGTCCTGCCGCCGCAGGGCCAGCTCCAGTTCCTGCCGCCGCAGGGCCAGCTCCAGTTCCTGCCGCCGCAGGGCCAGCTCCAGTTCCTGCCGCCGCAGCTCCAGTTCCTGCCGCCGCAGCTCCAGTTCCTGCCGCCGCAGGGCCAGCTCCAGTTCCTGCCGCCGCAGCTCCAGTTCCTGCCGCCGCAGGGCCAGCGCCAGTTCCTGCCGCCGCAGCTCCAGTTCCTGCCGCCGCAGCTCCAGTTCCTGCCGCCGCAGGGCCAGCTCCAGTTCCTGCCGCCGCAGCTCCAGTTCCTGCCGCCGCAGCTCCAGTTCCTGCCGCCGCAGCTCCAGTTCCTGCCGCCGCAGGGCCAGCTCCAGTTCCTGCCGCCGCAGCTCCAGTTCCTACCGCCGCAGCTCCAGTTCCTGCCGCCGCAGTCCCAGTTCCCGCCGCAGCGCCAGCTCCAGTTCCTGCCGCGGCCACCTCTACGCCAGTTCCTGCCGCTGCCGCCTCTACGCCGCAGCCCGCTTCAGTTCCTGCCGCCTCAGCGCCGCAGCCCGCTCCAGTTCCTGCCGCCTCAGCGCCGCAGTCCGCTCCAGTTCCTGTCGCCGCCTCCGTGCCGCAGCCTCTCCCACACCCGGCCGCCGTCCCAGAGGCGCAACGACCTCCAGTTGCCGTCTCTGAGCGGCAGCGACCTCCAGTGCCCGCTGCCGTCTCTGAGCAGCAGCGACCTCCAGTGCCCGCTGCCGTCTCTGAGCAGCAGCGACCTCCAGTGCCCGCTGCCGTCGCGGAGAAGCAGAGATCTCCAGTACCTGCCACTGCGGCACCAGCATCCTATTCTCCAGAGCCCTTCCGCCCGCCCGGCCGTCCGCCGGAGCACCCGTGTCCGGAGCCCTTCCGCCCGCCCGGCCGTCCGCCGGAGCACCCGTGTCCGGAGCCCTTCCGCCCGCCCGGCCGTCCGCCGGAGCACCCGTGTCCGGAGCCCTTCCGCCCGCCCGGCCGTCCGCCGGAGCACCCGTGTCCGGAGCCCTTCTGCCCTCCCGGCCGTCCGCCGGAGCACCGGTGGCCGACGCTCTTCGGCGGTCCCGTGGCCGGTCAGATCCTGTCACCCCTCCTCCGGACCCCCGCCGCCCACCCTAGTCGGCCTTGTAGCTGTGGGGACATCCCTCCTCCGGACCCCCTCCACCCGCCCTGTGTGGTGTCTTGTGTTACGTCTGGAATCCGTTCCTTAAGGGGGGGGTACTGTCAGGATCCAGGATCCCTGTCTGACCCGGTGTGTGTGTCCCCTGATCTCCTCTCCTCATGTGTCCTGTCATTCCCCTGTCTGTTGTGGTGTACCATGTGCTCTGTGTGTCCTCTGCCTTCAGACACCTCCCAGGGCCGCACCCTTAATCGTGCACGGCTGAGGACACTCAAGCTGATCACCTCCTGCAGCCTGACACACCAGACTCAGGGCCCCTTAATGAGTATCCTGCCACTATATAAGCTCTGGCCCTGCAGTCTGGGAGTGTCAGGTCGTACCGTCTTTAACCGGCTGAAACCCCGTGGCATCCTCTGCCCTCCTTGTGTCTGTGGATTACACTCCGCCGCTCTGCCCTCCTTGTGTCTGTGGATTACACTCCGCCGCTCTGCCCTCCTTGTGTTTGTGGATGCGCTCCGCCGCTCTGCTCTCGTTGTGGTCTACGGATTACACTCTGTCGACTCCAGTATCGAGCCACGGGACTTCACGCCGTCAACTCACCAGCCCTCCAGTGTCGAGCCACGGGACTCACACCGTCGATCTGTCGCTCTACCCGCCTGGGGTTAAACGGACTACAATCGCCGTCAAGCTGCCAGGCCTCCGGTGTCGAGCCACGGGACTCACACCGTCGATCTGCCACTCGGGTGTCGGACCACGGGCTCCACACCTGCACCCACCTGTCTATAAATAAAACCTGTTGAACATTCACTTCTGTCTCCTGTGGTCTTGCTTTTGGGTCCTATCTGTGAACTCCCGTGACAATGAGGGAAGAGGACATAAAGTTCATAATCTGTCACAACTGCACGTCCAATATAAGTTGTTGAGGAACAACCTTAAAACAATGTTGAATACCTAACTTAATCAGACACTTATTATATTGTAATTCATTCCCATCATGCTGCTCAGAGTAATCACAGTGAGCGGCTCATCTGTCAATAGCACTGAGCTAAACAGCTAATGGAGATTTTGTTAGTGACCACTGATAGACAGACACTTGAGTGGTAGACAGACAGTTGAATTGGTAGACAGACAGTTGAGTATCAACATTTGTTTATTTGTTTATTTATTTATTTTTCGGGACAATGCACACCAATCAACAGTTGAGCTGTAAGTGAGCCAGAGTTAGCCAGAGAGGCTAATTTACATCTCCTGTCCCCGGCCAGGTGTTTCAAGGCAGCCTAAAATAAAGCTTAAAATTCATAGACAAACGGACAGCAACGTACAGACAAAACCAATCCAAAATAAAAGTGTACGACATTAAAGCAGAGCAGACATAACAGGCTGCAGCATGCGTCAGGCAGAACAGACCCACCTACAGTACAAGCACATATAACACTGCAGCACATAACAGACATGTCAAAAAATGGAAAATAGCAACACTGAACAATACAAATACACATATAGGCGAAACAAGCAGGCAGGACAGACAGTACATCAATGCTTGCACGCCTGATTGGCAACAAGCCATTCCTTGAAGTGATGCTTGAATGTTTGGTATGTGTTTTGTGTGCATATGTGTGGTGGCACAGCATTCCACGAGTGAGCTGCCTTCACAGAGAATGTAGATTTACTAAATGAGCTTGACCTATCTGGAATGACACAATCACCTCTTGAAGCAGATCTAGTGAGTCTGCTGCTTTGAGCGCTTTGTTTAATAAAATCACTAAGTGGAGGTGGGGCCATACCATGTAAAATTTTAAAAACCAGACACACATCAGTGAATTTAATGATGTTCTCCCAACTCAGGATATGGTGTTTGGTGACAATATTGCAGTGATGGTGACTTTTGTGTTTTTTATCAAGTGTTTTTAGGGCTTGTTTATGGAGAATATGAATGGATTTTAATGTTGTGCTGCTGGCTTGTGCCCAGCTGGTTAAGCAGTAGGTCAGATGGGGGATAATCATTGCATTAAAATACAATTCTGCAGCCCGCATGGTTAGACAGTGTCTGATATATCTAAAATTCATGAGATTACATTTTACGACCGTTGTCACATGTTTTACCTGTTTTTTAAAAGAGAGATTATAATCAATAAAAATTCCTAAATATCTGAAATCTGACACTACCTGTAGCCTCTCACCAGCAACATAAACATCTGGCTCCAGTGACACTTTGCAAGCCCTCTTTGTGAAGAACATTCAAACAGTATTTTTAACATTCAGGTGAAGGCAGGAATCTGCAAGCCATTTAGTTACATTTGTCATTGTGGACGTGAGTTTAAGTGCAGCCTGTTCTTTGCGCGCTGTTAGATCCTGGGGTACTTCTGGCCCGATACGGGGCTACTTACTGACTCAGCTCTCTATTAAAAGATTGTCGAGCTGGTGTTCTTGCGAGGGAACTCGCCTGGCTCTTCTAACTGCCGTTACTCCCGACGTCTACCCTGCTTCCTCCGGTCTGAGTGCACTCGGTCGAGGGGCCACCCTGACCCCGGGCACTCCTACCAGTCGCGTCGGTTATGGCAGCTTCCCTCTTCTGGATCCGTGCTCTTGGTAAATGCCAGGTTTAGGTTTTAACGGCTAGGATTACTTCTAAAACGTAAGGGATTGTTGAGTGGATTCGGTCTTCTAGGATAACCTTACAGAACTCAGTTGTTAGACATACAATGGATTTAACTTTTTACTGCCACGAGGAACTTTTACTACTTGAGCAAATAAATGCACTTGAGAATTTTACTTTAAATGCAGATTAGATATTTATTGCAGGTTATATTTAGTTAGTTTGCAAGGGTTAAGCTACAGCTCACATAAAATGTCACTACACTTGATTCGTTACTTTAATTTTCTTCTTAGGTTATACTCATTGGTTTTAGATGCTGAGACGGCTCGGTTGGAGCTGGATTTCCAAAGGTGCGATGAAAAGGTTATTTTGGAGTTGTTAGGAGCGAAGGTCTGGCCAGACCCTCGGACTCTCCTGCTCTCGCAGCGGAGTTCGGCCAACAGTCCACAAGGCTCTGTACAAAGTCTTTCTAGGGCGGCGGCGTTCCTCCGTTGTTAAAGTCGAGCAGTGGGGAGAGGAAAATCTCCGTCTTTCAATTCTTTGTCCACGAACAGCGGTCTTCTTTCCGTGAACCGAGACGAAGTCCTCGAATACTTCAGTTGCAATCGTCCGTATCTTCTTCTGAGAGCGTCTGGACGGCTCGTGTAGAAATCCCAGTTTGGGGCTTGCAAGCGTCTCCTTTTATCCTTGATTTGGGCTATCTGTTCCCCCCCCACCTATTCTGAACACATGATTTTCATCCCACCCTTTTGTGTGTGCGTTTGTCTCTGGAAAGCACCAGATCTTTCCCTCTCATGTGTGTGAGTCATCTCTTGCAGCAGAATTCCATGTCTCATGACTGTTTTTTCAACCCACACCCAAAAACATCTGTTCCTGACTCACTCGGTCTGCTGATACACTATCACACAGTTTTTCCACATCTCAGCTCCGGTACACAGAACATTATTATAATCAGTTTTTATATTTGTTAAATCACTCTATGCATTAAACATGTGTTATATAATGATCATAAACCTTATCTTTCGATTATACTTTAACTATTGATTTCTGAGTATATGTTTCGTGCTTTTATATCCTGTCTTTCCCCTTAACGTGTATGCATGTATCCAAGGCGGCTTTCTCTGTGAGCTCAACTCTTCTTGACAGCGCACATAAATCACTGTATCGTCAGCGTACATTTCAATATCACACCCATCACAGACACCCGGCAAATCATTAATGTATAAACTGAATAACAAAGGTCCCAAAATAGAACCCTGGGGTACTCCCACGTTAGATCTTAGAGTAGATGATGTCACATCACCCACTCTGACACACTGGGTTCTTCCTTCAAGGTAGGATTTCAGCAAGGCAAGAGACTCTCGGGAAAAGTTCAAATTTGACAGTTTATTAATCAGGACATTGTGATTAACCGTATCAAAAGCCTTCTTGAGGTCAAGAAAAACTGCTGCGACTACCCCCCCCCCCTTATCCATTTTAAGCTTCACATTCTCTAAGAGGAAGCAGTTGGCTGTTTCAGTCGAATGATTAGCCCTGTAACCAAACTGCATAGGATGCAGCTGATATGGAGAGCTGTAGAGATGTTTAATAAGTTGCTCTGCAACACATTTCTCAGCAATTTTGGAAACAGCAGGGAGGATACTGATTGGCCGATAATTAGAGACATTGGTTGAATCACCTGACTTAAAAATGGGTGTTACGATGGCTGATCTCCATCCTTTCGGAAACACACATTGCCTGAGAGAGTTGTTGACAATGCTTGTGATCGGGTGAGCGCGTGTGCCTTTGTGTTTCTTGAGAAAAATATTGTCAATTCCATAAACATCTTTGGCCCTAGAGTTCTTGAGTGAGCGTAGATCTCTGGTGACAGTAGATTCAGAGACTTCTTGAATAGAGAAGCATTGTTGACCTTCATTTACTGGTGTAGGATCAAATTGACCAGTACTGGATCTTTGAGTTAAAGCTTCCACTGAGTTGATAAAGTATGAATTGAAAGCTGTACAAATTACAACTTCATCTTGCGTAAGGCACCCGTTCACATTCATTTTAAGTTGCTTCTTTGAATTGCTGTTATGTTTGTCTGTAAACTTCTTTAGATTATCCCATATTATTTTAGAATTACCTCCTGCTTCATCAATGATCTTAATACAAAAATTAGCTTTTGCTTTTCTTTCGTTACCTGGTTTCTCAGCATTGTTGAATTTCTGCCTATCATTTCCTAATTTAGACTTGAGTCCCAGTTTTAACGCATAGTCCCGTTTTTTCATAAAATTCCAGATGTCACTATTTAGCCATGGAAGTGTGTTCTTTTGATTTTGTTTAATTTAGGCTTTCTTTTTTTAAATTTTTTATATATACTTTATTTGTGAGAATGCACCGTATGACATAAAAATCAATGAGCAAGTATTTTCATTTTTTGTGCACGTGTTACTCAGTTTACAGTAGTAAAGGAGAAAATAACAAGAAAGAAAAGCAAAAAACATAAAACAAACAAAACAAAAACAGAAAACAAAGAGCTACTTAAATCTGAACACCCCAGGACATGTGTAGTAAATCTGCTTGAGGATGATCACAACGGCTACATCCTGCGTCACGACCTGGGAATATTTTAGCAAGTTTGCTGTTGCTAAAGTGCATCCTATGGACCACTTTAAACTGAATGAGACCAAGTCTGGCACAAGACGTAGATGTATTCACGCTATTCAGTGCATCCACCCACCAATTCTCTGTCAGGTTCATGTTCAACTCACTTTCCCATTTGGTTTTGATTATAGAAGAGGTATCTATTGTAGTTATGATCTGGTTGTAAACTTTAGAGATCAGTCCCTTCTGAGTTGGATGTGTGTCCAGTAGGCTTTCCCAAAGTGTTTTGCACGGGAGATCAGGGTATGACGGAAAGTGTTTCACTACAAAGTGACGGACCTGAAAGTATCTGAAGAAATTTGAACGGTCCAGGCCACATCTCTTACAAAGAGAGTCGAAGCTAGAGAAGTGGTCATCGTCAAAAAGATCCCTGAAACACTTCAGTCCACTTTTTCCCCACAGCGGAAGTGGTAGTTTTGTCCACTACAGATGGTGGGAATAGATGATTATTACTAATCGGACCCTGAGCAGAAGCTGTTAGAAATTTTAAGTGAAGACGAAATTGAATCCAAGTTCTAAGAGTAGCAAGGACAATCGGGTTAGAAGAGTGGCTGGACAGTTTTATCGGAAGAGATGAGTATACCAATGCACGAAGAGAAGATGAATAGCATGATTGAGCCTCCAAAATGCACCAATCAGTCTCAGGGGCATTAATCCAAATGATATTTTTTGAATATTAGTTGCCCAATAATAAAAATGTAATTAGGAAGAGCCAGGCCACCCAAGTCCCTTGGGCGTTGGAGGAAGACCTTGCTCACTCATGGCGACTTGCCTGCCCAAATAAAGTTTAAAATAATCTTATCAATATACTTGAAAAAAGATTTTGGCAGGAATGTTGGTCAGCATCTAAACAGGTACAGAAATTTGGGGAATACATTCATTTTTATAGACTGCACCCTGCCAGGTAGTGACAGGGGCAGGTTGCTCCATCTAAGAAGATCATTTTTCATATTTTCAACCAAGGGGTTAAAGTTGGCTGTATGAAGAGAGGCAAGACTGCGGCTTATGTTCACACCTAGGTATTTGAAACCCAAACTGGCTAAACGAAAAGGTACTGAAGACTGTTGAATTTGGCAAGCCAAATCGTTTATTCAATTCACTCTTTTTGAAGTTTAGTTTATATCCTGAGAATGAACCAAATTCCGTCAGAAGTGATTTAATTATAGGAGAAGATGCCACTGGGTCATTCACATACAACAAAAGGTCATCTGCGTACAGTGACACACGATGCTCTATCCCACCCCGCCGTACTCCCCGCAAAAGTGGTGATGATGTCAATGCAATGGATAGTGGTTCTATTGCAATTGCAAAAAGCAAGGGGGAAAGTGGGCATCCTTGGCGTGTGCCTCTCGTTAAAGTGAAATATGGGGAACGTAATGAGTTGGTGCTGACACACGCTTGCGGAGATGAATATAAGAGTCTAATCCAGGAGCAGAAAACACCACCAAAACCGAATTTATGCAAGACCGTGAATAGGTACTCCCACTCGATTCGGTCAAAAGCCTTTTCGGCATCTAATGAAACAACTGCTTCCGGGACCAATGCAGAGTGGGAAGTATGAATTATATTAAGTAACCTGCGGATGTTGGAAAATGAATGACGATTTTTTATAAAACCAGTCTGGTCTTCAGAAATAATTAGAGGCATAATATTTTCAAGTCGGCGAGACAGTACCTTTGCAATGATTTTCGCGTCTACATTGAGAAGTGAGATCGGCCGTTAGGATCCACAATCAGAGGGGTCCTTATCCTTTTTTAGTAAGAGTGTAATGGTTGCTTGTGATAGTGTAGGTGGAAGAGTACCCCTAATCAGTGACTCCTGATACATTCCAAGAAGAATTGGAGAAAGCTTGTCTTTAAATTTTTTTTAAAACTCTGCGGTAAAGCCATCAGGCCCCAGAGTTTTGCCACTTTGCATAGTTGTAATTGCTGCTTGGACTTCCTCTAGTTCTACTGTATGATTCAGTTCCGCAATGTTTTCTGATTCAAGACAGGGGAAGTCGAGGCCGTCTAAAAATGTTTTCATTGGTCCTTTGGTTAAGGTAGATTCAGAAGTATACTACTTAGAGTAATATGCCTCAAAAACTTTATTAATTTCTTGCGGGCTTGTTTTCAAGTTACCATGACTATCTTTAATTTCAGGGATCAGTCGTGAGGCTGCTTCCCGCTTTAGCTGATGTGCCAGCAGCCGACTGTTCTTGTCCCCGTACTCGTATGACCGGCCACGAGAGTACAACAGTAGTTGTTCAGCTTTTTTGGTTGATAGTAAATTAAATTTGAATTGCAATTTGGGCTTTCTTAAGGAAACTGTTACTTGTGGTCTGTATTGTGGATAAGAAGATGTTGTCTTCCTCCACACTTGCACCCGTTAAACAGTTGCTCCAATCAATTCCTTGTATAGCATTCTCAAATGAATTTTGGTCACCTTTCGGTATTCTTAATGAAGCCTTTTTAATGAAGCCTTTCTGGTAGAAGACATATTAAAACGGTTTCTTGTTAAAAGTATTAAATTATGGCCAGACATACCAGTTACCATATTGTGTATTTTTGTCAAAGTCACCTCTTTGTCAAAGTCACATTCCTTTAACATGGAATTAAGCTGATCATAAAATTCACATTTGGACGATGGTGGTCTGGAGAGACAGATAAGAGTAAGAGACATTTGAGATGATAGTGACACTTTCAGACCAATACATTCCAATTTGACATCACTTGACCACTCAATCTGGCTACAGTTAAGGTGTTCTTTAATGTAAAACATTACTCCTCCTCCTTTACCACAAGATATATCTCCTCTAAATATATTGTATCCACGTACATTCAGAGCAACAGAGGGCCAGTTTATATGTAGCCACATTTCTGAGACACAGAAAGTCCAGGTTTGAATCCACAACAAGATGTTTTTTTTATCCATTTTAGGCAAGAGACTTTGAATGTTTAAATGCCCCCAAACAGTCCTTCAGGTCTTGCGTGCGTATCCCAGAGCACCCGGGCATGATTGACCATTTTGAAAAGTTTATGTTTACGTAATCTTCTGATAGCTGGATTCAGGCCACTTTGTTTCACTTTCGTTGTTACAGCACAATGTTCGGAGTTTTCAATTTGTTGTGAGCAGGTATCCATATCAGGGTGTGAGTTAGTCAGTGGACTAAAATTATTGACAATTGAGTTCGTATTATCAATGGGTAAAATGTGTCCTCCATCGCAGTATGTGTAGAATTGTTCTCAGGACTCACCCACTTGTTGGTGTTGATCCGGACGCCAGACCGGTTGGTAGCTGGCATACTTCTGCTGGGACCTGGGTGTAGCCTAGTGGTAGCTTGCATGCTGCTGCTGGGGCCTGGGCCTGACCCGGTGGTAGCTGGCATGCTGATGTTGGGGCCTTGGTGTAGCCTGGTGGTAGCTGGCATGCTGCTCCTGGGGCCTGTGTGTAGCCTGGTGGTAGCTGGCATGCTGCTGCTGGGGCCTGGGCCAGACCTGGTGGTGGCAGAAAGTGTGTTTCTTCCATCCAGTAGTTCACATTTATCTGGATGAAGAGTAGAGCCATGCATTGCTGTTGATCAGTAGCCAGCAGTCCCAAAGGGAAAATATCTTATCATATCAACATTGTTGATAAATGACCTCAAACATAACTTTGTCATTTCTAAACCACAATTTCATGTGCAATAAGATAATATTTGCTGATAAATTCGCCAGACATCCTTTTATTGTGAATTCACAGTACACGTATAACAGCACTGTTGATTGCTTCATTGTTGTTGCTTGTTATCTTCTCAGCACGAAAGGGCAATGACCCAACTGTTTGTCCAAATATTTTGCTGCTTCTGCTGCTTTTCATCCTTCTTGCTGTGTCAATTGACAAATCTGCATCATGTCTTACATGAAAATTGTGACTTATTTGTCACTCGGGCTTCACTACTCCACTGAAAAGACTAAAAATAGAAAACATACATGAAACAAACAGAAATGATTTCCACATGGTTTTCCACTGCATGAGGTTTGACTGGAGCTCTTTTGATTAAGTGATCTATCTTGTTGTGTCCTCTTCTTCTGCTACAGTTTAACAGTGGTGGGCCGTCAGGGCCTGCAAGGCCTTCTCTGCTGGCCAAAACAGAATCACTGTTATGGTCCGGCTCTTAAACCACAACAATACGCCACGAAGACTCAGGCACGGAGCTAAACAAACCAATACTTTTAATGATCAAATGCCAGGACATTTCAAATGTGCAACAAATAGTGAGCATTCTGGTCGTGAGCGCCAGAAGGTTCCACTGCCACCAGCCGCTCCTTGTCACACACCAGGTGTGAGAGGGGAAGAAGCCCACCCCTCCTCCAGATGGGCGGGTCTTTGTAGGGCGAAGGCGTTGGCCAGCTGCCTTCAATCTTCCTGATGGCCCTGGGCCGTCACATCACAAACTTATATCTATTTTATAATTTAATAATGTTTCTTCAATACACTACATGTATTATAATTTATAAAAATATTTTCCCATTGTCTTATGTTCTGCACAGCTACTGTCTTCCTCAGTTGCTCTGCTTCCAGTGCAGCTTGTTTTAAGTAGAGCTTTTATCCAATCAGATCTCACCTCTGTGTCTCTAGGTAAGAACTGAGGCAGAGGCCTGCAGACTCACAAGTGAATCCATGTGCAGATTAAGTGAATGGGGACGATATTGTTGATTGTCATATTCTTCAACCAATCAGATCTTTAGTTTGACATGTTGGGCGTATTCGTTGACGTGCCAGAGCCTTCTAGCTGGCCTACAAGTACGTGACTGGTCAGTGGGCTAGCCTGACATGTTGGGCAGTGACAATCCTAAAATCTGCTGCCTGTGTGGAGCGGACATCTTCAGCCTCAAACGCATTAAAACGTATTCAACAAATACAACTGGGGAGGCTCAACTGTCTTCACTGGCAACCATGAATGGAGAAGGACTTCTTACTGGAACTAAAACACACGGATGTACTGAACAACGGTGAGATTAAACTCTTTGTTAACAAAGAAAGGAGGATGCACTTTATCTTTAAATAGTGAACAGCAGCTCTGGTAAGTTAAATACATTTGTTTCTACATCTGCAGTAGCTTTAATATGCTTGTTTATATATTATTATTTGTACAAGTTGTTTTTATGAAGATTTTTGTTTGGTTTTATATGTGATAGGAACCATTGTTACATCCAATGTTGCTCTGGGGACATATTTAGCAGGTGCCAGTGTTGGCAACTTGGTGACTTTCTCACTAAATCTGGCGACTTTCCAAACCCTCATGGAGACTTTTCTTTGTCAAAAGCTACTAGTGACAAATCTAGCAACTTGTTCTGGTGTTAATGGAGAATTCTCTGGTGTTTTGACGTTAAAGCTCGTACGTTCTGCTCTGTCGTGAAAGAGCAGCGGGAGCTCCCGTGAGCCCCTCCGCCGCCGCCAACAGAAGCCTCGCGCTGCAGTCAGAGCAGAGAGGAGACGCATTCTCGGCATATAGTGTATCTACTGAGTTAGATAGTTGATAGTTACTTACCGGTAGATAGTGTTGGCTTCATTTTGACACGAAACAAATAATAACCGTAGCTGTGTTTCAGCTGCAGGACAGCAGTGAAGGCCCAGGTATAACATGCACGGCCCGCCACTGCAGTTTAATGAAATTCGACCAGAGAATTAGTGCCACCAACTGTTTATCTCGATGCGCCCAACTCTTAATATTCGCATAACAGCAGTTGATTCATGTTTTTTTCTGTTGATGTTCCTTCAATTTCAATTTATTTTCAGTTTATTTTTGTATCGCCCAAAATCACAAATTTGCCTCAGAGGGCTTTACAATCTTTAAAGCCAGGTGTAAGATCAGTTAATCTTAATGCACCATTTACATCAGAGAGCCAGCACATCTAGTTCACCTTCTTTGCTTGTGTTTGAACTTCATTTTGATGTGACTTTCCACATTTTGAGATTACATAAAGTACATTTTTGACCTTCGAAGCAGTAGGTTGACAAAGAAGCAAAACCTCCTAGCTTTTTTCAGAGTATCTTGCAGTCTTACTCGTTTGGGATGGAAATCTCTTGATTTTTTAAATAAAATTTTTGCATTTAATCTTCTATTTAAAGTGTAAATAAATAAACAAAACCATAAACTCTGTCAAATTCAGGTATCAGTCATGACAGTGGGATATTAACAATAATAAATTCCCCAATAATATTGTATGTATTTGGTGACATAAAATCTCTTCTTTGGCTGTGTCTGTGTGTAGATTCTGATAGGAGAGGCCATTCTGTACTGCTATCTATCCAGGAGGTCATCGGCCACACAGACGGAGGCCAACATCAACGCTGCAGGCTGTAATTTCAACTCCTACATCCGCAGGGCTGTCCGCTTCATAGGTGGGAGGACACATACTTTATGCACACAACTGATTAAATGCCTGTTTTCAGTAACTGAACCACAGACAACAGGCAACAGCTCGAACAGCAACATGTTCTACTAATCCGGTGTTTGCTGTTGCTTCTCCCAGGTGTCCATATCTTCGGCCTGTGTGTGACAGCACTGATAACTGATGTTCTCCAGCTGTCCACTGGTCAACACACACCCTACTGGTTGGATGTGTGTAAACCCAACTTGACCCACATTAACATGTCCACCTGCGATGAAGCTTTTATTCTGGAGGATATCTGTTCTGGACAAGATGCTGGGCTCATCAATGCTGGGAGGTAAGGCTTAGTTTTACCAAGCGACTGACTGTGGGAGAGTGTGGGAGCGATCTAGTGAGTGTGTCAGAGGATGTATGTGGGTGAGTGGGTCCTTTTTATGTTTAGTTTTAGCACACTCGCACATGAACAGGCTATAATCTTCTTGTAGCTGCAGACTCATTTTCCCTGTTGTTATGGTTACAGATCTGCTCAGCGGATAAGTGTTCAAACAGACAATATGGGCTAAATACTAGGGGTGGGAATCACACGATACTTAGGTCACGATACGATATTATCACGATACTTGGGTCACAATACGATATCACGATACTTAGGTCACAATACCATATTATCACGATACCACATTATCACGATACTTAGGTCACGATACCATATTATCACGATACTTGGGTCACAATACGATATTGTCACGATACTTGGGTCACAATACGATATTATCACGATACTTAGGTCAGGATACGATATTATCATGATACTTAGGTCACGATACCATATTACCACGATACTTAGGTCACGATACCATATTATCACGATACCATATTATCACGATACTTAGGCCACGATACCATATTATCACGATACTTAGGTCACAATACGATATTGTCACGATACTTAGGTCACGGTACCATATTATCACGATACTTAGGTCACGACACCATATTATCACGATACTTAGGTCACAATACGATATTGTCACGATACCATATTATCACGATACTTCGGTCACGATACCATATTATCACGATACTTAGGTCACAATACGATATTATCACGATACGTAGGTCACGATACGATATTATCACGATACTTAGGTCACGATACGATATTATCACGATACTTAGGTCACAATACGATATTATCACGGTACTTAGGCCACGATACGATATCATGATACTTAGGTCACGATACCATATTATCACGATACTTAGGTCACAATACAATATTATCACGATACTTAGGTCAGGATACCATATTATCACGATACTTAGGTCACGATACCATATTATGATACTTAGGTCACGGTACCATATTATCACGATACTTAGGTCACAATACGATATTATCACGATACTGCGATATTCTGAGTATTGCGATAACATAGGTCTATATTGCGATTTATTACTTTTTTCAACTTCAAATGATGTCCCCAAAGGAAAACTGTGTCAACATGTTTTATCTAATAAGATAAAGTTTTCAGTCTGTTCATCTCACTTCAATCATTTTTATTGCAGCAGAATAGGATTGTCAAGCAGACAGACTCACCAACAATGTCATAAATGTTGCATGAACCTGACAAACTGAACTGTTTGTATCACTACATAGTCCAACTTAACTAAATGCAAACGTGTGGACTCAGTATATGAACTATAACTCATATAAGGGCAGAGAGACAGTTATGCGCTGCACTCCCCCCATGAGCCTGGCTACTGTTGGCAGATTTAACCCCGTTGTGAGGCCAGATTGAGCGTGTGAGCGAAACACTTCACATGCAGGAATCCCGCTAACTCAACGGCAACGCCCCCGTTAGAAGCGTTGTTACAACCACCAGGTTTTTGCCGGCAATCCCCCATCTTGTGCTGCATTCTGCAGGAGGTCTGTCATGTTTGCCTCGCTGTGACTTACGTGTACTGCTCTAGTTTGGAGAACGAGAGACAGCAGTCGCCAGTCCTCTGTGAGATATTGTGCTGTTATAGTCACATAGGAATCCACCGTGCTTGACGTCCACGCATCGCAAGTTAATGCAACTCTTTCTGCTGTACTCAAAGACTCCTCAACTTTAAGCTTCACTTCTCTGTAGAGCTTGGGCACGGATGTGTCGGTGAAAAAATGCTGCAACGGTGTCATATCCATGTGTCATATCAATGTGTCATATCCATGTCCTTCCCTTCCTTGTTAAAAAAATACAAAATAAGTCCAGACGTCTGATTTAAACGCGGACGGTGCATTTATGATTTCTTTCTCTGATGTCGCCATCTTTGTTTTGACCAACTTCCTACAAATCACGCTGACCCGGGACCTTTGCTGACCTCACCAGAAAATAACTTAGCACCATCTAGTGGACTCAAAAAGGAATTGATTTGATTTTTCAAGTAAAACATTTTTTTCTAGTTTATATAATAAAATATCGATACTTGCCGTCTGTGTATCGATACAATATCGCCACGCAAAATATCGCGATACTATGCTGTATCGATGTTTTCCCCCACCCCTACTAAATAGCAGAACTCTGTACATCATCACTGCCAAGGTCATGTACTACAACAAGGGTTGGTGACAACATGGCTGTTTTACTGGGACAAAATGATAAATGACACATATTAAGCCAACATTGAGCCCCACAGATGTTTCACTTATTGGCTGGTCCACCGAAAACTGCGGTTTGTCAATAAAATGAGAATTGCTGGTCCACCTTGAGATCAGCCAATTTAAGTGAGCCTGTGCTGTGGTTATGTCTAACAGCCCCCTTCACTTTAATCAGCAATTTGCAAACAAGATACAGGAACTCAGCTCGGGGCTGGAGGAGTTGTAGCAGTTCACCGACAGCCTGCACTGCTACGTTCACAGTTACTGCTAACTTCATAATCACATACTAACCTAATATTATAGGCTGACATGGTGCAGCACAACCCTATCATGGTTCACAATCACAGTTTAGCCCCAACGCAAATTCATCTCGCCGCGTATTCGCGTCATTCACGCTGCCAGTCTCGCCGCCAGTCTCGCCACCAGTCTCGCCGCCAGTCTCGCCGCCAGTCTCGCCGGCAGTCTCGCCGGGGACTATTTGTGTTTATTCGCGCGAATTAACCATGGAAACATAACCTCTATTTCTGCTTAGTACTTGTTGTGGAAGTCCCAGATATCCCGGGAAACTAAACACCATCATGTCTGGTTCATAACATAGTCCAGAGGAGCTCCGTGGATTTTATCGAGCTGTATTCACTATGTCTAGTGTTATGAATGAAGATCGAGTGAACAGACTGAGATCGAGGCGTTTAGCTCAATTCAAGCAATAACATTTATTTGTGACAGAAGTATTATGTCCAGCAGTTAAACGTGCACGGACCCTAGCCAAGGCAAAGAGTGCAAAAGTGAAACCTAAAAGCGCTTATACAGAGTAAGCAGGCGTGTCCATCTGGTTCCCCTTGTGGAGCCATTGGTCAAAATCAAAGCAGAGGCGGATTTGTTTTTAGCATTCAAATAGCCTGATGGAGCACTGGGCAACGTCACCCACAATGGCTCACGTCCGGAACCCGCCTTCTCTGGAACGTCAGTGTGTGTGAAATGTTGATGTACAGCATATTGTTAACACTTAAGGTGCAGAAAAGGAAAAGGGTGCAGTTCTAAACTATTTCGAAGTCTCTGTGTGAATAGATAAAAAGAGCTCTTCTCCTACTCTAAGATGGCAGTTTCTGCCCTAATCTGGTGGTTTAAGCAAGCGTTACTTTCAGGGCCACTGTATCTGTTCCTATCGTACGAACGGGTGACGGAATGCCCCATTCTGCGTTTTTGACCTACTTACAGTGACCTCACAACTCCGCAATATAAGCTTTACAAGTATAGCGCATATTATTTAACAGTGAATGAATATATTTTATTTACAAATCCCCCTTTTCACACCTGCTAGGTGTGAACTTCTTAGACTGGTGTGTCGTCGTCTAACTGGGAGTTAGTCAATGAACGCAACTCTGGTTCTTCTTCCTGGTCCCATGACCCCTCTGGGTCAGGGGCCGGCAGGTCTCCATTCAACAGTGGATAAGCACCATGTGGAGGCGGCTGCCTTTCCTTGGAGAGAGCTGTGGTAATAAGACGGCCTATCAAAGTTCGGAGACAGGGGATGCAACAACAGCCACAGGTGATGAGAATAGCTAAGAAAACTGCAATGGAAGCCGCTATGGACATGATGAGGGCCTTCCATTTGCCAAACATGGATTCTATCCAATCAGAGAAGGGATTGTCTATGCCTGATGCCGCATGCATTTCTTCCCAGAGGGTGCGCAGACTATTTAAAGCCCGAGTGACCGAACCGTCTGGGGCAGTGTTGTTCGGAATGATGGTACAACACATTTCTCCAAACATTGAGCAGACACCCCCTTTTTCAGCTAACAACATGTCCAAAGCCATTCTATTCTGCATAGCCATAAGAGAGGTCGGCGCGAGTTGTGCGGCTAAGCCTTCAACGGCGTCCCTAGTGAGGTTAACAAGACGCAAGACATTGTAATGGACATAGTTTATGCGGTCCACGTTTTTGTTGGGAGTGATCGGAAAGAAGGCTGCGATTATGGGAATGTTTTCAAAACCTGCGGCGACTTGGTCAGCTAGTTTGTATTCGTTAGGAACGCCTCGTGGGATGCCTATTGAGTCTATATAGGTGGGGCCTCCAGTAAGCTCGAAGGAGCGTGAGGCAACTTCTCTCTTGATGATGTGTCGCCTTCTGCGTTTGGTGAGAGAAACGGCTAGACCGTCCGCTCGTGCTAATCTATGACCTATTAGGGTATGGGGCGGTAGAATTAGATGGGTGCTGGTGTGTCTGATACATGGTTTGTAGTCCCCACAACATGAGGGCAGCAAGTATCCCCATACCCACCCCCACCCCTATCATAGTTTTCTTCACCTCGGTGGGGTCTACATGAGGGGCCCCTAGAGAGCGTCTAGACTCTCGGTGCATTTTTCCAAATTAGTGCGAATTTCTCCCAGTGTTCTGGTTGGTACCGGTGCTGGGACACAATGTGTCAGGTGGTGCCAAGGGGCGCCTGATTTGCCCTTGACCTGGACCGAGTGTGAAGTAACCTCCTTCACCTCGTACGGCCCAGTCCACCTGGGGTCAGTCAACTTGCGCTTGTGAACCTTGACCCTGACCCAATCACCTACTTGTATCTGCTTTCCAGCTGCCGCTGCTTCAGGTACTGCTCGAGTCCTCTCGATCTGTTTGAAGAGAGCTTCAGTAAGAGAAGTTAGGGCACTCATATAGTCAGACATTTCAATCTGCTGTACATCCAGAGGTGGCATATGACCTCCATCTCTGGGTGGACCTGGCATCGGCCGGCCAGTCATGATCTCGTGTGGGGAGAGATGTGTTTCTCCCCCTTTTCCGGACCTCATGGCCATAAGGGCCAGGGGCAGGGCCTCAACCCATGTTAATTTGGAGCCCGCGCAAACTTTGGCAATTTTGGCCTTAAGGGTCTGATTCGCTCATTCCACCAGGCCCTGAGATTGCGGGTGATAGACTGACCCGAATCGGTGTGTGATTCCCAGAAATTGCTCTACCTGTGCGAGCATGGTGTTGCTAAAGTGTGATCCGTTATCAGAGCGGATGCATCTCGGCACTCCGTAACGGGGAATCAGTTCTGTCTGCAGCCACTTTACAACTGTCTGCGCATCTTCTCTCTTGGTGGGAATTGCTTCCACCCATCTTGAAAATCTGTCTACCATTACCAAGATGTACCTCTTTCCCTGCACTCTGTTCTCTGGTCCCATATCTGTATAATCTATGCTGATGTCTTGGAAACAGGCAGAGGGCACGGGATAAGATCCCATCGGTGTCTTGAATGGTTTTCTTGGGTTGTATTTTCCACAAATTTGACATTCATCGCAGAAGAGGAAAGATATCGCTTCCATGTGCGGATGCCACCATAGTTGTTTTAAATTGTCCAATGTCCGTTTCTTTCCCTCGTGTGTAGGTCCGTGGGCCCCTGGTAGGAGTGCTGCACACAGTTCTGCTGAGGCAACCACTCTGCCGTCGTGGGCTCTCCACAGACCTTCTTTGTCTTTTGAGGCTCCTTTCCGTGTCCATTCGGACCATTCATAAGGTCCTGCTTTCTTTTGATGATCTTTGATGTGTTCGATGGTAAGCTCAGGTGGGCCGGATGTTGGCTTCATAACCATTTGGCGAGGTGTGTAGCCTCCAGTTTTCTTGGCTGCTCTGTCTGCCGCGTCATTACCGGCACTGATTCGTGATCTAATTGTGTCATGTCCTTTGCATTTCATGATGGCCACCCCCTTTGGTAGTTGGATTGCTTCTACCAGCCTTCTCATAGCTGCTTCGTGCTTTATGGGGTGGTCATTTGAAGTGGTGAAGTTCCGTCTTCGCCATACAGGGCCATCGATGTGGGCCGCTCCATGGGCGTAAGCCGAATCTGTGAAGATATTTACAATTTTGTCCGTGCTCCACTTCAGAGCCTGAATCAGTGCTTCCACTTCCGCTAGTTGTGCTGAAGCGGGTTGTGGCAGAATCCCTGACTCCACTGTTTGGTGATAGCCATCACTCTTCTGTTCGACCACTGCATAGGATGCAATGTTCCCTTTTTCTCCTTTGTAGCAGCAACCATCCGTGTACAGCCAGGCCTCAGCTGTGAGGTGGGGAGTGTTTTGGAGATCCGATCTCAATTTGTTTTCTTGTACTGCAACTTCCTCGCACACATGTGGTTGTCCAGCCGTAAAGTTAGCCGACATATTTCTTGTGGCTGGCACAAAGGTGATGTGTGGCATGGTGCAAGTGTGTTGAATCTTTGTTTTTCTTGCGGCACTGAACGTGAATTCTTTACTCATCAGAAACGCTGCCACGCCATGGTGCGTATGTACTTCCAGTGGATGGCCCATGACAATATGAGAAGTTTTTCAATTGCTTTTGCCACTGCTGCAACATATCGTGCGCACGTGGATTGACCATTTTCCACAGCGTCCAATTTTGATGAATGATACATCAGTACCTGTCTTTCACCCCCCTTTTTCTGGAAGAGTACAGCATTGAGTAGGCTGTCTCTTTCAGAAACATCAAGGTGGAACGGTAGGGAGTAGTCTGGGGACATGAGTGCGGCGGCATGTGCAAGTGCTTGCTTCAAGTGGGAGAAGGCTGCTTCAGCCTCTTTTGTCCATGTGAGGGTGGCAGTAAGATTTCTTGTGCCCACTTCCTTCAACATCTCTCTGAGAATGGTGGTGGTGTTGGTGTAGTCTGGGATATGGGCTCGTGAGTAGCCTGTTAAACCCAGAAATGAGAGGAGAGCGGCAACAGTGAGCGGTTGGGGATGTTGCAGGATGGTGGCCCTGTGCGTGTGTGACAGGCCTTGACCGTCTGATGAAACATTGCGACCCAAAAACAACACTTGGCGTCTGGTGAACTGTACCTTTGAACGTTTGACCTTATAGCCCTTTTCGGCCAATAGAGTGTGGAGTCGGACAGAGGTATCAAGACAGAGAGCAGCTGACGTTGCTGCCAAAAGCAGATCATCGACATATTGAATCAGAACTACGCCTACTGGGAGGGCGAGGTCAGCAAGATGAAGGCGTAAGTGGTGGTTGAATAGACCTGGGGAGCACCTGTAGCCCTGGGGTAGGGAGGCATACGTATACTGCTGATTATTAAAGGTGAAGGCGAAGATGGGCTGAGAGTCTTTGTGCAGTGGGACACTGAAGAAAGCGTTGGCCAAATCAACTACTGTGAAGTGGGTGTGTGCAGGGCTCAAATTGCTGAGAGAGAGATGAGGATCTGGAACCGGATGGCCTGTTGGAACCGTGATTTCGTTCACGGGGCGGAAATCCTGGACCATTCTCCAGCCTTTTCCTCCTGCCTTTGGAACCGGAAGTATGGGAGTGTTGAACTCTGATGAGGTGGGGTAGATGACTCCGGCTTGGAGCAGGCCTTCAATCGTCGGCCAAATGCCTTCCAGTTGTTCTTTTTTCTGATGCTGAAGCTGATGTGGGTCTGTGAATGTGACTTTGATGGGTTCCGTGGTCAGGCGGCCAACGTCATAGGCCCCTGAGGTCCACAACCTTCCTGAGACCTGAGCCAAACAGGCAGTTGTAGCTGGATGATCTGAACACAATTTGCCATGGTGACGAGGCAAAGGGAGGTACTCCGGTAATGTGTGTTCAACAGTGTCAGGGGCTGTCCATCTCCACATGGTCTCCTCCTTGGCTTTGAGCAGACCTTCTGTAGGGGTTGGTTCCCATGTGAGAGTTAGTGCTCTCTTGATCATAGGTCCCAGACCTCTGGCCTCATGGCCAAAACCAACAGCCATAGTGACATGGGGTGATGAGTCCGCATCTAGCTGATACCATGAGCGAAGGAAGGGAGATAGAATGACTCTTGATGCCACTCCTTCTTGGCCACAAAAGATGTGTAGACACTGAATGGTGGGTCTAAGGTGAGACATGTTTTCATCCCAGTCTTCTGTGTAGGGGTCGTCGGGATCTGGTGTGACATTTAGAGTGCAGTGGACGTGGTCCAGGGGAGTTTTGTATGGGAAAAGCTGAGTGATTTTTGGTTTGAGAATGTTAAACCAGTATTGGATGGCAGGGGTCTGGGGGCCAGTTTGAAGACAGCGTAGCCAGTAAACTTCTTCATCTGTGGGGGACACCGTCTCTATAGCGGGAGCAAGGGAGAGAATGCGTACTGGCATGGACAACGTACTAGTTGGTGGGTTGGACGAGACATGTACACCCTCTTGGTTCAGCCAGATGCTCAGATTGAGGCGAGTCATCAGATCGCGTCCTAGCAGGTTGACTGGGCAATTTGGAGCAGAGAGAAAGCTGTGCGTCAGGGTTGTATCTTGAAATGTGATGGGGAGAGGGGTGGTGTAAAATTGTCGAACTGGAGTGCCAGAGACTCCCACCACTGACACAAACCGGTCCGACAACGGCTGCGTGGTCATCACACTCGAATATGTGGCTCCAGTATCGACGAGGAAGATGTGATCCTGTCCATTTACTGAGCACCTGATTAAAGGTTCGCTGGTGAGGCCGAAATGTAGTGTGTGACTCCAGTGGTTGAGGGGCGTGTCAATAGGGAGGGCTGTTGTAGCCTCCAGGCCATTGTTGTTGACTGTTTGCCTGTGTGGCATGGGCCCCACCTTGGGGACCATGCTCTTCGTCCCAAGGAGCCTGATGGGCCCCTTGCTGTGGTCTTTGTCCGTCATAGCCATGTCCGCCTCCTCCTCTGGAGTATTGTCCTCTTCCTCTCTGTGTCTGCTGTGGCACTGCACTGCAGTGTCTTGCGAAGTGTCCCGGTTTCCCACAGTTGTAGCAGAAATAGGACGCTTCTCTGCCTCCAGGCTCTCCTCTTCTTCTGGCTCCTCCTCTTCCACGCCATTGGCCCTGAGGGACCCATGGGCGTGACTGTTCACCGCCTGCTGACATCATAGCCATCATGGCCTCCAGTGGGACAGAGGGAGTAGGTGCCGTTGGAGGTGGAGCCGGTGCAGGTTGGACTACCAGCTGTTGTTGCTGTTTAGCCTTAGATTTCGTGGCGGCCTCAGCCGCGTCGTGTTCTTTGAGTTGTTTCTTGAGTAGGGCCTTCTGCAAGGTCTTAATTTCTGTGTCGCCAACCGCCTCAGTTTGAATGTGCTTAGAGAGGTAATGTCGGAGCTGGGCGTTCCACATGTCTTGTGTCATTGCTTCTAGGCCAACCACTGCGTCCATGCACTGGCGAGGTCCATCAGGGAGGCCTCGTTTAATCATTGCATGCCATAGTGCCACTGTGGTAACGCTTCCATCATGTGGCTCTCTGAAGGCCTGGCGCCACACCCGTTCTGCTCTGGCCAGATACAGGGGTGGAGACTCTCCCGGGGTCCAGATGAATGCTGCCACTGCGCCTTGGTTCACTGGAGTGGGGAACTTGGTTCTGAGCTGCAGCCACAACGCTGTACGATGTTGATCAAAGGGGTCTGCATCTGGTGCCGCACCAGCGCCTGCCATGTGTAGTAGGGCAGTACACTGGGATGGGTCCAGACAGCGGGAGAGAAGTGCTCTCAGGTCGCTCACTGCTAGCTGGCGGCCAGCAGTCAAAGCTTCCGTGAGCTCAATCCACGGATCAGCTCCTGCATGGAGGGATGGAAGCTGTTGTATCATGCTGGTCAGATCTGCAAACCCAAAAGGCACAAATTGAACACGCTGTGGTTGGGCTAGAGTGGGGGCTGCTCTCAGGGGATATGCACCACGAACACTCTGCTCTGTTTCTTCTCGTTGGTGCTGGCCCTGAGACCGAAGTTGCATGGCATGTTGGGAGAGTGGAACTCCAGTCCCTGTCTTGAAGGGGAAAACTTCTCCTCGTAGAGTGCCTGACACCGCATACATTGGCACTGCCACCGGTCTGTCACAGTGGCTGGTGTGGGCTAGAACTGAGTTCAGAGTCTGTTGTAGCACTTCCGCCTCTGTTAGCAGGACAGAGAGCTTCTCCAATGTGGTTGGTCCGCTTGGGTTCCTTTGTGATGGCTGTCTTCCAGCTTCAGGATCATGGTACAGGTTGCTTGTCACATAGGTCTCTTCTGAGTGCATGGGGAAAAGTGTTGTGTCAGCGAGGTCGTCGTCAAGTCGCTGAATGCAGCCCTGATCGAATTGTCTCTGTTGCTGCGCCTCTGTTTCATTCTCTTCGGGCTGCTGGCCTCTCTCTGTTGTCGCAGGATCTTCTTTGTCTATGGGGACTCCTGTCATAGCTCTTTCCAATGTTCTCACCCTCTCCATCATGTTTCTCATCGCTCGCTCTGTTGAGGTGGAGCTTGTGTCGATGGTGCACCCTTCATCCAGGGACATCTGGAATGCTCCTGAGAGCAGTCCTCCCTTTACTGTTCTCACCGGTGCTTGTATGAATGGATTATTATGGGAGTATGGGGGAGGAACCGGAGGAAGTGCTGGATACAGGCTAGTTGAGGGTGGGGGAGGAACCGGAGGAAGTGCTGGATACAGGCTAGTTGAGGGTGGGGGAGGAACCGAGGCCAGAGATGTTTGGCTCGTTTCCTGTGCAGCCTTTTCCAGACCTACCGGGGCTTGAGTGGTAGGGGTGACGTCCAGGGGGTTGATGTTGAGTGACAGACAGGACCTGGTTTTTTCTTTTCCGGTTGGCATGTCCACCTGCATCCGATCTGTCATGGCCATCCCTAGTGCCATCATTGCCACTCGCTGTTCATCTTCTCTGTCTTTGCGGGCTTGCTTCAGTGGGTTAGCGAACCCCCATCGCTTGGTTTGATTTGTCATTTGATTTCTCTCTGCAGTCTGTGCTTGAGCCACTCGTTTTGTCAAATCATTGGTGAAGAGCCGAAGGTTGTTGACTGATGGAGGTAGTGGACTGGCCGCCTTCCACCATCCCTCCTCTTGCCATCGTTTCATGCATTTATCCCAATGTGTCTTGTCTCTTTTCCATGCAGTCCTGCCTCCAGTCTCTGTTACTGCTTTTTCCAGTTTTGCACGCAGTACTTCTGAGTAGCCACCAGATGGAGCCACAGCTCCAGCCATGTCTTCTTGTGTTCTTCTTCTTCTTTTTTTTTCAAATCAAGTTTTTTTTATTTTTATTTTTTAAATCAATTCCAATGTTCTTTTCTTTTTTTCAAAATTCCTTTTTTTTTTTTTTTTTTTTTTTCAAATTTCAATTTTCAATTTTTCAATATAAAATGTTTGGATGCAGTACTCCCGGATGTCCACCAGATGGAGCCAAAGCTCCTGTCGAATGTTCTTCTTGCAGTTCCTGAAGTACCCACAGAGGGAGCCAAAGCGTCTCCCAAATTTTCTTGTGCAGTTCCTGTAGTGCCACCAGAGGGAGCCAAAGCTTCTCCCAAATTTTCTGCTGCAGTTCCTGTAGTGCTACCAGAGGGAGCCAAAGCTTCTCCCAAATTTTCTTCAGCCCTCTGACCTTGGCCTAGTTACTACACTCCCTTAGAGCTGCAGCTGTGTTTCTTATCTGCAATTTTCACTCCCTTTTTCAGTGTCTCTCTGACTGTCTGAATGCCTGCTCTGTCTTCGCTCCTAAATTTGTTGACGGTCCCTATGGAACACAATTTCCAATAAATCTGTAATCTTTGTAACTACACCAGTAAAACTGACACGTATATTAACCCTCAGCTTTCCTCTTCTATCCTCGTGTTTTGTGTTTTCTGTGGTGAATGCAAAACTTGTGTCTCATGCGTGTGTTCTGCTCCACTGACCGTCAATCACTGGCAAACACACACGAGCCTCTGCAAACTTCAACTCCAAATCTCAGCTGTCTCTCACACATGTACGCTTCACGCAATCACTCTCATCCATACCAAATTGAAACCATACACTGCCGTCACTGAAATACACACAAATCACATATGGATCTGTTCTTATAGCGTTTTCACGAGCACAGTCCCGAAGGAAATGGATACCTCCCTGAGATATTACTCAACACTCAATCGACCATACACTGCCGTGATTCCACAAATAATCGCACACAAACCTCGTCAGGAAAGATCTATTGATCTTATTGTTTACAGTGTACGCCTTGTGCGAATACGGTCCCGAAGGAAATGGCGATATCTTGTGCTACAATTGAATCGATGTCTTCCCAGAGTACATCTATGCTGCATGCAAAACCATACACTGCCACTTCTGCAATACTGGTACACAAACCATCAATTCAACCTCATCAATTTAACCTCATCAATTTATTTTTCTCAATTAAAATTCTCTGGATGGATCTTCGTTTTACAGTGTACAACATGCATGAACGTGGTCCCTTTAGGAAATGGCGCTTTGCAGTCTCCAGACACACTACTTTCACATCAGCGTATTTCAACAACAATTTCTATATACTTGATCCAAACCTCAGTTTGCAACTTCGCATAAATCAACAGTGTGGCCCGGAATTCAGTCTTTCAGACCATCATTGGTCAGCGAACCGAAGCTGTGTAACCTCTGAACAGTCAATCAAAGCTTACGCGGTGAACACAATGGCAGCTTATACAATGTTAACAACCATCAATTTCTGTTAGATCCACTCAGACACATGTACATGCTATAGTAAAAAACCCCACTGCTGTCATAACAATTCTGTCACAATGCTCGGCAATTTATCTTTAAAAATTTAGTCAATGCAATTCATTACTCACACTCCAGTACTTCTGATCAATTCAATTTAGTTTTTTCCTATATACAATCTGCAGAATTCATTTAAATAGGCTCTGCTTTACCTTTTGATTCAGCGCGCTGTTTGATCAGTTTCTCAGAGGTGATAAGAATGGCTCCGGTAGGCCTCCGGCCTTCCCAGCCTCTCGGGAAAACGCCCTTTTTTCTTTCTGTCGACAGAAGAAAGTCTGTTACTCGATGAAAAAACCACTTGGATCGTTATAACCAAGCTCTGCTACCATGTTATGAATGAAGATCGAGTGAACAGACTGAGATCGAGGCGTTTAGCTCAATTCAAGCAATAACATTTATTTGTGACAGAAGTATTATGTCCAGCAGTTAAACGTGCACGGACCCTAGCCAAGGCAAAGAGTGCAAAAGTGAAACCTAAAAGCGCTTATACAGAGTAAGCAGGCGTGTCCATCTGGTTCCCCTTGTGGAGCCATTGGTCAAAATCAAAGCAGAGGCGGATTTGTTTTTAGCATTCAAATAGCCTGATGGAGCACTGGGCAACGTCACCCACAATGGCTCACGTCCGGAACCCGCCTTCTCTGGAACGTCAGTGTGTGTGAAATGTTGATGTACAGCATATTGTTAACACTTAAGGTGCAGAAAAGGAAAAGGGTGCAGTTCTAAACTATTTCGAAGTCTCTGTGTGAATAGATAAAAAGAGCTCTTCTCCTACTCTAAGATGGCAGTTTCTGCCCTAATCTGGTGGTTTAAGCAAGCGTTACTTTCAGGGCCACTGTATCTGTTCCTATCGTACGAACGGGTGACGGAATGCCCCATTCTGCGTTTTTGACCTACTTACAGTGACCTCACAACTCCGCAATATAAGCTTTACAAGTATAGCGCATATTATTTAACAGTGAATGAATATATTTTATTTACACTAGCAAGCCACACGTCTGTGCATAGACTTTGTATGTAATCTACTCGCGCAAATAATTCGCGCCGCGTTTGGTGTGAAAGCACCATTACAAAGAACCCTTGAAAAAACCTTATTTGCCGAAGTAGATGGTTCTAACCCTAACCCTTCAGGAAGAACCTTTCTGGAGCCCTTATTTCTAAGGACATGTATACTTTTGGTCTTTCTTCAGCATTAAACATACACAGTAACACATTAAACGGCTGGTGGAACATGTTCTAGGTAGGGCCATCCTATCAATTTCAGCAAACATCCCAGTATGATTTGGTATGATTTGGTATGATATGGCTTCCTGTAGCATCTCGGATACACTTCAAAATTCTCACCATCACTTACAGAGCACTTCACGGTCAGGCTCCGACTTATGTAGCTGATCTACTTCGCCCCTATTCACCCGCCCGCACTCTCAGGTCAAATGCTCTAGGTCTTCTGTCAGTCCCACGCACACGATTTAAGACCCGTGGTGACCGAGCCTTTGAGGCAGTGGCCCCGAGGCTCTGGAATGCTCTGCCTGCAACTCTGCGCCTCGCAGATACTGTGGATACTTTTAAAAGCCAGCTAAAAACCCACCTGTTTAGGCTGGCGTTTGTGTAAAAGTAAACCCATGTCCTAGACCTGCTCTTAAAATATGTTTTACATTTTTATTTAATTTTTATTTAATTTTTATTTTATTCTTTAACATTTTTTATTCACTCTGTGTAGATCATTTATTGACCCTAGGGTCATATTGTGTTTTTTATGCTTTTAAATGTCTGCTCTGTTAAGCACTTTGTGATAGTACTGTCTGTGAAAAGCGCTATATAAATAAAATTCATTCATTCATTCATTCATTCATTCATTTCATGCAAAAAAAATTAAAGTATCAAACACGCATTACTACTTTGCAGTTAAATATTTAACATTTATTCCAACACAAAAAAAGCAGTAAATAACACTTAGATAAACACATCAGGACACGTCTTATTAATGTCACCCTCACAGGCAATTCAGTATAATATAATCACATATAAATCACATAATAATATTCTGTATAATATAAAACACACACACATACATATATATAGATATATACAGTATGTATATATCTATATATATTATAAAAATAGAACATATTTATTGAGATGCCCCTATGTACCTTGTTATAGGAGGTAAAGATCAGGAGAAGTAAACATGAAGTGTAATTATGAATACTGGTGTTAAATTAAGCTATGATAAGTTTTCACTGTTAATTTAACATCTCTATTACATGTTGATGCGTCCATGACCAAGTTAAGCAGATGAGACTGAGGACAACTATGTAGAAGAAAAGATGTTCACTTTGTCGAATATGTAGCTTGACAGAGTTCTCCATGTGTGTCCTGGTGTTCTCATGTTTCCTTACCTCCTCATCCCTCACTCCCTACCCTGGTGTTCTCATGTTTCCTTACCTCCTCATCCCTCACTCCCTACCCTGGTGTTCTCATGTTTCCTTACCTCCTCATCCCTCACTCCCTACCCTGGTGTTCTCATGTTTCCTTACCTCCTCATCCCTCACTCCCTAACTGTCCGTGCTGGATCTGTCCCCGTTGATTTAAAAAGCTAAATAAGTTATTAGCATGACTGGTGTACAGCTAGTACAGAAGCTTCATGTACTGCTTCCCTTTCCCGCGAGTCTGCTGTCTCATTGTGAGGTCAGGCTGATCTGATATCAGCTCTTTGGCTGCAGAATCTCCGCCAAAGTTCTCCTCTCAAACGGGTCTTGGAGGAGTAGTGCTCGCGCTGGCACTTGCCTGTAGAGACTTCTCCTGACGAGAACGCGCAGCTAGGGGGGCCAGATCATTCTGGCCCCACACTGAATCTATTTGAGGGCGCTGATTGGCTAAATTGTATGTCACTCATTTATATCTTGAATCAGCAATTGGCTAAACTGCTTCATAGACCCGCCTCTTTTGGGCTAAAACGATTTAGCCCCCTAACTGCACCTTCTGAGACGTGTCATGCACACAGGCGGAGAGCACGAGCAGGAAAAGCATATATTTTGCGCAGATATCATATTTTACACATATTACTGGGTACATTCCATAGTTCAAACACACAAATATTGACAATTTGTATAATTTATTATTATTTTATTTTTTTGTGGGGCCAGGCCCCGTGGCCCTCTATTGGCCAGCCGCCACTGTGCTAAATGATCTCTGATCGGGAAGTGCTCAGAGCAATTTCGTGGCATGAGATGGCAGAGGCACACACACAGACCTCTGAAATCTCATTAATGTAACATTTTACCAAAAGGCTGCACACTGGCGCCTCCATTAAACCTTCTGACAGCAGCAGCAGGCTACAGATACAGAATGTTCCGAGCCTCTCTGAACAACACACTGGTGAGCCGTTCCACACAGATTCTTAGTTTACACAGGGAAACTATCTGGAGTATAGCAGGCGTTCTCAGGATGCATCCTGAGCTCCTTCAAAAGTCTCAGGATATTTCTTTCTTTAATTAAATCTCAAAACACCATGTCCGCTGCATAATTAAACATTATCTTATCTGTAAACTGTATTATTATCGGGAAATGTGTTTATGCAAATGTGTCTACAGATTAAACAGACCGTTGCTTTTCTCTCAGTTGTGACATTATGCATATGTAGATAGATATGACTTAGTGAACAAAACAATGGGCATCAAAGAAAACTGAAAAATATATTATCGTGCTACAAGTTACTAGAGCTGTGTATTGGCAAGAATCTGACGATATGGTACGCATCATGATAACGGTTGTGATTCAAGATATTGCGATATATGAACTGTAAGCAAGGATAATAAAAATGAAATATACAGTCAGTGTAACATCCAACACAGAATAACCACTGACACCAATCTTTGCATGTCAAATATTAATTAGATCAATACTGTATCACAAAACATTATATGACAAATACATTAACGGAGATCTATGTATTTGGTAACATAATTGTGGTTGTATATTTATGTAGACCTCTTAAAATATTCAAGACTACCAACAGTATCAATGCAAACATATGAATAAATGCTTTATAATAATGAATAGTTAGAAACACTTAATAACACACACTGCATCTGTATAAATAGTTGCATGATACCAGGATACTGTTTGTAATATTTAGGCGACGAAATAGCAAATCACACATCAGAGGTCTGGAGTGGTTGCCCTCCTTTTGTCCTTCATACACTGCATTTATTAAACACCTGCAGAGCTACCACCACACACACACACACACACACACACACACACACATACACATACACCGCACACACACACACATACACACACACACACGTCCAAGTTTCTTTGAAAGTCACTTCCCTGTTGCAGATGAATATCCAGCATTGTCCTCAGCTGTCTGTACATGATCATTCTGTAGAAGGAACACACTGTCTTTCTTTTGTTCTTCATAGGAAGTCTTTCCCCTCCCAGCATGCAACTCTAGCTGCCTTTGCTGCTGTCTACATCTCAGTAAGTGGTTCATATACACTCTCTTATGTAGACTGAGACTTGTAGCTGACGATGCCACCTAAACTCTAGCCACAGAAACATAGAACATATATCTCTTGTGGGTCATTTACAAATGGCTTGACATTTAAATTGATCGAATTAAATCACAGGTGGGAATTGAACAGTCTCACTAATCGGAGTTGACAATCACAGGTTTGGTATTATCTGTTTTTATATAAACATTTAAAAGGTCATGATTGGCTCATGTGAAATATTTGTGTTTCAGATGTACTTCAACGCAGTGCTGACGGACTCTGCCAAGCTGCTGAAGCCTCTCCTGGTGTTCTCTTTCATCATGCTGGCCATCCTGGCCGGGCTGACGAGGATCATCCAGTTCAGAAACCATCCTGTCGACGTCTACTGTGGATGGTTACTGGGATCTGCCATTGCTGTTTATCTGGTAACACTTTGAACCAGTCACAACCTTCTTGAGATATAAAGAAAGGTTTCCTGTGTAGCCTAAAGGGTGCGTAGTACTTGTGGGTATCGAGCGGTGAGGGTGCAGACTGCAACCAACTGGAACTTCTCCCGTGCACCAATTGTGTAGGAGAACTACGTTGGCCGCCGGAAAAACGTAAACGTGTTTGGTTTGTCCGTCTTTGGCTACTGTAGAAACATGGTTCCGTGAAGAGGACCCGCTCCGATTGTAGATAGAAACGGCATGTACTAATGAAACCAAAACACAAGCATGTCTCATTCTGAGGGGATTATACACTGAAGAATACATACTTACTTTGATTATATTCCATTTCTGCCAATATATCCACATAAATGCTACACAATGTATTCTAAACCTTATTTGTCTATTTGTAGACTAAATGATTTGTTGTTTCACTATTGTTTATAGTTTTAAACCTAATTATTTTATACTTAAGTGATAACCAAGTTAAAGCCGATCAGTGCTCACCTGCCAATATTCTCTCTGAATGAACGAGCCACCAAAGCTGTTGTAGCTCCTGCAGCTGTCTTATAAACAAAACGATTAGGCTGTTTATTAGTACCAACATCTTGAAATATGCCAATTCTGTTCACACTCAAAGCAGATCAAGTAGTGATGCGCGGGTCAGGCTTTTCTAATGTCTGCACCCACCCAACCTGTTATGCACCGCCAAACCTGCAAAAATTATATTATTATTGCATGTTCCATTATTATGCATACAATCCCTACTTGTATGTACTCTATATGATGATTGTTTGAAGTTGAAGTCTTAATATGATAACTGCTGTATGAGAGATAGCAGGCCAGAGAGAGCTTGATGTCGTTGAAAGCCATGCAAGAAGTATGGCGTGCGGCTGCATGCACCCTTTTCAGCAGAGCCACCAGAGCAAGATGTGTGACACTGAAATGTCGTCCAACCGTCTGTGTAGGTGTGTGGACTGAACGGCCTTAATGACCAAGTGAAAGTGTTTTAGGGCTGGCTTTACCATCCTCTTGAGCCTGGTTGGCTGAGGATTCCAGATGGGAAAAGACAGCTGGAGGCAAACTTACAGTAAAATTGTTCGACATCTCCAACATGAGGGAGGCCACAATTGTAAGCCATACGCAATGGCAAAAGCACAATGGTCCTGTCACAGCATCATTCGCATCCAGAGTCACAAAGTCACATATAGTTTGAAAATGAACAGAGAAGTAGTATGGAGTTTTAAAATGGAAATGTCTTTGAGGTGTAAAAATATACTATTTTAATGGATGCCTGTCAGCCAAGAAGAGTATATTGCATCCATGATGTATTTTTGGCTCATTTTGTGCTAGTTTGTATTTGAAAGACATAGCAAGCTCCTACAGCAGGTATTTTATGCAGATTTCATGTACTGGCATTGGTTCGTTGGTTCATTGCATTATTCAGTCCAGTTTTATGGGCTGAAGGTAGACAATGTTCAACTCTTGTGCAGAAACTGGTGGATATTTGCACAGTATATTTGATACCTCCCACACGGCTTCACCCTCCAGCCCACACACACTCGGATAAACATGTCCAGCATTCACTCTAACAGACATGAGCGTTACTGAAGCAGTTTCACTTGTGAGCAGACACACACACACACACACACACACACACACACACACACACACACAAACTACCCTGCTTAGCTGCCTACATCTTTGTTTTTCTGCCTTTTCCTGCAGGAAGAAACGTTGGCTCCCGATATGTGAGGTTGTGCTCTTGAACATCAACTCATCAGTCATTCAACACAATTCAAACAAAATATATTTCACAAGCGGAGGTCCTTTATTTTCTGCAAAAATATAATTATTAACCTGGAAAAGGATCTTTGTAATTAACTTCAGTTGCAAGATGTTTATCCTCCCTTTATGTGGCTCTACACCTTGTAGAGATGATGATTACTCACATTTGTTCTCAAGGCAATCATTTTGCACAGTCCAGGCTTCACAGGGCTATTTCAGGGTTCTTTGTTTGGCATTGCATCATCTATCATCAGAGTAGAAATGAAAAGACAAGTACATCAATTGAAGCTGATAGGCAGCCTCACTTGTTTCTGTGCTGCAGTGCATCAGTACTGCACTTGGTTTGTATTCCAGTTACACAGCATGTTTTGAACTACATGTAAATCCACCCACGTCAGATGCTTTTTGTGTTCTGTTGGTTTTGTCCCTGCTTTGACTGGCGAGGTAGGGGTGGTGTGGTGCATGGGACGAGGGTAACTGAGTATTCTTTATTTAAATAAAAGTACCACAATTGATGTATTGCAATCACAGCACATGTAGATGAAGCATTAAGCTGTTTGATTTGAATCATTTAGCAGCTGGCTAGTTAGCTGGCTAACATAAGCTTGCTAATTTCACCATGTTTTCATGCTAAACTTACACTGGTTATAGAAAATGAGCAGATTGGCAGAGCGGCAGCGCATTTTTCAAAATGATGCAGTGGATGCACTTTGTCAATCGGTGATATAAGTGATATCAGTGGTCAGCAGAGTTTTGACTCTACCTTCTAGTATCAAGTACCAAAAAGCACCAGGTACCAGGTACTATCAATAACTTCTCCCAATGGAACCCAAAAAACAGTGAGTCCAGTTTAGTAGACCTGTGCTGTGCCATGCAGTGGAAATGCATTAATAGGGTCCTGCGCTCTAGCTCTAGGATGTGGGCACAACAGTCTCCAATCTCCCGTCGCTGGGTTTAGCTTGTCTTATTTCATCCATTTCACTTTCCTGTGATTGGACATCAGCCATTATCAGGCTGGGTAGTGGACATTCCTAGGCAGCTGCAGAGTCAGCTTAGCTCTTATCCAGGCACTCGTCCCTCTTTTCTCGGAGCGGTCACTCGGCACACATAAGAGAAGTTTGCCTTCAGGGCTTTCTGCCAAAAAGGTTTATTTTAATCCAAACTATGATCTTTTCCTAAACCTTACCAAGTAGGTTTGTTGCCTGTACCTACGGAGAAGAAAGCCCTGAGGGCAAATTTCTCCCATGTCCTCGCTTCGGCTTCGGTGGTGTTTGGTCTGGCTGGTCTGATTAGGTGGTCGTGAAGATGCCAGTGATCATCTCAAAGTCTGCTGCACATAATCCAATCCCTGCGCTTCCTTCTCTGACATTGATGATTGTAATACTGTCATAGGCCATACTGGCTCCAGTAGCAAAGGCGGAAAGACATAAAATCCAAACAAAATTGTTGCAAAATTCATGGAAGGTGTCTTCGTTGTGCTATTGGACTCGCCCCTTCAAAGGAGTCCTGTGCGGTGGGCTTTTGCTTGCATGTTTGATATTTTCTAACTACGTGGATGCTGATAGGCGGAAACCATGCTGGAACCATGCTGTTGTAGTGAATCTTTGATACACTGCCCACTAGAGTTTGGGAGAACACCAGTTTGCCTCTAGGAGAAACCCACAACGGAGTATACAACATCCAAAAGTTTCCTCATCACAACTCCGTGTCCTCAAGTCTGTACAACTTTCTGAGCAGAAAGCATAACTGGGGCTTCACCTTCCCCCTCCTGGTCTATCAGGGTAAGTGAGGGATTTGTATTTGGAGGCTACTAGTCCTCTGCAGCTCACTTTCTCCATGTCTCTCATGATATTACTACTGGTCTGTATTGCATTGCCATACTTGCTAAAGCATTGCTTTGGAGCGATCCAGTGATTTAAGGGATTTTATTTCAATCCCTCAAGAAACTAATGTCTAAATTACATACATCACATCACTGAAGATTAGGACACTAACTTTTCACTGTGGCTTTAGTTCAGGTTTAGGGACAGAGGAGCAGACATGGCTGCCACCTGAAACCACCTGGATTTGACAAACTCTTTTTTTATGCTTATGTCTTTGCTGCATGTTCCTCTGTGTCTCACTATATGTGTCTGTTTGTATGCAGGGTGTCTATGCGGTGGGGAATTTTCAGCCCAGCGAGGATCGGTCCAGAAGTCGAACACCTACCCCCACCCTGAGAGAGCCCCCCCTCTCTTCCCTACCCAATGTCAGTCAATCTGCGATTAGCAACAGCCACCAAGGTAAAACTATGCCTGCAACGTGTCTCTTAGAATTACAGATTACATCCCCTGTGATGGCAACTACAACTATACATTTCCATAAAAAGAAAAGTCCCAGAAGTTTGGGCATTTTAATGACAACAGTTACACTTTGTAGATGTGGACATCTCGATGGAGTTTTAATCTTGGCTCATTTACTTCACTTAGACAGATAGATAGATAGATATAAACTGTATTCATCCCCAGGGGGAAATTAGTTTGTAGCAGCAGCAATTTACAGAGTAAACTATAACGTATGGAAATGCACAATATATACAGTACAATAAAATAACAGAGCAGATATTGAATTGAAGGAAAAGATTAATAAAAAATAAGATAAAATAAATAAAAATAGGAATGCACAGTATATACAATGAATATAGTGGTATTAATTAAATTAACAACTAGCAAACTAAACAAACTGGACAGTAGAGCCAGGATCACCAACAACAAGCAACAACCGTGTAGTGTTGAAGTCATGTGAAGGACGATGATCTGGCCAGAGCTGTTTTATTGTAAAGTCTTATTGCAGTGGGCAGGAATGTTCTCCTGTACCTTTCCTTGTGACAGCGAAGCTGAATCAGTCTGTTGGAGAAAGTGCTCCGCTGTCCCTGCAGTAGGTGGAGAGGGTGGTCCGGGTTATCCAATATGGATAATAGTTTCTTCAGTGTCCTCCTCTCCACCACCTCTTCCAGAATGTCTTGTTTGCAACCAATGATGGAGCCGGCCTTCTTAACCAGTTTGTTAAGTCTGTTGGTGTCTCCGGCTCCAATGCTGCTCCCCCAGCAGACTACAGAAGTACAGTGCACTGGCCACAACAGACTGGTAGAACATCTCCAGCATCTTGCTGCACATGTTGAAGGATCGAAGTTTCCTCAAGAAGAAGAGTCGACTCATCCCCTTCTTGTACACAGCGTTGATGTTGGTCTGCCAGTTCAGTCTGCTGTCAATGGAGACACCCAGGAACTTGTACTCCTCCACCATGTCCACATCCTCTCCCAGAACTCTCAGCAGTTGTGGAGTCGTCGCCTTCCTCCTGAAGTCGACCACCATCTCTCTGGCCTTGGCCACGTTCAGACGCAGGTGATTTCTACCGGCCCACTCCACAAAGTTATCCACTACTGCCCTGTACTCCTCCCGTCCGTCCCTTATACACCCGACCACTGCAGAGTCATCAGAGAACTTCTGCAGATGGCATGACCCTGAGTTGTACTGGAAGTCAGTGGTGTACAAGGTGAACAGGAAGGGATAACAGTTCCCTGTGGGGCTCCAGTATCACTGACCACCACATCAGACAGCATACGGCCCAGTCGGACAAACTGTGGTCTGCCTGTGAGGTAGTCAGTGATCCAGGAGACGGTGGACGTGTTCACCCCCACCACCCGCAGCTTCTCACTCAGCAGCACTGGTTGGATGGTGTTGAATGCACTGGAGAAATCAAAGAAAGTGATTCTCACAGAGCCACCGGATCCATCCAGGTGCGACTGAGCTCGTTGCAGCAGGTAGATGATGGCGTCGTCCACCTCCACATGAGGATGGTATGCAAATTGCAGAGGGTCCAGTGAGGATTTCACCTGTGGTCGGAGGTGGGCCAAGACCAGCCTCTCCAGCACCTTCATCACATGAGATGTGAGGGCAACTGGTCGGTAGTCATTGAGGCCAGATGCTGTCGTCTTCTTCGGTACAGGAACCACGACGTCTTCCACAGCACCAGGACTTCCTCCTGCTTCAGGCTCAGGTTGAAGAGATGTTGCAGAACATCAGACAGCTGGATGGCGCAGGTCTTCAGGACCCTGGGGCTGATGCCATCAGGTCCTGCAGCCTTGCCTTGGTGGAGTCTCTCCAGCTGTCTTCTCACCTGGCCAGTCGTCACAGAGAGGGGGGGAGGGGGGTCATTATGTTGGTGGTGGCAGAGCCCTTAGAAGTGGACGGCTCTGAGTCCATGCAGCTCACCAGGGGGGACAGAGGGGGAGGTATTTGGGAGGTGTGGTGTGTGGAGGAGACAGATGAGGGCTCTGAGCTAAACCTATTGAAGAAAGAGTTTAGCTCGTTGGCCCTCTCCAGGGAGCCCCCTGGTTGTCTGCCTCCAACCTTGAAGCCAGTAATCTGCTTCATCCCAGTCCACACCTCCTTCACGTTGTTCTGCTGGAGTTTGGCCTCCAGCTTCCTCCTGTAGGTGTTCTTGCACTCCCTGATCTTCACCTTCAGGTCACGCTGGACTGTCCTGATCTCCTCCCTGTCCCCAGACCTGAAAGCTGCTTTCTTCTTGTTAAGAAGAGCTTTCAGGTCACTAGTGATCCAAGGTTTATTGTTGGGGTAGCAGTGTACTGACCGGGATGGTATGACGGATTGTTCACAGAATTTAATGTATTCAGTAATTCAGTCCGTCATGCTGTTGAGGTCCTCCCCATGTGGTCCACAAAGCACATCCCAATCCGTAGACTCAAAGCAGTCCTGCAGGGCATCAATAGCCTCCTGAGACCACCTCACAGTCACAGATCACAGTCCTGGTGGTCGCAGGCAGCCTCTGCACCAGAGGAACATACCTGGGTGTCAACAGGATCAGGTTGTGATTGGACCTGCCAAGGGGGGGAAGGGCAGTGGCACTGTATGCACCCTTAGCATTAGCATACAGTAGATCCAGAGTTTTATTGTTCCGAGTGGGGCAGTCAACATACTGGTGGAAATCTGGCAGGGCTCTATCCAGGGTGGTGTGATTAAGGTCTCCAGTAATAGCCAAAAACGCACCAGGATGTTGACTCTGCAGTCCAGATACAGTGGAGTGGATGGTGTCCACTGCTTTCTCTGCGTCAGCTGATGGGGGGACATACACAGCCACAACAATGGCGGATGTGAACTCCCTTGGCAAATAATATGGACGCATCCCCACGGCCAACAGTTCAATGTCCGGGCTACAGAAGCGTTCCTTCACACACATGGTCGGGATTGCACCACCTCTCATTCACATACACTGCAATCCCACCTCCTCTCTTCTTGGCGCTCTGTACAACATCTCTGTCCGCCCGAACAGCCCTGAAGCCGGGCACCGACACACTGTGATCCGGAAAATCCGTGTGCAGCCAAGTCTCAGTAAAACACATGATGCTACACTCACGGAAGTCCCTCTCGGTCTTTACCAGCGCATCGAGTTCGTCCGTCTTATTCACCAAAGACCTCACGTTCCCCATTACAATCGCCGGTACCGAAGGTTTATATTTCCTCCTCTTCGCCCTCCGCTTAGTGCCCTACCTGCAGTCCCGAGCCCTTCTCCGTAGCTCAGCCGGGATCTCAGGCCTGGCGCCGGGCGGCAGCCGCGGTCTGCTCAGCGTAATCAGCTGATCGCGGGAGTAAACAATGGCCCCGCTCATCGTGTATTGCTACTTACAAAGAGGGAGAAAAGTAACAGAAACGCCACGAGAACATTTGAGAAAAACTTACTGTCCGTTGTCTGACCATAACTTAAACCAAACGTGAATGGTGATGTGTCCTTGGGTAAGACTTAACCCCAAAATTGCTCCCGTAGCTGTGCCGTATCTGTACTTGGGGGGACGAAGGTGCCTGCGACTGCCCCAACCGCGGTGACGCGAGCGTCTCCGATTGATTACAAAGCGACCCTCGGACAGGTCTGTGTGTGAATGTTAGTTATTCCTGATGTTGGACATGGTAGACCCTACCATCAGTGTATGAATGGGTGTGAATGGGTGAATGATGACAAGTAGTGTGAAAGAGCTTTGAGCGGTCGGAAAGACTAAAAAAGCTCCATAAAGGTATAGTCCATTTACCATTCATTCCATGCATCCTCTGGCCTGTGATGATTTTTGAAGTCCCGTAACTTCAAGAGGAACATTAGTCACCACCTCCACAGATGGCTGGGCCTAGCCTGAAGTCTCAGCAAAGGTGCCTTCTGCTGCCAAAAGACCAAGCACATGCTGTCTTTCAGCAGCATGAGCGAAGAGTTCATGGTGGCCAGAGGAGAAGTGCTCCAGTAGAGCAACTCTAACAACCCCAGAGTCTCACAATGCCACCGGAGTTCAAGATCAGGACCCAATAGCAAGACTACAGGAGACAGAATCTGGTACAACAGATTTTATTTTACCACAAGTAAAGGACAGGAATGGCTGTGTGGAGCCCGTGGTCCGACACAGGACAGGCAGATCGACGGTGTGATTCCCGTGGATCTACACCGGAGGGCAGGCAGATCGACGGTGTGATGTCCCGTGAATCGACACTGGAGGGCAGGCAGATCGACGGTGTGAAGTCCGTTGGAACACAATGGAGGGCACGGGGGATTCCTGGACCAGCGGACACCGGAGGCAGGTGCTCGAGGCAGAAGACGATGCGGGGTTGAAGCGGGTGAAAGATGGTACGAACTGACAACCCCAGACTGCAGGACCAGAGTTGATATAGTGCCAGGGGAATGGCTAGTGGGATCTGAGTCTGGTGTGTCAGCCTGCGGGAGGTAATCGGCTGGAGTGTCCGCAGCTGTGCACTACAGGGAAATGACAGAACACATGAGGAGAGGAGATCAGGGGAAACAGAGGTAACACACAACGGGTCAGACAGGGATCCTGGATCCTGACACACAAGCAAGCATTGAGGTGAGAAAGTGGAGGAAGTTAAGGGCTGGAAAGCAGTGGACCAGTCAAATTCCAGACTGCAGAACGGGGTGCTCATGCTGTGGCAAGAGTAAGATCTGGCCAAGGCAGTGGTATGGTGGGGCGCTATGACCAGGCCCAAGGCAAAGAGAGGTGAACAATTATACAGGAGGGGGTGCAGGAGGGAGTCAAAGAGGTACAAGCCAGCAGGATTGTTGGCTTGAGTTAGCAAGAAGCATGGACTCAGTGGAAAGTAGCAATGCTGCGTACGGTCGCATCCCCCAAACTGTTGAAAGCATTCCCCGCAACATCAGCTTTCTGGTCTGTGCCGCCTGTGATGTATAGCCAAGTCCATCCAACCTCTTCACCTGGAGAAAACATCTGATGGCCCGCTGTGCCAAGGGATTGGGATGTTGGAGCGCATCCTCAGCTGCTGCCCTAAAGCCCTGGGAGAAGTCAAGACAGACCGAGGGAAACAGCTAAGATTTCCACTGGCGATCAATGAGATCACCCTCAGACCTGACATTGTCATGTTTTCAGTGTAAAGTAATCATGCCTAAGCTCACTATTCCCTGAGAAGACCAGACAAAGAAGCCAAGTAGGAAAACATGGTGGAGGAGTGTAGCTGCCAGGGGTGAGGTGCTATACAATGGAAGAGGGATGCAGGGGATTTGCAGTCTCCTGGGAATAACGGGGTATTTAAACAAACACCATCAGGAATGCCACCAAGGCTGTAGACAAATCCTCTAGATCTGTCATCAACAAAGCGAGCTGCAGAGTGTAAGTTCTACTTGAACAGAAGCCCGAAACACAAGATTGGTTAAATTAGAAATCATGTGTCCCAGTGCATCCGACAATGCTACGTAAAGGATGGTCCAAATTGAAGTTGAAGAAGCTGAGATTCCCTGACCTTAAGGCCCTCTTAAGGGTTAAGCTCAAAAACTGGTGGATCCTACACTTCCTACAAATCAAATCAAATATTAATCAAATAAAAAAAGAATTCTGTGTATACCAAGGAATTCAGAATTCACTCCAGAGGTTACACCTCCTCCAGAAGCTTTATGACTTCTGGGTGACCCAGAATATTTTTGAAATGGTCTACAAGAATCTGGTGGAAAGCATCTCGACTCACTTGGTAAGGATACTCAAATGTCCATTGTAAAGGGAAACTGTCAAGAGTGGTTAACACTGCCAGTAAAATTATAGGGAAACCACAGATGCAACTAAGCGGCAGTTATGTACCGAATACCAAACAAGTGATCCGTTCCATCCATTGTACCCAATATTTGAATTACTTTCCTAAGGAAGTGGCCTTAGACTGCCACGAGCAACCAAAAGTGTCTTATTTTAATTTTTGTCTTTTCAAAGATGACAAATCATCCCCCTTTTAACTTTACATTAGCAGTTTGACCTCTCCCTGTTATCCATTAACAGGTCACCACACCCTGGCTCCCAGCCAACCAGAGCCCATCATCACGAGGACCTCCTCCCACACATTGTCCCCCAACCAACCAGAGCCCATCCTGACACGGAGCGCCTCCTACCGAGAGCCGTCTCTGTCCAATCTGAAGCGAGCCAGTGCTGAGGTGGAGGTGATAACCCCATCCAGTCCTCTGGGCAACCATGACAACATGATGACCTTTAGCAGCAGCACACTGCCAAGGTAAATGTTTTTGGTGGAGTCTTTATCCACAGGTTTGAGAACGTAAATGTCTTGTACTTCAGGGTATAGGTGGGTGAAAAGCTAAGTGATTATGATGACTCCTTTTAGCCAACCTCTTCATTTAGCAGCAATATCCCACACAGTGACTAAGTCAACTTACATTGACTATTGCCCAGCTACAAATTGTGACTGAACAGCTTGTTTGGTCGCAGCTGTCGATCCTCTGTCAGATCATGAGGGAAATATCATAATGAATGTCTTATTGAAGCTATACAACCAGAACATTTGTCAGAGTAGCTCATTTATTGTTTCACATAATAATCAAGTCTACATATGTTGTAAATCATTATATTGATCATTTGTTATTTAACATAACTGACTCAGTCTGACCATGTGGGCAACACACTGTGATAGCCGTGACCAAAAGCATTATCTTTCCAGTTTGTCTGTCCGTCCCATCTCATGAACGCGATATCTCAGAAATGCCTGGAAGGAATTTCATTGCATCTGGCACAAACATCCACTTGGGCTCAAGGATAAACTGATTAGACTTTGATAATCAAAGGTTACTGCGACCTCACAAAACACATTTTGGGCCATTACTCAATAATTCATATTCTAATTATGACAATTTGACACAAATGTCTAATAGGATAAAATGATAACGTGATGACATTGGATGTAAACTATAACTTGACTGGTTGGCGCAGGCACATTCTCTTTTCTTCTTCTATAAATGTTATTTGGAATATAAAAACAATTTGCATGTGTTATATTTCCCCAACTTTTTCAGCTCTTCTATTACTATAAGTAATATGTGTGTTCCCCTCTCATCTTTGTCTGTGGTAGAAACATTGAGGGAACAGGAAAAGTGATTATAGATGTGATAGAATTGTTCATCTGAGAAAGAAGCATGAAGGTCTCTGTGGGAGTAATTGAGAAGACAACTAATGAAATACTTGCAAAAGCACCGCACTAAAGCAGCACTGATGGAAACACGCAGGGCTTTCTGGAGCATGGCAGGATTTCTGACAATCTGGAGCACACACAGACATTAAGGTTATCACCATAGACCTGAGTACATCAAATTCAAAAAGAGAGGGACATGTGCCGTGTTACACAACTTGAGAGTTGTTGACATGGCTTTATCCTCAACTCCTGCCAGTAGTTGTTAGTGGTGATTGGCGGGTGGGCGCCATACCTCATGTAGGCAAACTGTCCCTGTAGATCTGTTTGGCTCCTCATCTATTATTTTCTTTATTTGAAAGACAGAAAGAATCAGTGGAAATGGCTTTTGGTACACTTTAAAAAGAGGGCAGGAGGGGATATGATTTGTCATGACTGGCGTTCTGCCACACTCCAGAATCCCACTTTGTTTCCAACTGTGTTATCCTTGCCACTGACCCCAACATTTCCAAAAGTCAGTCCCAATTCATCCACTCACATCAATGCTATCTACTAGCTCTGCACAGACAGTAATAAATTCAGATATGCAACTGGACTTGACAACAGCATGTGTATTGAAAAGATTGTGGGCAGAAATTACTTCATTTTTACTCTCACATGAATTACTGAAACAGAAATGACCTATATTTGTACCTATAAGATTGACGTATCAAAGAAAAAACAGAGGAAGAGCTATCTGATGTCAGCCACACTATAGAAGACTATGTGAGAACAGAATAAGTCAGGCATTTCCCCAGAATGACTCGGGTTGTGTTCTTTGCTTGAAGAATAAACTCTATTGCATAGAACTCTGTCTGATTCCAGTGCACTCATCAGGACATGTTGTGGAATATTTCTATGAATAGTCGGGAGAAGAGTGTAAAATGTTTCTCATCAATGTCAAATGAAACAGAGTCTGGATGAACGATCAAAGTTGTAATTGTCAATTTATTTGCTTGCAAGCAAAGAGAACACAGTCTCACAGACACATCACCATCATCTGCAAGATGTGCTCTGATGACACATTCAAATGCATGGACATTTATCCTCAGTCAGCATGCTGTTATCTTGATTTGCAAACAGAGAACAAACAAGAAAAGAAGACAGAAGATAATAAAAATGTCAAGGCAGATGTTTTCCTTTGAAGCACAGTGTCCTGTCTTTACGATACCCTGAAGGCACTTTATGGCCGGTTTACGAATCCCTTATTTATCAGTTTGCCCCACAATAAACCATGGATACACCCAGCCAGATGCGTCCTTTGATGTCACTGTTAACTGGTCAAAGAGTTAAGTCACAGTATTGCAGAGACGGAATAAACCGGTGAACCATCACCCATCATAAATACCTAAAGAGGGTCATGCTCTTCCTGATGCTCATCAGGAAGTACCGTAATCTAAACATCTGTGTGTTGCCGTCTTTGAAGACAAATAATGCACAGGAAAACAGACACCAAGATAACAGATCACAAGACCCCTGGATCCGAAATTTACGAGACTCATTTAGAAGACACAAGGTTTTTAGTGCCTGCTCTTCTAAAACTCAAATTCCTTAACCCTAAAACAGTAGACTGACATATTTTCCCATAACATTCCACTCTTTGATTACATCGTAATCACACAATATAGTAAAAATATGTTATAAGGACATTTCAATTACAACAGAAGTATTACCCAACAATATGATTTGAAAAATACATCATGTGAGAGAACTGAAGAAAAACTGTTCTTGTGAGATAAAAGATCCCATAAATGTAGCAGGCAATATAATTCAATTAACACAAAGGTTAAAAATCAAAAACTGTCTAAGCAATACAGTTCAATAACCACAAAGATAGAATAATTAAAAATCAAAGACTTTAGACCTGCACATCAAAATCATCAAAGGAGTCAGTGTCGCTGTCAAAGTTGTCCGCATAGTCAGTAATAGGAAACAGGTCAAGTCTCTGGTCGTTGGTTGCCACACGACAATACATAGTCAGCCGTTTGGTGAATAGGTGAGAGATCATGTTTCTGAGTAGTGGGATTACGCAAAGTACGAATACAAAGAAAGCACAGAGGATTATGGCTGCTTGTATCATAATCCCCTTCCATGAGTACCATAAACCTGTAAGCCAGTCTGGAGATGGAGTACCATCTTTAACCATAGCTTCCTGTATTTTAGTGATGTTGTGAATTGCTTGTGCAATGATATGACCATCAGCGTCATTTTCTGGAATAAAAGTACAACAGTATTCCCCAACAATAGCACAAACGCCACCCTGTGGTGCCGTCAATTGATCTAAAACCATTCTATCTTGCATAACCATAAGGCGCAGGCCAGTCAATTCTTCAGTGATTCCTGTGAACGCCGCAAGAGTGTAGTTCAGGAAGCTCTTCAGTCTGTAATCAATAGTTTCTAAACGTAACATGTTCTTGGCCGTTCCCAACCAAGGAAACAGTGAAAGGATAATTTTGGCGCCGACGCTCTTGTGTTTGAATTCGTTCGGGACGTTTGAACCCCAAACTGGATCATGCGGTTTGAATTCTAAGTCGCGAGAAAAACGTGTGTTAGGCGCTGCTGATATTATTACTGTGTGGTCGGATATTGATACTGGAGCGCAAACTCCCTCCCAATCTGGAGGTAGTACAACATACACTGTGTGACCACAGAGCCACCACCCATCTGTAACCGGATATGTTCCGTTTTTACCGGGAAGCACTGTGTGGTGAGCTAGAGAGCATTTAACTCCTGCTGGGCAGTCCGCTGTATCTCGTGCCACATATTTCCACCCATCGCATGAAAACCGTCGCAGTTAAAATGGAACTGGCGTGCAGTCTTTAACGAGTATGCAGTCCTCAATGTTCCCTAGTTGCATGCACCTCCTTATAGAAGCAGCTGTTACATTACCTGAGCTATTTGCACACGAAAGACGGTAGTTGCCCTCCATGGTGACAGCTGGATGATCGGATGTGTCGCCGAATAGGGAACAGTCTTCGTCCCTAGCAGTAACTGCCCCTATGAAAGTCACGTTGCACATAGAAGGGTGAAGTTGGCCGACTGATTTCGAGCCCTTACGCGCAAAACAAAATGTAAAGTTCAAGTGTGGTGCATACTGTACGTATGATGCTTGAAATTGGGACGAAGTAGAGCTGCTTCCGCGGTATCTCTGTATTTGATGTGTTTTTGTGCACATAGTGCTGTTTACTGTAGTCCATGCTGCATAAGGACTGTAATACCCTAAAACTGCTTGACTGACGAAACAGTCCTCTGTAGGACCTAGAGACCTAGTCGCTATTATACGTGGTTGGTGAGATGAGGCCGGCATCATTGAGCAGACATAGCAGTTAGTGCGGTTTTGTTTGCGGGCTGAATAGTGTGCGTATCGCCACCACATATTTGTTGAATAGACGTGGATTAATGCACCTGGGTTGTTGTCGAGCCAATCATGTTTCAAGTTTTTTACTGCGGTGCGTCTGGTACGGTTATGCGTCGTTGAGTTGTCATTGTCTGAGTCAAAAGTCGTGTTGTTGCGCTGGTCGTGGTTGCTTCTCATCTGTTTGTGGTGCCATAAAAGAAGAGTAAATAAAAAACATAACCCAATGACCACAAATAAACAATAAATGAAACGAGTCCCCCCCACTCTCCTCAGTGGGCTCCAGGGGCGTCGTCGTTCCATGGTGAAAGAGTGCAACAGCCACCAGTTTGTATGGAGTTCACCCGAGCAACTGGTTTGTGTGAGCAGCTTTGTTTGCGTTGACACCGTGAGGTTTCCACAAAACTGTCAGAGACACTGTTATCCCGCCACTCTCTTTGGTCCGCTCAGACAGATTGAATAATACAGAAATAAAATGAAAACAAAATGAGCAATAATGTGAATATAGTTATAATAAAAAGTTTTTCGTCCTTTAGAAGCCTGACCGGTCTTCTTTTCTTGTGTTTGTTGGCACAAACACGTGTTGAGAGGGGCTCTTCCAGCCGTCTTTCTTGCGTGGCATCCACGTCCAGTTGTAGACAGTTAACACAGAACACGCACGTGTCTGTCGGCTAACTGCCCGTTGTGATCCCGTCCGTGAATCACTGCATCTCATCTGTCGATGGCACCGTCGTCCGTCTCTCGTCCCTCGGTGGTGCCGGTTGGCTGACACTTGGTGTAGGTGCTCGCTCACCTGAAGCTTCTCCTGGGTCTGGAACCTTTTTGCAGTGTGACGCATGAACCCAGGTAGCCCTCTCAGCTACTTTGACAGCCGTCTGAGTGACAAGGAGGACCTGGAATGGACCCAGCCAACGTCGTGAGTTCCAATGCTTCCTTCTGAAATCTTTCACCACCACAAAATCACCAGGCTGCAGCTTATGGAGAGGTCCTTCAGCTGGTCTCGGGAGGGCAGCAGACACCTGTTGTCTTATGTTAGATAGAGCAGAGGACAATTGTGCACAATATGTTAACATTTCATGTTCGCATAAGGCGGTTGAGGGAAGTGGCGCCCCTGGTGCTTCAGTTCCTACATGAGGAGGAAAACCAAACAGTATCTCAAAAGGACTCAGATTGCTTCGTGTTCGCTTTCTCATTCTCATGTACATCAGAACTAGAGGCAGAGCTTTTGTCCAAGACAGACCTGTGTCAGCACAACATTTTGCTAACTTGGTCTTAAGTGTACCATTTTCTCGTTCCACAGCGCCACCACTGGCTGGATGGTAAGCACAGTGTGTTCTTAAGTCGATACCCAAGTATGCGCTTAGTTCTGTAATGGCCTGGTTTACAAAATGAGAACCATTGTCACTTGATATTTTAGTAGGAATGCCCCAACGAGGAATGATTTCAGAAATCAAAGCTTTCGCGACTGTCGCAGCAGTTTGTTTACTTGATGGAGAAACTTCAACCCACTTTGACCACATGTCTACCATCACAAGACAGTGTTTCTTACCTTCCGATGGAGAGAGCTCAACAAAATCCATCATAATGTGCTCAAAAGGGCGTGTCGGAGGCGGATGTGCAGCCTGGCTGGACACTGTCACAGGCCTGCCTACATTGTGGGTAGAGCAGGTTACACATGCAGAACAGAATTTTTGTGCACATGCTGTGAATCCCTTTGTGAACCATGTCTCATTCAATGCACTCAACATTCCCCCTTTTGATACATGGTCTAACCCATGTGTCAACTTGGCATAATGGCAGAAATAATGCTTAGGCAGACATGGTTTAGCATCAGGCCCTGACCACAATCCATCAGTGTGTGTGCAACCCGATGCTGCCCACAACCTACGCTCTTCCGGAGTGGACAACGTCTGCATTGCTATAAGAGAAGAGGGAGCTGAGACAGATGAGGACAGGAGAGCAGAGGAAGTGGGGACAGGAAGTCGAGCAGCCGCTTTTGCCGCAGCGTCTGCGCGTGCATTCCCTATTGAAATGACGTCAGTGTGCCCTGTATGAGCAGCACATTTGCAAACGGCAATTGCTGTTGGCAACAAAATGGCTTCTAACAGTTCAGCAATGAGAGTGTGATGCAAAACAGGTTTCCCATCAGACTTAAGGAACTTTCTGTGTTTCCACAGACTCCCAAAATCGTGAATTACTCCGAATGCATAACGAGAGTCAGTGTGAACTGTAACAGTTTTACCTTCAGCTAGTTTGCATGCTTCAGTGAGCGCGATGAGCTCAGCTGCCTGGGCTGAGAGATGACATGGCAGAGAACCTGAACACAGCACTTCTGAGTCCGAAACAACAGCAAAACCCACAAGATTAGTACCAGTGTGATCGCGGGAGGCAGATCCATCAACATACATTACCATGTCGCTGTTGTGCAGCGGAGTGTCCATCAAGTCAGGACGAGGAGTGCACCGAGCTTGGAGCTCAGCTAAACATTTGTGCTCCTCTCCGTCACCAGGAATGGGGAGTAATGATGCAGGGTTAAGATTAGTACAGCGTTTGACCGTTACGTTTGGCATGTCTAACAGACATGTGTGATAACGCAAATATCGCGCTGCAGAGAGGTGAGATGATTTCTGTTCGAGGAGAATCAAAGACACCGAATGAGGAACGAGCAGAGTTAATGGAGCGTATCCTACTGTGTCACGTGAGGCCGCGAGTGCCTTTTCAGCCGCGGCCACTGCACGCAAACATTGTGGCAAACCAGCTGCGACTGGATCAAGTTTTGCGGAGAAATACGCAACTGGTCTTAATTTGTCACCGTGTGATTGTAACAACACAGAGGTCATGCAGCCCTGTCTTTCATCTACTGTCTGAGTGAACGGTTTGTTTGGATCTGGCAGTCCTAGAGTTGGAGGAATTTGCAGAGCACATTTCATTTGTGTGAAGGCTGAATGACCTTCTTCAGTCCAAATTATTTTGCCATGTGCTGTAAGATTTTTACCGTCAATCAAACTTGATAATGGTTTCTCCATCTGTGAGTAGTTAGGTATAAACGACCGACAGTATGAACACATACCTAAAAAGGACATCAACTGTTTTTTGGTGTTAGGTTTCGGTATTGACACGATTGAAGCTATTCTTTTTGGAGAGAGGGTTTTCCCTTCCCCTGAAATGTCATGACCTAAGAAATGTACATTTTGCGTTACAAACTGTAATTTAGATAGGCTGGCCTTGTGGCCCTCTTGTGCTAAATGTTTTAGCAGTTTTATTGTGTCTCTCTGACACTGTGCCTGAGTTGGAACTGCGATAAGGCAGTCGTCTACATACTGCAGGAGTGCAGAGCCTGGTGAGAGAGTTAGACTTTCTAAGCTTTCTCTGAGTGCATCGTTGTAGATGGTTGGAGACTCGGTGTCGCCTTGACACAGCCGTGTGAAGGTGTATGGTTTACCGTTAAAATTGAAGGCAAACCAATATTGACTTTCCTTGTCCACTGGGACACTGAAAAAAGCATTTGACAGGTCAACAACAGAAAACCATTTAGCTGCAGGAGGAATCTGAGCTAGAATAGTGTAAGGATTAGGCACATTCGGTGCACGTGCATGAACTGCAGCATTTACTGCTTTCAGGTCTTGCACGAAACGCCATTCAGTAGGCTTACCTGCATCTCTGATCTTTTTAACCGGAAATATCGGTGTCCTGACTGGAGAGTCTGGACATGGAATAATCACACCTGCTTTCAGGAGTGACTCAAACACAGGTGTAATACCGTCAATGGCCTCTTGGCGCAGAGGGTACTGGTGCTTGTGGGGCCGAAAATCAGAGCGCGGAGTGATAACGACAGGCTGACAGTTGTTAATCAGGCCAACGTCGTACTTGTTCACCGCCCAGAGTGTCTGTGGAACAGAAGTAAGGGCGGGAGGAATAGATGCAGGTTTAGTTAAAAACGTTTGAATTTCTTTGTTAAGCTCATGAAACACATAGACTGATCTGCAGGCAGGTGTTAAGAGCACACAAAACGTTCTGTGGAAGCCGGTAGACTGTGATCGCAGAATGAGTGGATCACATGTCTTTTCCCAGTCGGTCAGCGCCTCGCATTGAGCGACGAATGGACCCAAATCTCTCCAGTTATCATCGCGTCCTTTTGACAGCGAGATGTGAGGAGCTGAATCTGGAACATCAAACAGTTCTTTCTGTGACGGAGACAGAGAAACAGATACAGCAGATTTATAAGTAGACCAAAACAGTGTGGAACAGGCGATTACATCATTAATGCCTTCAAAAAAATTGTCTTCATAGCAAACATCTTGTCCTTCAGAAATGTGTGAGGTGCAGTGTAGATGTTTGTAGTTCATGCGGTCGGCATGTGGTGAGACCCGTACGTCTACTGTGTGACAAAGTCGTTGTGCGTCGTCAACAGGGAGCCACCATTGATAGCAAAAAAGTGACTCAGAGGGAGTCTGTAACATTTGGTGTACGACTCTTTGCCTCAGCACTTTAAGGCCATCAGAGGATGACGTCAGTCCTATCCCATAAGCGCACATTAAGTCTCTGCCCATCAAGTTAATTGGACAGAGGCTCGAAAGGAGAAACGAATGTTTCACTTTAATGTCAGGATCGTGGTCAGTCTGGTCGGAGTGTACACTCGTCATAGGTACAGTAAAGTTTTCAGTAACAGTTATACCGGATGCGCCCTGTGAATATACAAAACGCCCACTCATCTTCTGATGAGGAAAATATCTCTGTTGATGTCACCTTGCGTCCAGGGTCTGAACACAAGACCCGGAACACCATCAGCTGGTCCTGGAACTTGAATCATGGGCCCCTGGAAGGTTTCAGATGTGTCGAGGTTGAAAGCTGGTGGGGGTGTGTTGGGGCTGAGCCAGTTGGCGACAGCGCCAGCTGGACCCCGCCAGCTACGCGGGTCTGCGTAGGACCATGGTGAGGTGGCAGGTGTCGATGTTGCAGCCGTCTGAGGAGAGACAAACGGGTTGTGGTGAGGCGAGGCTGGACCCTGTCGGAGCTCCTCGTTCGCCAAGCGAGCCTGTTCTTGCTGTTGAGTGAGGAGCCGGGTTGCTGGTCTACTAGCCAATGGTGCATCAGGGTATGGCGGCGGAGGAGGTGGTGGAGGAGGTGCTAGTTGTGGTGGTGGTGGTGGTTGTAGAACGCCATCCTGTGGGGAAGGTCGGTAACACGTGTCCAGGAGGGGACCGCTCGCTCCTGTGAGGCTCGGATAGAGAGTGTGAGAAAAAACAGAGTTACTCAATGTGTCTGCATCAGTTTCGTCTTTCTTCAAACAAGTCATTTGTTTAAGCATTTGCTTTCTTTCCCTACTTTCACTCTCATCTTCCCACTTAACCAAACACTTTTGGTTTTTCTCTATCATTTCCAAGTCTTTGACTCTGACGTTCTTCATACATTTAATCTGTTTCAATTTACCTTCTAAATCCCCTCTTAACATTTTGAGCTTAGCGGCGCTCAGTGAGCCGTTTTCAGGAAAACCAAACTCCCTTGACCAGTACGTGAGGCATTCTAAACATCCGTTTCCATATTTCTGTCGCATCATATCAATTATTGGGCCCGAGGGCTCTGCGCTTTTACTACTTTTTCCACCCATCTTTCAGGCGTGGATACGTTAACGTTACCTTTACAGTACAGTCGTCACCATACAGCGTATGTTTATTCTCTCGAAGGAAAACATTTTGCAAAAAACCTCGTTTGAAATTCACGTTATGTTGTGGAAAACCACGATTCTTATTTCAAACTTTATTTGAAATTCACGTTATGTTGTGGAAAACCACGATTCTTATTTCAAATGTGATTTGAAGTTCACGTTAGTTATTTATCACGATTCTTATTCTATCAGTATAGAATTCACGTATTTGATCATTTTAACCACGGTCTTACAACAAACCAATTGTAGTCAAGCGATCTGTGTCTACGATCTCAAAATGTTTTTATTCTGAGTTAAATCATCACCGTATAACACAATCCTGTCTTCTACGTAAGAAGCGTGCAAATAGTGATATGCCAGAAAATGAAAAAGGGAGTTTACATGAACCACATTCTTAAAACGAAAACACGAACGTCAAAAACAATTGTTTTACCCAAATAATAAAAAAAATAAAAATGACTACTTGACCATTCATCTGTGTCTGTTAAATCATATGACCTTAGTATAATTTTACCATTACTTTTACAATTGGAATTTTAACTTTCTTACCTGTTTGTAGAAATTAATTCTTTTTCGTTGGATTCGCGTGCCGTCAATCAGAAACTCCCTCGGGTCCGCCGGCTCTCTCTCTCTCGGCTAATGAGGTATAAGACAGGAACTTCAGTTTGTGGATTCCTGGAGATGCCTCTCCTCCGGTCAGTCCCTCTGGAGCCCTGATAGACAGTCAGCGAATCCTGCCGACAACGCCAAATTGTTGTGGAATATTTCTATGAATAGTCGGGAGAAGAGTGTAAAATGTTTCTCATCAATGTCAAATGAAACAGAGTCTGGATGAACGATCAAAGTTGTAATAGTCAATTTATTTGCTTGCAAGCAAAGAGAACACAGTCTCACAGACACATCACCGTCATCTGCAAGATGTGCTCTGATGACACATTCAAATGCATGGACATTTATTCTCAGTCAGCATGCTGTTATCTTGATTTGCAAACAGAGAACAAACAAGAAAAGAAGACAGAAGATAATAAAAATGTCAAGGCAGATGTTTTCCTTTGAAGCACAGTGTCCTGTCTTTACGACACCCTGAAGGCACTTTATGGCCGGTTTACGAATCCCTTATTTATCAGTTTGCCCCACAATAAACCATGGATACACCCAGCCAGATGCGTCCTTTGATGTCACTGTTAACTGGTCAAAGAGTTAAGTCACAGTATTGCAGAGACGGAATAAACCGGTGAACCATCACCCATCATAAATACCTAAAGAGGGTCATGCTCTTCCTGATGCTCATCAGGAAGTACCGTAATCTAAACATCTGTGTGTTGCCGTCTTTGAAGACAAATAATGCACAGGAAAACAGACACCAAGATAACAGATCACAAGACCCCTGGATCCGAAATTTACGAGACTCATTTAGAAGACACAAGGTTTTTAGTGCCTGCTCTTCTAAAACTCAAATTCCTTAACCCTAAAACAGTAGACTGACATATTTTCCCATAACAGACACCAATGGGTATTACATGTAGAATAAGAAGAGAGTTGGCAATCAGTAGTTTAGACTTCATCAACTGGCCCGGTCTGAACTTCTTTTCCACGACAATAGGTCAAGGTCACTGTGACCTCAGATCCATCCCATTCTTGTGAATGCTATATCTCTGGAACGTCTTGATGGGATCCATTACATCTGGCACATATATTTACTCGAGAACTGATTAGAATGAATTGGTCAAATGTCAAAATGATGAAGTAATGACCTTTTGGATAGACATTGATGTAAGCTGCAACTTGACTGGTTGGCGGAGGCATGTAAACAGATGGTGCTAATTCTAGTTTAGAGGTATATTTAAGGATAAAAGGAACACAATGTTTCTGAGATTTATTTGAGAGCACAAATCAACAATTGATGCATTATTTCCGCAATCTTCTTTCTTGTTGTTCACAAAGTCTCTGCCCCTTCTTCCAGGTCCCACGGAGGCTCCTCATTGGAGGAGGGTCGCATTCCACGCCGTCATGCCTCCATCCACACATCAATGGACTCAACCCGATCCAAACAGCTGCTCAGCCAATGGAAGAATAAAAATGACAACAGGAAGCTATCCTTGCAGGTGATGGATGGAATAAGACCAGCCTCCTCATCTCCTCAGAGGAACATGGAACTGCGCTGCTCCTCTGAACCTTCTGCCATGGGCCTGGAGGAGCACCGAGGTGTGATACACCTGCCTTCCCTTATCGCTTTTCAGGAAACAGAGCTCCGTGCTGGGGCCCACATCCCAGCTCAGTACATGAAACTAGCAGCAAGCTCTGTTCCTATGGCCAATCATAATCACCTGACCCATAATGGCAGCACCGGATTGACTGGTGGGGCCAGAGTGTCTATCCAATCCCGACCTGGATCCTCCCAGCTGGTTCACATTCCTGAGGAGGAAAATCTCACCAGCAAGGATCAGGAAAGTGAATCCGAGGACAGTATTATGGATGGGGGCGGGTCAGTGAGAGAAAAGTGGCTCAGAGTGGCTGAGAAGACCACCATCCCCTGCAGGCCGCTAAGTGCTGGAGGACAGCCTCGTCTTATGCAGGTTAATTATTCTTTTTTCTGCACCAACTGTACCTTTCCTAATCTATCTGTTGTGAATCTACAGCAAGTCAAGTGCTTATTCGATTACATTACATGACATTCATTTGGAAGAGGACTTTTTCTAAAGTGACAAAATTTCAAACAAAGGAACAAGTATTCGAGTTTTGTTATTTAATTCTAAGAAATTGTTGAACATGAACAGGTCTTAGCCAGGGCATCCTTTCCCCTGAAAGAACACAGGCTTGTCCAGGTTGAGCTTTAGGGGATGCCTTGACATCCACTCTGAGATTTCTGCCAGGTAAGCAGTGAGTGTCAGAAGGGGGATCTGAGAAGAATAAGAATTGTAAGTAAGTAAGGAAGTAAAATGTATTTATAAAGCGCTTTTCACAGACAAAAGTCACAAAGTGCTTAACAGGGCAGAAATTACAAGCATAAAAAACACAATGTGACCATAGGGCCAATACCTTACATACACACAGAAAATACTAAATTAAAACATGGTTTAAAAGCAGGTCTAGGACATGGGTTTTACCCAAACACCATTCTAAAGAGGTGCGTTTTGAGCTGGTTTCTGAAAGTGTTCACAGACTCTGCGAGGCGTAGAGGTGCAACAGAGCATTCCACAGCCTCGGTGCTACTGCCTCAAAAGATCGGTCACCACGGGTCTCAAGGCGAGTTGATACTACAGATCTCAGTTTACTGATATTTCTGAGATGGAAGAAACATGATCTGGACAGCTGCTTAACATGGGGGTCAGACGACATGGATCGATCAAAGAAGATCCCTAGATTGCGCAGGTTGCAATGGGCAGCAGAGGAGAGTGGACCAATACTCCGCCTGATCATGGGGACAAACTCATCTGGAGCAATAACTAGGACCTCCGTCTTAGTGTCGTTGAGTTGTAAGCAGTTTTCTGCTGTCCAGTCTTTGATGGCATTGACACAGTCCAGGAGCCTAGTTAATGTGAAGGCCTCGCTGGGTTTGAATGACAGATGGAGTTGGATATCATCTGCATATAAGTGATAGGACACATTATAACTTTTTATAATCGTCCCAAAGGTAACAAGTAAAGGGAAAATAAGAGAGGCCCCAGAACCGAGCCCTGCGGTAAGCCACATGACAGTGGAGAGGTAACAGACACAAAATCACCCACAGAGACATTGAAACTTCTGTCATTGAGGTAAGACGTGAACCAGTCTAACGCTATGCCAGATATGCCCACCCAATCACGTAGCCTCTTAATCAGGATGTTATGGTCTACAGTGTCGAATGCAGAACTGAGGTCCAGAAGAACTAGCACAGAGCAGTCACCTGCATCAGAACACATGAGAATGTCATTTGAAGCCCTCAGGAGAGCGGTTTCAGTAGAGTGTTGTCTGCAAAACCCAGACTGGAATTCGTCGTACATGTTGTGCCTCTCCAGTGCAGCAGTACGTTGGTTGGCCACCACTTTCTCTAAAAGTTTGGACAGGAAAGGCAGTTTTGATATGGGCCTGTAGTTCATGGGCAAAGCTGGATCTAAGTTTGGTTTCTTTAATATCGGCTGGATAGTGGCATGCTTAAAATAGGAAGGGACAATTCCTGTAGACAATGAAGAATTGACAATAGATGTTACTACAGGGCCAATAATTAGCGGAACGTTTTTAAATAGAGAGGTTGGTATTATATCCAGATGGCAAGATGATGGCTTTGTTTTGTTAATTAAGTCCATCAGGTATTGAAGGCTGATAGGCTGGAAAGAGTCCAGAACAGCAGGAGATTGAGAGGAGCTACATGTAGATCAGGGATTCCCAAAGTGGGGAATCACCCCTGGGGGTGCGCGAGCTGCCTCTAGGAGGTGCGCGAGAGGAAAAATGTAATGGCGGTGCAGTCCTGTCTCCTAAAAATTACGTTCCCCCAAAACTAAAATGCATTCTCAATTACGTTTTACCACGAACGTATTTTCTCCCTGATTACGTTTGTGTTTGACATATTACAAATACGTTTCTCATCAACATATCTTTGCTGTACTCTAGTCTTTATTATTTTTCTGTGATCTGCCTCGCCTCTACCCCGCCACCCACAAGTTATTGACCCGCGGCCTGTTCCGAGGGCTGACAGACCTGACGATCGGGTGCCTCACGGCGGGGGCGGCTGGAGACCTCGCGTCCCGGCGCCAACGGGTGAGCGCCCGCCACTCGGAACCATAAAACCAAGTCCCGGATTTCACCCGGGGGACATTCTGGAGGTATTGTGACCGGGTGATGTGCCTCGTTGCTGGGGAGGTATGAGCCGAGAGTGGCGGGGTGTTATGGAGGTATATATTACAACTCGGTGTTGTTCCCGTGCGTGGATGAGCGCATTTCTGCCGAAGACAGGCGGCGTGTTGTGGTAGTATTCTGACCGCGTAATAGGGAGAAGGAGAGGCGGTGGTGGAGAGGGAAAAATGTTAAAGAGATGGTGGAATGTATGATTGGAGAGAGAGAAGCGAAAAAGTTGGACGTGATCCCGGTGTCCAACAACACTGTCGCTCGCATCGATGCTTTGTCCGAAGACATCCTGGCTACATTGGTCGGTCACGTGAAGAAGAGTGAGTTTTACTCTCTGCAAGTAGACGAGCCTACAGATCTGGCCAATCGTCCGTTACCTTCGTAACGTTACGTCCGTTACCTTCGTAACGTTACGTCCGTTACCTTTTCGAAGGCACGGTGCAGGAAGAGTTTTTGTGTTTTTTATCTTGTAAACAAACGTCACGCGCGAGCAAACTGTTCTCTCATTCCTCCGATTTTTATGCGGCTCTGTTGCTTTTTTTTTTTTAAGGTGCGTGTGTGTGTGTGTGGGGGGGGGGGGTTGGGGGTGCGTGAACCCGGTCGGGATGTAGAAGGGGGTGCGTGGCCTAAAAAGTTTGGGAACCGCTGATGTAGATGAACAGATCCCAGGCTGAATGCCAGACCTAATAGCTGTTACCTTATCATTAAAATAGATAAGGAACTTGTTACAATCATCAACAGAACAGCATGGTAATGTAGAGACAGACGGTGAAACAATTCTCTTAATTGTGTCAAACAAAATCTTGGGATTTCTCTTTGAGGAAGAGATTAAGTTGTCAGCAAAGCAGTGGTAGGAGAAGCCAAACAAGGGTTTGACAGCACCAAGAGATAACAGGGAGTAAACATAGACCCAATCTGTTGTCTAGCAATGCAATTCGGTTGAAATTCCATTGAAACAGTTTTTGGAACAATAAAGCCTGTAAACATGTCTAGTAGAAACCTAAGAATAAAGAATAAACCTGGAAATCTCCTTTAAAACTTGCCCAATTGAAACAAATTCCGAAAGACCACTCTCCATTTTCTCCCACAGAGGGGTTAGATGACCAAGGCCACTTGTTTTCTTTGCAGTTTGTAACCTCTACTTCTTCTACTCTGTTTCCCGCCAACTTCTGACTAAATTACGTTGCCGATTTAAATCACACCGGTTGATGAAAATTGCTTAATTCTTTATTTTTGGCGACATGTCAAATGTTTGCTGGAAATTTGCTTGACATTTGAATGGAAACACGGCTAATGTGCTGCAAAAGCTTCTTTAATATAATTTCAATGCAGGCTGTATGTTTTGTGGACAGCTGCAGTTATTGCCTTCATGTTAAAAGGTTCCTAGTTGTAGCAGTGCCATTCCACCTTGTTAGATCCTGGGGTACTTCTGGCCTGATACGGGGCTACTTACTGACTCAGCTCTCTATTAAAAGATTGTCGAGCTGGTGTTCTTGCGAGGGAACTCGCCTGGCTCTTCTAACTGCCGTTACTCCCGACGTCTATCCTGCTTCCTCCGGTCTGAGTGCGCTCGGCTGAGGGGCCAGCCTCGCCCAGGGCGCTCCTACCAGTCGCGTCGGTTATGGCAGCTTTCCTCTTCTGGATCCGTGCTCTTGGTAAATGCCAGGTTAGGTTTTAACGGCTAGGATTACTTCTAAAACCGTAAGGGATTGTTAAGTGGATTCGGTCTCTAGGATAACCTTACAGAACTCAGTTGTTAGACCTAATGGATTTAACTTTTTACTGCCACGAGGAACTTTTACTACCTGAGCAAATAAATGCACTTGATAATTTTACTTTAAATGCAGATTCGATATTTATTGCAGGTTATATTTAGTTAGTTTGCAAGGGTTAAGCTATAGCTCAGATAAAATGTTACTACACTTGATTCTTTTCTTTCATTTTCTTCTTAAATTATACTCATTGGTTTTAGATGCCGAGACGACTCGGTTGGAGCTGGATCTTCAATGGTTCCGTCAAAAAGTTCTTTTGGAGTTGTTAGGAGCGAAGGTCTGGCCGGACCCTCGGCCCTCCTGCTCTCGCAGCGGAGTTCGGCCAACAGTCCTCAAGGCTCAGTACAAAGTCTTTCTAGGGCTGCTGTGTTCCTCCGTTGTTCAGTTGTTAAAGTCGAGCAGTGGGGAGAGGAAGATCTCCGTCTTTTAATCTTTGTCCACGAACAGCGGTCTTCTTTCCGTGAACAGAGACGAAGTCCTCGAATACTTCAGTTGCGATCGTCCGTATCTTCTTCTCAGAGCGTCTGGACGGCTTGTGTAGAAATCCCATTTTGGGGCTTGCAAGCGTCTCCTTTTATCCTTGATTTGGGCTATCTGTTCCCCTCCCTCCTATTCTGAACTCTTGATCCTTTCCCCCACCCTCGTGTGTGCGTTTGTTTCTGGAAAGTACCGGACTTGCTTCTGGCCTGTGTGAGTCACCTCTTACAACAGACGTTGCTGCCGCGTGTCTGTTTTTCCGACCCACACCCAAAAAAATCTGTTCCTGACTCACTCAGTCTGCTGACACACCATGACAAACACTTTTTCCACATCTCAGCTCCGGTACACAGAACATTTACATTTGTTAAATCACTCTATACATTAAACATTTGTTATATAATGATCATAAACCTTATCTTTCGATCATACTTTAACTATTGATTTCGGAGTATATGCTTCGTGCTTTTATATCCTGTCTTTCCCCTGAACGTGTATGCATGTATCCAAGGCGGCTTTCTCTGTGAGCTCAACTCTTCTTGACAACCTACAAGAAGAGAAGGTTAGTAGCTAATGAGTATGTATCACAGCAGCCAGCCAAAAAGCTCACATGCACTGTTCTCCTATTTCAGGTGATAGCCTTATCTAAACAGCAGGGTCTGCTTTACTCTCCTCGGTCTGAGGATGGTGGCAGCACAGTCAGCTGCACCGGATCCATTCGGTACCGAGCCCTGACAGACCAGGACCCATCACCACCGGCCTCCACCACCGGAGCAATGGGAGGAGGAGGTCTGTACTGCTAATACAGTAATGTGTGTATAATATATATAATAATATATATATATATACATTTGACGCCAGCTTTTGGTACTTAAGAGTTTTCATACTGTGTTATGGACACATTCTGCTCCATGTCTAATAGGATTGAGGTCAGATACTTAGCCTTTCTACCACTGTGCCATTGCTTGCTTTTCTACATTTAAGGCAGATTAAATTAGATATAGATAACAGAAATAACTTGAGATTGAAATGCCTCTGGAGGGATTCTTTTTTCCACAAATCTCACAAGTCCACATAAGATTAAAAAAAACAACAACACTGAATGTGTCTACAAGTGTGTATTGATCCCTGATATATCTTCTTCATAGAGCTCCATTGATGTCCATAAACTATTAAAAGCACATTAACGAGCCACACTGTTGCACTGTGACATGTTCCTTCATTACCATGTATATACACACTTTTATTTAGTCTTAACACTACACACACAGTCCTGCTGCCCCAAATCCCAGCACCAAATGTGGATTAATCCCCTGCTGAAAGGAGTCCACAAGAAATGCACTATTTCCTTTGGTTTCAGTAACGCGAGAAACTACAGTGTCCAGCTGTTTAAGAAAATTACTTTAAAAAAATGGAACTATATGTTTGTTTGGGAAGGTTAGGAAATCAGAAAGTATTTGAGAGACACACTGGCATTGTAGATTTTTGTTTTTCATGGGATTTCTTGGCAGTAACAAAAATAAATAATTTTGCCTGCCTCAACCTTGAAGTGAATAGTTAAACATTTAGGGCAGGGGTGTCAAACTCATTTTCACTCTGGGGCCACATCAGCATCACGGTCGCCCTCAAAGGGCCGGTTCTAAATGTAAGACGGTGTAAATGGACTCCTAACATATTTAGTTTTGTTTCCCGGGATATCTGTGACTTCCACAACACGTACTAAGCAGAAATAGAGGTTATTTTTTCCATGGTTAATGGCGGACAGTTGAACGGCTTTCAGGGCGATAAGCCACGCCCCCTCTCCGGCGCGTCCAGTGCGAATGAACACAAATAGCCCCCGCCGAGACCGGCGGCACAAATGGCTCAACTCAACTTTTTTTTTATACTCAAACATCTCCGCGACTTATTGAGTGGCGTAATAATCGCGCGACACAACGAATCGATAATGAAATTAATTGCCAACTCTTTTAACAATCGATTTTCATCGATTTTATCGATTCGTTGTTGCAATCCTGCAGACAATTGGAACAGCAGCTTACTTGATGACATCACCACCTCAGCTGGTCTCATGAGTTTAATTGAGTTTAATAAAGTTTTTTTCTGTAAAGTATTTTTACAATCAAACTAAATATGACAACCCTGCTGTTTTCGTTTTCATTCAAAATCAAAAATGATATATTATTATTTACATATATATACATACATACAATTATATATGTGTATATATATATATATATATATATATATACATATATAGATAAATATATGTATGTGGATCAGATCCCGCTAGCAACACCTCACATCTCCGAAATCGTCAGAGCAGATTTTTAAATCGGCTGAATCTTGACAAACCGACCACAGATTTGGTGCTTAAACAACTAACTTCTCGCCTCAAAACATCCTAAAATTACTTTCTGTGACTTAACAACAGTAGTATTTTGAAAGTTTCAACTTCCAGTTGTGTGATTTCTCCTCCGCCATTGTTTCCTGTTGCTGGTGCAAAATGCATTCTGGGATATTTGGCTGTCCCAAGTACAGACAAGTCACCTCCGATGCATCCCTGGTAAAATGGGCGGAGCCACATCCGGGCATTAGGATCGTGCTTGGCTCGATGTGAACTTTGAATTGGAACAGTACTTGGGCTGAGACTGATGACGTTTCAGTACAGAGAAGTACGCATGTTGAGAAAGGCACGATCAGTTGTTGGAAACCTCTTTATGGGTTGTTGCATCTCGTGTCCACCTGTTGTGATAGTTTTAATGTTGGCACACAGACAACATGCTATCTCATCACTTCGACTTTCTATCTCATAATTTCGACCATGGGGATATTTTTATTTTCACATCTAACTTTTAATTTTTGTAAAGAATTAAAATAAAAAATCTTTTTTTTTCTTCTTTTTTTTTGCTGGCGGATTCGCGGGCCACATAAAATTACGTGGCGGGCCGTATGTTTGACACCCCTGATCACATTTGTTACTTATTGATGAATATCAATTTCACCTCTGTGCCTCCAGCACAGTTATACATCTAGGAATTGTTTACTTTGGCTTGTTGAGAAAGGATCTAGCTTACTTCTGTACTTTATTCCCAGCATAAGACTGATTAAGGTGTCGAGAGTAAGAAGACTGGGACCTTATGTATCAGATACTGGACTCTTTTGCTTTGTGGCAGTCACAGCAGTGTGGAGCGCTGTGCCTTTAGCTATATGGATTTGAACATTGAAGATGCTGATTATTATTGTTAATAGTAGAATGTAATTACTGATCATCTGTCTTGTTCTGTTAGGAGGTTTGGAAAGAAGTGGCAGTATAGTCCGTGTTGATGCCCACCCAGAATCCAGATCAAACAAACCTGTGGTGAAACCTCCGAGCACCGACGGAAGTGGCTCCTGGAGATGGAAACCACCAGATCAACGCGCTTCGCTCCAACAGTCAGCTTTCGCCCTCAACGACTTGAACAGACACACAGACAGCTGTGATTCGCTGAGGGATGGAGAGTCAGTGGATGGGCGGAGGAGCGTGACAGGAACCGAAAGTGAGAGCGAAGGGGGAGGAGAAGGAGGAGGAATAGGAATGGGTGGTGGGGGAGGTGTATACACAAACCACCCACATGTTGTACACCCTTTACATCCTTTACATCCCAATAACCCCAACAACTTCCAGCAACCCAATTTTAACCCCAACAATCCCAACTTTAATAATGTCCACATTAACTTCAACCCCAACTCTGTCAACTTCAACCCTGACTCTGCCAACTTAGCCAACTTCAACCCCAGCTCAGCCAACTTCAACCCCAACTCAGCCAACTTCAACCCCAACTCTGCCAACTTCAACCCCAACTCTGTCAACTTCAACCCCAACTCTGCCAACTTTAACCCAAACTCTGCCAACTTCAACCCCATCTCTGCCAACTTCAACCCCAACTCCACCAACTTCAACCCCAACTCCACCAACTTTAACCCCAACTCCGCCAACTTTAACCCAAACTCTGGCAACTTCAACCCCATCTCTGGCAACTTCAACCCCAACACGACCAACTCCAACATGCCGTTTACCCCCACTGCCACCTTTGCTCCTCCCTTCCACCCCCACCCTCAGGCCATCACCACCATCAGGGTCACCCCGGTGGAGGTAACGGCAGCCAGCAGCGACGGTGGCTCTGACTGCCAGTCGGTTGCTTCGTCCAGCTGTGAGTCCACCCTGCAGAGGAAGAGTGGCTCCCAGTACGGCCACGTCCCCGATCGAGGGCCCACCCCCGATCGAGGGCCCACCCCCGACCTCCACAATAACCACCGCCTCTGTGACGACAGTAACCGCCTCGACAATGAAAGCAGCAACCGGTTCCATGAAAACCTTCGAAGTTTTCAAGAAAACCCCATCCACCCTAATCACCCCAATCACCCCAACAGGCAGTTGCAGGGGATGTTTGGCCGTCCCAGCCCAACACCTCCCCCTACCTTACCACGCCCCATCCTGAGTCACACTCCGCCTCCTACTCTGGGGTTGGCCTATAAAGAATGACATGCCCAGTGTTAAATTGATTAATCTTTACCTGTGATAAAAAAGTGTCCATGGCCAGTTCAATGGTGATGCTGCATGGGCCATTCAGAACTTTAGATTGGGCCAAAGATGAAAGGAAATTTGGATACTCTGTCCATCATGGGTAAGCCAACAGGGGCTAGACAAAAACGTGTTAGTCCCTACCCCAACATCTCACCTGGCCAATTAGGGTACAATATATAGCACCCCAGCTGGTTTACTACCCAATCGAATAAATATTATGTTTTACAAGGAGATGTACTGTAAGCTTATTAAAACTTATTAGCAAGAGGTTCATGATCCTCCTTGGGTCAAAAGCCATAGAGAGCACTACAAATTAACCCTGCCCAAGATCTCCCACTGGTCAATAAGAAAGGACTATAGTCGTGGCCCAACATAAGAGGAGGAAGCTTGATTCAACATTCTGTCTTGTGTTTATTTTTTTTACGTGGATGACTTTGTAAATATAATACATTGAGTGCACTTGGGCATAGGCATAGGCACAAGGATAATGGGCTAAATAAACTGCTGATCCCTTGACTTACTCAGAGGGAGAGACTCCAGACCCCTCGGTCCGTCCAATATCTCCCTCCCAGTGAGGTTGGAATCAGCCTAATGACTCTCACCCTCTTTCCTCTGACTGCTAGGTCAGTTGTCATTGGGGTAACATTCTTATCACAATATTTATACATACGGTATATTCTTAGCTCTTATCTTTTATTAAAACACAGATACCAATATCGATACATAAAGTTTACAATGTAACCACATGCCATTAGATGGAAATTTGCATTCAAAGCCCATAACTGTGCTGTGTTTGTACATATGAATGTGGGTGGCCACAGTGGAAATTAAACCCACAGTCTTAATTGTGTCTGGGCTACTTGGAGTCCCTTTTGGGCAATAGCAGCATCTCTTAGTTCATGGTGGAGTTGTGTTTGTGTTGGATACGAACAATATCACAGGACATACCCTTTGTTAAAATATAGTTAAACAATCGTTCTATTTTCTACATGCTGTGATTTAATTGATGTACAGTATATGAATTATTCTGACTGTGTAGTAGCTGTTCTGTACATTGGCACATTGGGCACATGAGTCATCTGAACAAACTTGGACCATACACAAGTCCAAACTGATGTTTTCTTTGTTTGGTTCATTTGATCAGCTCATCATCATGTCTCCCAGTGTTACAGTATGGGTGTCAGTACCAATGACTTTAATGGCAACTGTTGGGGTAAAAGAAATCTAATATTTTTAGCATAAAGTTGTGATCTTTTTTGAAGAAAAGGTTACAATATGACCAGATAAAGTTGTAGTTCTATGCGAAAAAAGTCATATTATCTGATGAGTATCATCATAATTTGGCAAAATATTACAATCATGAAATGTAATAGAACAAGAACTTACAATACGATACAATATTTAATAAATACAGTCAACATTTTACAACAATTTTTGTAATTTTGAGAAAACAAAGGCATACTATTGAAGTAATAAAAGTAAAATAAATTAAAAGGCATTACAGTACAAAAACGTCAAAATGTAACATGAATAAAGTAATGTTTGCAAAAATTAACAACACAAAACAAATTTCCAAAAGAATATTTTTCTTTAAATATTACAAAGTTATTTATTCAAATTTTAGAATAAAAAAATCATATTACTACAAGTCTTTATTTTAGTTTGTAATACTTTAAAATGTGTCATATCTGGATAAAAACTAAATTGTGGCATCTATTAAGGCTCCACAAACAATCTAACTTTTATCAAAATACCAATATGGCCGACTATAATTTTCAGAATCCCTAGTGGTTCAATATTTAAAGGCAAAATATGAGTCAAATTACCATTTTTGAATCAAATAATGTTGTGCTCTAGAGATTTCCTGGCCTGCACATTATATTCTACAGACCTCTTTGTTTGATACAGATCCCTTCAAAATCACACCATAATCATTTTTATATTGTTTTCAATAAAACTGAATCATTCCCTCTAATGTCAAAAATGATATCACAATTGCACGATTCGTCAAACAGAAGGCTTGACATGTCTGTCCTCAATTCTATGATCAAATCATGCAGACTTTTGAAAGATATAACCTTAGAACCTCAATAACTCAATAAGTAGGCTGACAGCTGCTCTCACCTGTTTACTACCATCAAATATTAATAGTAAGTTTTCTTCAAGGAAAATCATAACTTTTTTTCATAATATTGTGAATTCTCTTCTGGTAGATCTTTTTTGTGAAACCGGGACTTAATTAAGGACTTTTTTTCTTGTGCACTGACAACTTTATTTTGAACATATATTCTCACTCGTGTATTCTTGTAATCAGTATTTTCCCTGAACAGACATTCTATATCTCATATCTGTACCACGCTTTTACAACTTTGCTTTTGTATTTTAGTTGTGTTTGAATTCATGAAGGAGACAATTGTGATATTTCTACACATTAACATACCACCATTGTAATTTGCTGTTTACTGATGACCAGAAACACACTGTCTAGACTTTTCACCAAACATAATTCATGATTTTCTTGCCCAAGTGCCATCAAAAGAAGAGCCATGTGTATGTGGGCTCGTCACATAGAGTTAGTGCAGGACTGGAATTACTCAGCAGAGTTCTGATGGAAATCTGCCTGAAGCTTGGATCATGTAGAACTTTAGAAAACACAATTACTGCAGCTTGATGACAGCGTCAACAGATTTATTGCTGTGTACATATTTATATATTTCTGTAAACTCCCACTTCTGGTCAGATGTCCTTTATTGCATTTGTAGTTGTGAAGCTGTGATTGAGATTTAGGTGCCGATGTTGATGGAGATGATGGTACTGCTGCTAACGGAATTGTAAAGAGCTATTCATGTTTTTAATAGAGTAAACAACAGCTGAGTGGAGAGGACTCACATTCTAATGTTTCAACATTTATTATAGGGAGTATTTATTTAATTCAACGAGCTGATATATCAAATGTATATGGTTGTATGTAACAGTCACTACTCAACTCCTTTACACGTGTCTTTTCTACCTAACAATGAAGAATGGACACAAGTGCTCTGATTGGTCAACTACTAACACTGACTTTGATTGATGAAAAGGATTCAAGAAGGCTTTTGTGTCCATTCTGGGAATCAATGATCTGATTCTGTTTTTTGGTTTTGTTGCAGTCATTTCTTTGAGAGAGAACAGGCAGTAGCTGTTGTGAACATGTAGAGGGGAGGAGCCACAGCTCCACATTACCTGTAGACATTGTAATGAACTGTCATTGCTGATTTCACAAGGCAGCATGGTAAGATTTCATGAAATAGATGTTGCTTAGGTTAAATGAACATAGAAATATAATCTTTGAAAGAGAAGCAGAACATTGCAATTTTTAAGGGTTTAACAACAGTGGAGCCATTGTGCATTCATATTACAGCCGAAACAGCTTAATATGGAGTTTGTTGGACAGTAACTCTCCTCTTTTAGGAAGTCATGACGAGATGGCCTTTTTGTACAGTCTTGGTGAATATGTACCTGACAGTCAACATTAGCTACGAAAGATTGTAAACAGCTATGTATTGAGTTATGGAGACAATATTTTGATATAGATGGAAGAGGATATTTTCTGGCAAGTAAAATTGTGGTTGTTTGCCACCATAATAATATATACTTGCCAAAATCATAGTGATTATGCCACTATTGAGCAGCACAGTCTAATTCAACGTTTAAGTGTAAGTTTATGGATGTACAGTAGTGGCAGAGGGCAATCTTATAGTGCTGACCAAGAAATACTTGGGCTGAATACTAGATTAAAGTGTACACAAGACCATGAATGTTAGCCAAGAAAAGCCAACGAATAATTGACCCTTCCTAAGTCCCTCCCCTTTTTGCTTGGTGCTCCAAGTTGAGCAAGCTTGGATGGCGGCAGAACCTCGATCGACTTCCCCTCTCCTGCTTTGCCCCTTTCACACAGATCGCCACGCGCTGCACCCAAAGTTCAACCAAGTGGAACATACTGTATATTGGTTATGTTCATGTAGGAACAATAAGATCATGTTCATGCCTGCAATTTAAATTGCACTTACAATCAGATAAATTGCTATTATTTTCCTGTAATTGTTTTTTAACTGCAGCACATATGTAGAGGAAGCACTAGCTGACCACAGGATACTGAGGTTTATAGGTAAGTTGCCGTGGCCAGGTGGTACATTTGCTTTGAGCTCCGAGAACCTGACTTCACTAATTATCTTTAGCCAAGATTTCATATACAGGACATTTTGAACAGTTTAGATTGTCTGCTCATAACCTCCCCCTGAACCAAAGCTGCTTTACCTGCTCAACCTGTTGCAAATAGTTTCTCACGACAGGACACAGGATACAGTTGTGCTACTATTGTAACACAATCAAGAGGAATGTAATGAATAGAATACTCCCATGAAAGTTCAATATTTTTGCATACAAATCTTTGCATCCACATTTTGTGACGCCTATTCATTTCTGTAACATGTTTCCAGCTTACTCATTTCATCAATTTACTGTGATGCAGTTAAATAGTCGGTGTAAAGAGAAATAATCGCGTACATACATGTGTTTTCCCTTTGTATAGTCTTGGACGACAGAGAAGTATATTTTGATATGATAGATGTTGTGCAATGTGGTTTGTAATCAAACGCAAGAAATGTTATCCAGTTTGATGTATAAGGCATGTCAGTGGATTATCATCTCGGTTAGATACGCGACCCGTAAATATTTTAAAGTAAATATTGTACATTTGAGTATAGTTTTATGTGCTTCTAGCGAGAACAACAAAGTAATATGTTTTGGTGGAAAAGATGAATTTGAGAGGGTGACAGACAAGTGGATTTGGAATACTGATGTGTGTTTGCAAGGAAACCCTTGGATTATAGATTATTAAGAAAGGCGTACAATCAATCGTCAAAGTTTTGGCTGAATAAACTCAACTGGTTTATGTTAACTTATGATATCTTTAAACTCTGAGTTATATTTGTCGTGTCAATTCCTATTTTTAGTGTTCTGATGTAGACAGTTTCTGCATTGGTCAATATAAAATCATGGTTTTGCTAACAGACATGTTTTCTGTGAGAGCCCTGTGAGCAGCTCATACTCATTCCAGAAGGCTTAAATACGGTCAGAGTAGGAGGAGGTGGTACATTGTAATCTCAGTGTCCAAGCAACTTGTGGACACCGAAATGGAATTGTGCCAAGTTTCAAATATGTGATTACATTGTGATGGTGAGCCCAACAATTAGCATCTTACTGAAAGAATGTCAGTGGGTCGGATCATTAGGGCCACAAAGGTAGATCCAAGAGCTGAAGTCAGACCAAACTGACCCAATACTTTGGCTTTTAGCTGTATAGATGTTTGCAAGTTATTCTAGTTGTGGTAGGATTTGCTGTTACAGAAGTAAATATTCTATGAATCAGATGATATTTAGACATCTCTCAACGTGGTTACCAAGCTGCATTATTAACTTCAGGTCGAAGAGCTCGGAGCATTCGATCACAACTTGTTTGCAGCCTTAACAATCAAATTTCTGTTTATCCCTTGATACTATTACATGAAATGATCATATGAAATCTATATGAAAGGGGGTTGAACTAGCTAATGATTAAGTGTCTTTGGGAACAATAGGCTACTGGTAATAAACTAGTAACAATGTGTTTATAACAGTTTATTTTCACTTGCATTCAAAGGGTACTTGGATTGTTGTTGGTTGTTATGCTAGCAGCTACAAAGCTAGCCTTCATACTACCTATTGTGCACAACACAGATGTTCATAGATTTAACCAGCTGGTAAAGGTTTCTTATACAACATATGAATCAGATTGACTGAGTGTGAATTATCCACAGATAACCAGTTAATAATGATGTGGTATTTATAACCATCAGTTCTTTTTCTCTTTCTTTTAAACTCTATTGATATTATATATATACCGGTACATATACAGATATTTTTGATTAGTGTAAGTGAAAGATAATTTTTTATATCTGCTTGTCAAATTTGTTGCTAATTTCCATGGCAACCATCTTCACTCATGTGAGTGCCTGGTTGTTACCTTACAGTGAGCCTGTCCCTACAAGCAGCCAACACGGAGATCTGTTGTGTTCTGTAACTGTCTCTGGAGGATGTCTGAAAGCAGACAAATATAATGAATTTCTACTGTAAGTCAGCCAGTAAATTCAGTTCATTGTCTGTGACTTTCTGCGACTCAGCGCTGTTGCCTCACAGCAGACGGGTTGGGTCAGCTGCTCTTAAAACCGTCTGGTACAACAGAAAACACTTCATCAGTCACAGGACTCCGGTACGACAAAGTGGTTGTCAATAGACTACTTGCTTGCTCAATCTTGGTTGCTGAAAATACTTTATATATGTATGTAAAAATAAATGTGTAGCTTAGCATTTGTGGAAATACACTTAATTTCTTTCTTCAAGAGAATAATCTGAGAAGATGTCAATCTCAGTTCTGTACATCAAGCACATAGCTGGAGTCAGGTTGTGCCTAGCTTCGCTTAAAGACTTGAAGCAGGGGCAACAAGCCCGCCTGCTTCTGTCTTGAGTTCAAAAATACAACTAGCAACAACTGTACACGACAAGTGTACATCTCATCTATTAGTTTAATATGCACACATGGCAGTTCGTAGGTTCTTGGAGAGTTACACACTTGAACAGTTCTCTGGAAAAGAAATCCGATTCGTGTATTTCCAATGTTTCACTATTAGTTGAATATGATCAAGACAGTTGACTGTCAAAACTGTCAAGCAGGACTGTTACCATTTTACTGAAATGTAAGACAACGCTATTACGGAAAATGTTATGTAAATCCAATAGGATCCAAAGTGAGTGGATGCATAATGTTCTACAGGACTGATTCCTATTAGAGTCTTGATGTAGGTTTTGGTTTGTTGTTGTTTTTTTCTGTCAGATTTATAATTAGTTGACATGAGCTACAAGCTATTTATAACGACCAACAACGGTGATGGTTTGCTGTTTCTATTGCTGTACATAGACATTTGTATCTTTATACTCATCCGTATATTCTGCGTGTAAACCCAGCCTGATGGTCTGGGTTGTTAGTTCGGTAAAACATGCTAATGTTTAGCATAGACTAAAATACATTTTCAGCCAGGACTGGAGACAATCCACTTGCAAGTCCATCCATCCACAACCTGAACAGAAGAGAGGGTTCACTCTATATCCCACTGTTTACGTTGGTTGGCTAGAAGACAGAAATGTTACTGTATTTACATTTAAAACTCCATTGCTAAGTTTCAATGAATTGAACCCATGCCTCACATCCGTTTGGTACACTACAAGAGCTCTGACATAATAATAGAAAGTCTTTGTGAAAAAGTGGCTGCCATATGAATACCTTGGAAATACAGTCTAGGAGATTTTAGCTGTTTGCCTTGCTCAGAGGTCATCCTTACCATAATGACACTAATTTAGAGGCAACGGAGGGAGGCTGGTGGTATGTTTTTGCCCTCTGTGGCTCACAATAGACCTGAACTGGGACGCAAGTCTGTATCCAAATAATGTGTACATGTTAAGATAGCTCCTGAAATGACGTTGTCGCACACATTCTGTGACTGTAACACTACGCTTTACATGAATCCACAGTCCGACTCTTTTCTCTCCCTTCTACAAAGACTGGGCACATGTGATCGATGAATTGCTTTTCTAAAACACGCTGGAAAAGTTGCCTTGCATTAGGACTTTTATTTGTTGAGGGCTAATTGCAGTGTGGATGACTGAACTGTTATATTTGAAATGACTGTGAACATGTACAACAGTGACAGTGGACTGATAATGACAGACATCCTTAAGTTTCTGTTTTCCAGTGGTGTCTCTGTAATAAAATAAAAGTTTGATATCAAATGTGTCTGTCAAAGTTTGTACCTATTTCATTGCCTTTTCTACCCCTGGCAGCTGGTTGTGTTTCTGCCTGTATGAAAAGTTGTCTGGAAAAAAGGGATAGAATGGTTCGGAAATGAGAGAGGCATCCAGATTAAGGCAGGGAAATAAGGAGAGAAATGACAGAGTAAGCCTAGAAATGTAATCGTAGTGCATTTAGTAGTAGAATGGTACACCTACATTTCCCTCTGGATCAATAAAGCATCCATACTTCCAAACACCCATTCATCCATCCATTCATCTATCGTCCATCCATCATCCATCCATTTAACATCCATCCATCTATCATCCGTCCATTCATACATCCATCCATCATCCATCTATTTAACATCCATCCATCTATCATCTGTCCATCCATCCATCCATTTATCATCCATCCATTCATTGTCCATCCATCCATTCATCCACCCATCCATCGTCCATCCATCCATCCATTGTCCATCCATTCATCCATCTATCATCCGTCCATTCATCCATCCATTTATCAGCCATCCATCATCCATCTATCCATCGTCCATCCATCATCCATCCATCTATCATCCATCCATTGTCCATTGTCCATCCATTTATCATTCATCCATCCATCATCCATTCATCCATCCATCTATCATCCGTCCATCCATCCATCCATCATCCATCTATTTAACATCCATCCATCTATCATCCGTCCATCCATCCATCCATTTATCATCCATCCATTCATTGTCCAGCCATCCATTCATCCACCCATCCATCGTCCATCCATCCATCCATTGTCCATCCATTCATCCATCTATCATCCGTCCATTCATCCATCCATCCATCGTCCATCCATCATCCATCCATCTATCATCCATCCATCCATTGTCCATTGTCCATCCATTTATCATTCATCCATCCATCATCCATTCATCCATCCATCTATCATACATCCATCATCCATCCATCCATTTATCATCCATACTTCCTACCATCCATCCATTCATTCATCCATCAATCCATCCATTCATCCATCTATCATCCATCCATCTATCATCTGTCCATCCATCATCTGTCCATTCATCCACCCATCCATCCATCATCCATCCATTCATCCATCAATCCATCCATCTATCATCCATCCATCTATCATCCGTCCATTCATCCATCCATCCATCATCCATCCATTTAACATCCATCCATCCATTCATCCATCATCCATCCATTTAACATCCATCCATTCATCCATTCATCCATTCATCCATCAATCCATCCATCTAACATCCATCTATCCATCATCCATCCATTTAACATCCATCCATCTATCATCCGTCCATTCATCCATCCATCCATCCATTTATCATCCATCCATTCATCTATTCATCGTCCATCCATCCATCGTCCATCCATCCATTCATCCACCCATTCATCGTCCATCCATTCATTCATCCATTGTCCATCCATTCATCCATCCATGCATTTATCATCCATCCATCCATCCATCGTTCATCCATCCATCCATTTATCATCCATCCATCCATCCATCGTTCATCCATCCATCCATTTATCATCTATCCATCTATCATCCATCCATCTATCATCCGTCCATTCATCCATCCGTTTATCATCCATCCATCCATCTATCATCCATCCATGCATCCATTTATCATCCATCCATTGTTGTGGAATATTTCTAAGACTAGTTGGGAGAAGAAAGTGAAGGTTTTCAGTTAATATCAAATAAAACAGAGTCTGATGAATAGGTCATCATTAGAAAGACAGGAAGGCGCTTTATCTCCTGTTGCAGACACCTTGGTAGACAGTTTTTGCCTTACAGGACAGGAAACCGTTTTAGCACACAACAGATGCTTCCTCTTAGGCCATTGTGACACATTTTACAGAGACTATTGCAAAGATCATGTTTAACACATATTTTTACTGTAACACCATCCAGTCATCCATCCATCGTCCATCCATCCATCATCCATCCATTCATCCACCCATCTATCGTCCATCCATTCATCCACCCATCTATCGTCCATCCATTCATCCATCCATTGTCCATTCATCCATCCATTTATCCTTCATCCATCCATCTTCCATTCATCCATTTATCATCCATCCATCCATCGTCCACCATCCATCCATCCATCGTCCATCCATCCATTTATCATCCATCCATTCATCCATCAATCGTCCATCCATTCATCCATCCATCTTTAATCCGTCCATTCATCCATCCAACGTCCATCCATCCATTTATCATCACAAGGGTAGTACAACCTGTATAATAATTCCTTGCAGCCACTGGTTCCTCTCAAAGTGCAGCTTTAGTCACTTTGAAGTTGCCAAGTCAGAAGATCATCACAAGGAAGGATATGTGGATATGTTAACAGGAGCAGTAATATGACTATTAATGGCATATTGAGTGACAGTGATGAGACCTAGTTATAACATTATCGGGTCATTTAAATCTGGATCACTCTTGATCACTAGAGGGAGGGATGTTTACTAAAGCTGAACACATATTTTGTCTCATTGTGGGTGGAAGCGATGCAACATCAGCGTTTTCTTTGGTAGGGAAGAGAAGCATAAAGGGGAAAATCACAGACAGGAAGCAGCAGAGACTTATTGAAGACAGATGAATGATGACTTGAATACAGAGACTCAAGAAAATATAGATGCTGAAAGAAAGGGATGGAGCTGCGATGTTGTGATGATGACTAAGCTTTTCACTGGTTTGTTGATTTTTAATAGATATTACATCCCCTTTATATCATTCTTACTATCTCCTCCTCTGTCTTGCTCATTCACCCTCTATCTCAAGCTTACCCTTCTTACCCTCATTGCTGCTGCAACCCTGCAATCTAGTTGAGTTTCCATGGCAATAACACGAAGGAAAGCCTAGAGACCAAGCAGGCGGGGGATCGAGAGGAGGGAGGCAGAGATGTGCTTTATTACACATATCTGAGAAGAAACACATTATCTGTGTGTTTATGTCGTGCGTGTCTTTATTTAGTATGTGTATGTGTTTGTGCACACAGTGCACACAAAGCTTTGATTGGTTGGTCAGAAATTCACCATGGCAACTATGGCAGAGAGCTCAGTGTGAGTTCAGCACACTGCAGCACACACACTGCAGAACACACACACACACACACACACACACACACACACACACACACACACACACACACACACACACACACACACACACACACACACACACACACACACACACACACACACAATGATCCAGTCAGGATTCAGGACAGCAAACCAACCAATCAGTGTTCAGTCCTCACCGCTGAATTCAGAGGATGCTGTGCTGTCTGACAGTGGCTGCACAGACTCTGTGAAGGGCAGGGGGCACACATGAGAAAGGGGCACCTCTTTCTGAAGTCATGCACTGTGTGTTGACCTGTACATGTTTTGATATATGTTTGGCCACTTGGTAGCAGTGCAACAAGCTACATTGACATATTATCACATGGAGTTGTGGCCTTGTGTTGGAAAATTAATGATAATTTATTTGCATTAACGTTTGTATCAAACATTGACTTGATTTGTATCCAGTTTTAAGACTTGTTTATGCTACACTTTTAGATCCCACCCGGCCAGGTGATAGCCTGTCGCAATCTGCTGCTAACATATCCCGGCTTGTTTTTAGCATGGGAGCTAGCTAGTAAATGGGGACTAAAGATACTATCACCGCTGTTTCTCCGCGATCTCCACCAACAATACCAACCGTCACATCCATCACAGCAGGCCCAGGCTTTGGGACTGTGCTTCTAGTATGACCTCCTGTGTGTAACATTAACATTACAACTCTACACAACATTTACCCCTGTTACAACTCCTTCTACTGGGCATAGCTGCATTGGACCGGACCAGACAGAGGGACCATTGGACCCAGCAATCTCCCTCTCCCTGTCTTTCTTGATCAATGACGACCCAATGTCGTGTCGTTGGTTCCATATCTGAAAGACGGGATGTTAGAATGTTACCTCAACGACACTACGAGCAGGTACCCTCTGTTGTGGTGGCTCATCAGAAACTAATGTTCTGTAGCGTGGGATAGAATTGTGTTTTTGAAGTTGAGAATGCATCATATTCCTTTTATAGTGGCTGTGTATTGCTTCAAACCTCATCGTCTAGCAAGCTCCCACTGGTCCAAAAGCTTTTATTTTCCTTTGGAAATACCTCCAACAATTTGTGTCAGTGTGAGTTGTGAATTGTTGAGTCCAGATAGGAAACAATAAGGCATTCTTCAGTTCTTCAACTACAGACCATTTGAAAATTGGCGCAGCTCATCATTTCAGGTGGGAAATGAATTTGACTTGACCGAGTCATTTTGAGCCCATAGGAGATGGCAGTTGATATTAACTTATTAGCTATCATCAGTCAGACAGTCACAAATAGTAACATGATTCAAAGAAACCAAAATGAATGCATGCTATCCATCACATTCATACAGTTTTTTTGAATGTTTCTACATTTGGCTTTTGTGAATAAATGACAGCGTAACCTAATATAGAGGTTCAAAATAGGATCATTTAGATAGAGGCTGAACATGTACATATTCATGATTAAGTTGCGAAAGAAATTAAATGTAAACATGTTGTACTTTATGTTCCTTCATAATTTGTTTCCAAGATCATAAACTCATTTAGTGGTTAAAATAAGTGGATGAGCACTAAAATAAACATCTCAATAGACAAAGAATTAAACAAAACTCAAATGAATCTTTATTTACTTTCATCTTCACTCAGTTCTTCTTACAGTATTTCCAATACAAAAATGTGTTTGTAAGTGATAGATAATCAATGAAGTGGTCAAATTAAATGTATCTGAGCAAACGAACGTCAAAAAGAAGAGACGCTCTCGAGACAATGTGTCAACACACACATATATATATATATACATATATATATATACATATATATACATATATATACATATATATAAATACATATATATACATATATATAAATACATATATATACATATATATATATATACATATACACATACATACATATATATACACATATACATACACATACATACATATATATACACATATACATACATATATATATATATGTGTGTATATGTATATATATATATATATGTGTGTATATATATATATACACATATATATACATATATATATATACACACATATATATATACACACATATATACATATACACAAATATACACACATATACATATATATATATATACATATATATATATACATACATACATACATACATACATACATATATATGAATGAATGAATTTTATTTATACAGCACTTTTCACAGACAATAGTATCACAAAGTGCTTAACAGAGCAGACATTTAAAAGCATAAAAACACAATGTGACCCTAGGGTCAATAAATTATATACACAGAGAAAAATTCAAATAAAAAAATAAAATAAAAAATAAAATAAAAAATAATAAAAATAAAATAAAAATGTAAAACATATTTTAAGAGCAGGTCTAGGACATGGGTTTACTTTTACACAAGCCTAAACAGGTGGGTTTTTAGCTGGCTTTTAAAAGTATCCACAGTATCTGCGAGGCGCAGAGTTGCAGGCAGAGCATTCCAGAGCCTCGGGGCCACTGCCTCAAAGGCTCGGTCACCACGGGTCTTAAATCGTGTGCGTGGGACTGACAGAAGACCTAGAGCGTTTGACCTGAGAGTGCGGGCGGGTGAATAGGGGCGAAGTAGATCAGCTACATAAGCCGGAGCCTGACCGTGAAGTGCTCTGTAAGTGATGGTGAGAATTTTAAAGTGTATCCGAGATGCTACAGGAAGCCAGTGGAGAGATCGGAGTACGGGGGTGATGTGAGACCGTCGATTTGTCCTGGTGAGTAATCTGGCGGCAGCATTTTGGATGTATATGTATATACATATTGTTAGATCCTGGTATACTTCTGGCCCGATACGGGGCTACTTACTGACTCAGCTCTCTATTAAAAGATTGTCGAGCTGGTGTTCTGGCGAGGGAACTCGCCTGGCTCCGCTAACTGCCGTTACTCCCAACGTCTACCCTGCTTCCTCCGGTCAGAGCGCACTCGGCCGAGAGACCAGTCCTGGCCCCGGGCGCTCCCACCAGTCGCGTCGGTTATGGCAGCTTCCCTCTTATGGATCCGTGCTCTTGGTAAATGCCAGGTTAGGTTTTAACGGCTAGGATTAATTCTTTCTAAAACCGTAAGGGATTGTTAAGTGGATTCGGTCTCTAGGATAACCTTTCAGAACTCAGTTGTTAGACATACAATGGCTTTAACTTTTTACTACCACGAGGAACTTTTTACTACTTGAGCAAATGAATGCACTTGAGAAATTTACTTTAAATGCAGATTAGATATTTATTGCAGGTTATATTTGGTTAGTTTGCAAGGGTTAAAGCTACAGCTCACATAAAATGTCACTACACTTGATTCGTTACGTTAATTTTCTTCTCTGATTATACTCATTAGTTTTAGTTGCCGAGACGGCTCGGTTGGAGCTGGATGTTCAATGGTGCGATGAAAAGGTTCTTTTGGAGTTGTTAGGAGCGAAGGTCCGGCCGGACCCTCGGTCCTACTGCTCTGCAACGGAGTCCGATCAACAGTCCTCGAAACTCAGTACAAAGTCTTTCTCGGGCTGCTGCGTCTTCTCCGTTGTCCAGTTGTTAAGAATCGAGCAGTGGGGAGAGGAAACCTCCGTCTTTAAATCTTATTGTCCACGAACAGCGGTCTTCTTTCCGTGAACAGAGACGAAGTCCTCAATACATCAGTTGCGATCGTCCGTATCTTCCCATCTGGTGCATTTGGACAGCACCCGTGTTGAAATCCCAGTGTGCTGCCTGCAAATGTCTCCTTATATTCATCATTTGGGCTCTATCGGCCCCCCTTGTTCAATACATGATCTCATCTCCCCTCCCTCTGGAGAGGCCGTTGGGTTCTTGAACATGTCCATATAAGTCCAGGCTTCCTGCCTCTGACTCATCTCTTGCAACATTCTCCTCCTAACTCCACCCATAACATCTGCCTCTGATTTTGCAAGTCATTCTGACTATACATTTCTATCTCAGCTCCAGTTACACAGAACATTTGTTAAACACTTATTACAATAGTTAAATCACTCTATGCATTTACACATTCGTTACATTTTGATTAAACATTTCGTTATATAATTCATACACTTTATCTTTTGATTACACTTTATTCTGAGTATATGCTTTGTGCTCTTATCTCCTGACTCTCCCTTGAATGTGCTCACATGTTACCGAGGCAGCTCTGAGGGGTCAACTCTTCTTGACAATATATATACATATACATATATATATATACACACACACACACATATATATATATATATATATATATATATATATATATATATATATATATATATATATATATATATATATATATATACACATATATATGTATATATATATATACACACACACACACACACACACACACATACATACATACATACATACATACATACATATATATATATATATATATATATATACACTTGCAGTTTTGAATGCCATATGCATCATTTTGTTAGATTTGTGACCATTTTAAGGTGAAATGTACACTTTCTGTGTCTAATACTTGATAAAACTCACTTTAGTTTGAGTAAATAACTAACAGTAATATAAAAGAAAGACATCTCTTAACTGAAGAAAATAATTTACATGTCAATTCTTAAGTTTAAGTTCACATAAACAACCAAATATTGACATAAATAATGACATAAATCAGCGACATATATTTGTTTAGTTTCTATTAAACCATGAAAGGCCCTCAACATTATCATATCATTCATCAGCTCCTTTACCTGACACAGCAACACGTGTCACTCACTACCCGATCTACATCCTGCCTGATCGCTACTGTACATGTGCAACTCTCACCACAGATGACAAAGAAGCAAGATGGCTGACTCCCTTAACTTCTGTCATCAGCTCCAGAAAAATAAAAAAGATTGCTGGGTACAAAGTCAATGTTGGATGTTGCTAACGAGTGAGCTATCTTGCTTCTTTCCCATCAGTCTTGAGAGTTGCACATGCGCACTACAGATCGGGCAGGTGCTAGCCAGCGGAGAGTGTAACATTAGCCAGAAGCGAGCAAAATGTCAGCAATCTTGCTATAATTTTACTGGAAAATAACTACCGGTAGATAATAAATGAAGTCCTCATCATTCATTCTCTGTATGTTTTACAAAGGGTTCAACCTGAGCCAGGACATTCACCATATCACATTCATAAAGGGTTATTAGTGTACAGATGTTATAAAAAACAACAATAATAACAGATATTATTGTTTTTAACACACTGTTATTGGATCAGTATTTGGTGTCGGCCAATACGCAAGTTCAGGTATCAGAATCAGTATCAGGAAGAAAAGAAAGTGGAAATCTCTACTTTTTAGCCTGTATTCTGAAATGCCTTAGGTTAACTCAGCAAATATAATTTATATAATTTATACTGCGTGAGGAAATAAACTAGGACCAGAAGGACTAAAAACATAACTGTGCCAGTTACAGAAATTAGGAAACACATAAACCATATTAATACAAGTTTACTAATAACATTACTCACTGGATCTACTCCAACGCCACAGCATTTGTTTGGTATTTCTTATTTTCTAACTCCATTCACTATATTACACATGTAACTCCACACCAGTGCCACATCAGCCTGTTCCCATACAACAAAACTACATTGTCAATAATATGTACGTTTTTGTTTTTGATGTATCAGAAATTGTATCTTTTCCTTCATTTCAAATATTTCCAATCATAGTCTGCGGATTCCACTATTTGTGTGCTGTGTGAAACCAAAATTCAACATTCTCATATTTTAAATGATGTCAGTGACCTCAGTAATGTTCCAAACTGTCTCATTTTAACCAAACCATGATGTTTTACTAAACTTAACCAATTGGTTTGTTTGCATTTCCGTTTTGTTTCAAATTCAAACACGTCATTAAAACTGCGACTGTAATCTGTAAAGATAACTGAATGCAATCATTGGTTGTAAACAAGACTATCTGGAAGAGGTGGTGGAGAGGAGGACTCTGAAGACGCTATTATCCATATTGGATAACCCGGACCACCCTCTCCACCACCTCCTGCAGGGACAGCGGAGCACTTTCTCCAACAGACTGATTCAGCTCCGCTGTCACAAGGACAGATACAGGAGAACATTCCTGCCCTCTGTCATTAGACTTTACAATAAAACACCTCGGGCCAGATCATCCTTCAATTGACTACAACACTGCTAACTGTTGTTGTTTGCTGTTGGTGATCCTTGCACTACTGTTTTTACCTAGTTAGTTAACTTAATACCATTCAATTTGATTGTATATACTGTGCAGTTTTTTACTTTCTTTAAATTGTCTTTACATTTTATTATATTCTGGTCTGTTATATCCCTCCATGGCATACTGTTGCCGTCCGGCAGCAAGCTACCTTTGTGGACCTTACACTGCCCCTTTAATTTTTTTTAAATAAAAACAATGTCTATGATGTCACCAGATATGTCTGTGTCCAATCAAATGAGGGCCCAAAGTGGGTGTGGCCTCTTATCTTGGGGTGAAGCATTCTTTTCAGGCTGCCAAGCTGCATGGGACACAGTGCCACAAACCGGTAAGATAAATCTAACTTTTTAACCTGTTTAAATTGAAATAACTTCATAAAAAAAATGTTTACATGTGCATGACTATGTCAAGAAGTATCTTTGACAGTTTAAATACTTATTGTGTAAATATTTCTTCACTAAAATTGTGTTTTTTGGTTCGTTGCCTGAGGGCAACACTATCCCGTAAATTCAGGCTATCATGCTGTAGTGTGGAGATGTGCCCAGCTGCATAATCATGACCATAGTCAATGTGTTTGCTTTACTAACTACTGATATTGACAGGGAATGGACACAGCAACATTTTATGGCCGAAAAGTTCAGGATCGAGCAGCTAGGACCGTTCCCTCTGACAGTGAGGACAGTGAGCTTGATGACAGTGACAACGAGGACAGTGAGCTTGAAAAGAGTCAGGAAGATTGGATCCCTGAAACAGGTTTGCCAGACAGTTAGGAGATTAGGGGTCAGTCAGGGGTCAGTCAGTAGAACAATGTGTGTTATTCATTCATAATCATTCATTTTGAATATGACACATTCAAATTTGTGCTTGTCTTTTAGGAGAATGCTTGTCTGATGACAGTGACAGTGAGTCTGTGGATCAGGATGAGGATGAAGATATAGTAGAGGTTGAAAATCCACGCCTACCCCGGTGGAGAACACCCCACAATGCATTCTATGCTCACCCAGAATGGCAGGGCCGTAACATTTGGAATGATATCATGTCCCCCCTGAAGTATTTTCAGCATTTTTTCTCTGAAGACATTCTTCAGGATATTGTAGGGCAATCAAATTTATATGCCATACAATGTGACCCAAACAAGCCCCTTAACCTCAATACCCTGGAACTGGAGCAGTTCCTGGGTATTGTGGTCTACATGTCATTGTTTGGATTACCAGGCACCCGCATGTTTTGGAACAAGTCCTGCCGAGCGTCCCAGGTAGCCGATACAATGACACTCAATAGATGGGAGGCCATCAAAAAAGCCCTGCACTTTAATAGCAATGAAGAGAGGCAGGAGGAAAATGATCCAATCTATAAGATCCGACCACTGGTTACTCAGCTAAACTCCAAACTGACGTCCATCCCAATGAGCGAGAATCTGGCTGTTGATGAGCAGATGGTTCCATTCAAGGGAAGACACAGGATCAAGCAATACTTGCCATCAAAACCAAAGAAATGGAGGTATAAGATACTCGTCTTGGCTGGCTCCGACGGTGTCCCCCATAACTTTGAAATCTACACAGGAAGAGTTGTGCAACCCCCTGAGCTGGCAGATATAGGAGCAAGCGGCAATGTGGTCCTCCGCCTGGCCCAGCCTATACCCAAGCAAGAGAATTACAAGCTCTTTGATAACTGGTTCACAAGTGTCCCTCTTGTGCTCACACTGGCACAACAGGTAATTCACTGCATTGGTACTGTCCGTTGCAACCGACTACCAGGGGTCAGCTTGATGAGCGATGCTGAGCTGAAGAGAACAGGACGTGGATCCTTTCAGCAGAAGATGGCCATGGTTGGAGAAACCACCTTGCATGTTGTCAAATGGTATGATAACCGCTCAGTCACTATTCTGAGTGACTACACTGGAGCCCACCCAGTCACAGAGGTTGAGAGGTGGGATCGCAAGAAGAAGATGCTCCTCAAAGTCCCCCGCCCTGCTGTGGTGAAGATTTACAATAAGAATATGGGTGGAGTGGATCTTCTTGACTCCCTTATTGCACTGTACCGCACAAAAATCAGATAAAAAAAATGGTAGCACCGTCTGGTGTTTTACTTTTTGGATTTAATCGTTGTGACCGCCTGGCTGCTTTACCGAAGAGATTGTGAAGGGAACGGAATGACGAAGAAGGAACAAATGAGGCTTTACACCTTCAAATCATACATCGCTGAAGGCCTTTGCAGGAGTGGAAAGAGCCTGGTGCGCAGGAAAGGTCGTCCCAGTTCCACAATTGCTGGTGAGCACGAGAAAAAGAGGAGAAAAGGACCTGCTGCTCTAATTCCAGTCCCTGATGTGCGCCTTGATGCCACAGCCCACTGGATCATAATGGTTGAAAAGAAGGGGCGATGCAAAGTACCAGGGTGCACAGGTACACCAAAAGCCAAGTGCCAGAAATGTGATGTCCACCTCTGCTTCACATCCAGCAATAACTGCTTCTTGAGGTTCCACACAGAATAGGACATGTGTTCACATGACTGGACTGTGAATAGGACAGAATAGGACATGTGTTCTTTGTCACTGATTCAAACCCTAACCCACACAAACTCAAACACACTAAACACAAGTGCGGACACACACACACACACACACACACGGGTCAATTGGATGTTTAAATGAATTTACATGTTTTGTATGTCGATTTTGTACATACAGTGTTGGTAATTTCATTTCTTTGATATTTTCTAATTGTCATTGTTTGGATTGTCAAAATGAACTCTTTCTAAATCCATACATTGCTTGTTTGACTTATTCCACTTATTATATTTACAAGACAAAACCTTGGTGTTTCAGTACCCTCGTAGCATAGTTTCGCCCTGAGGCGTCACACCCAAATCTAGTTGGGGGGGGGGGGGGGGGGGCATACATTTTATGATTGATATTGTGTCAGGGAGCCCCAAGCTCCCCAAAAAATGGGATCAAATATATATATATATATATTTTTAAAGACATGCCACAAAGGTGTATTGTATATATTGAGCATCTTTCATATTTTTATGTTTACACTGTAACTTTGTTTGCTGCTGCTACAAACAGATTTCCCCCTGGGGATGAATAAAGTATACATCTATCTATCTTAGCTGTATGAGAATCTCATTTTGAAGGAGTCAGGGTTGGCCACAAATGCCTGACAGGAGATTTGTGACCCAACTGCAAAATCCCGATGTGCACTGCACTCGACATAACATCTTTCAGTTCCTGTATTCTAAATAGGAGCTGTTGTTACCCCATTAGTATGAAATACAACTTTTCTGGAAAGTGAGAAAGATAGAGAAGCAGGCTTCTGACCGTAAAGTCCTTGGTCTGATTCCCAGCAATGGCAGGATCAATCCAAGTGGGAAAGTGACAGAATTGAACCTGTAACCCCAGGTGCTCCAGTGGATCTGCTCAGTGACCAACAGGTCAGACTCTGGTTGTAGCAGCCTCAGCTGTGAATGTGTGGGCAGAACCTTGCTGAGAAAGAGAGCAAGGCTCTCAATTAAACATTTCTGCTCAAATAAAGATCAGGGAATAGCAGCCAGCTTTGAAGAATAATGTCAGCCAGAGAAAAAATGGAAATGAATGTGCTTTTACACTGGGGTCATTAAGAGAAAAATGCTTCATTTTTCGCAGGTGAACTTTGTTTTATCAGCAGACCAAACCACAGCTAAAAGTAGAACTATCTCAAACTAACTCTACACAAACGAGAGCCGAAACAAAGGGCATGTGGGTTTGATCCATGAACCTTTTTGTTCATTCTTTGTGATCTACTATATCATGTAAATCACCTTACAGAAGCATGCTCACAAAGTTCAGCTGACTCTTTGCAGTGTGGTGACACCTCAAACCTCTTCATCACTAACCGTTAACTTCCTGGGTTTGAACTGTAGTCAGTCTGAGTCAGCTAGTTGCTGTCCAATGATCCAGACATCGCCAGGCGGCGCTGGCTCCCACGCGGCTCCCGATGCTGCTTCTGTATTGGGTTGAGTAGATGAGAGCAGCGGGCCCCGTTCTGATTAGTTGATTCCACTCTGGAGGAGAAGCTCTGACTGACTGATGGTGGGAGGACAGGGACTGTCTTCTGGCTGAAGCAGTTGTTGTCTGTTAACCGATGGGCGTCTGGAGGACTGGACTTTATAATCTGAGACCAAATCCTGCCATGGAGAGACATACCGTTACTTTTGGAGTCTACAGAAGCTGTTTCATGTGGGTTTGATTTGAATTACATTACATTACATTACAGTCATTTAGCAGACGCTTTTATCCAAAGCGACTTACAATAAGTGTATTCAACATCGGTATTCAAGAGAACTACTGGTCACCAGAAGTCATAAGTGCATCTCCTTCTTTAAACAAGCATGTAAGAGCATAAACCAGAGCAAAAGTACAGTGCAGAAACAAATTAGTATGACAACAATAAGTGCTAAGTGGAAGGCTCAGGGTAGTACTTCTTGAAGAGGTGAGTTGTCAGCCTAATGAAAGATGGGCAGCGACTCTGCTGTCCTGACATCAGTGGGGAGTTCATTCCACCACTCTGGGGCCAGGACAGAAAACAGCTGTGACCGGGTCGATCGGCCGCAGGGACCTCTGAGCGACGGGGCAACCAATCGCCCCGTTGCAGCAGAGCGAAGTGGCCGGGCGGGGGTGTAGGGCTTGACCATGGCCTGGAGATAGGAAGGAGCTGTTCCTTTCACTGCCCTGTAGGCTAGCACCAGAGTCTTAAACTGGATGCGAGCTCTTACAGGGAACCAGTGTAGAGAACGGAGAAGGGAAGTTGTGTGGGAGAACTTGGGGCGATTGAACACCATGCGTGGTTCCGACACGGCCCCCCTCCATGTCACCTGGTAGGATCGACCTGTCAGGTAGGATGCAAACAGGGAGAGTGCAGAGCCTGAGATGTCCATCCCCTCGAGGGTGGAGAGGAGGATCTGGTGGTTCACTGTGTCAAACGTGTTATGGGAAAATATGTCATCGTCTTATGCTTTAGGATTAAAGCCAGGTGTCTTGTTAAGTATGAATGAATGAATGAATGAATTTTATTTATATAGCGCTTTTCACAGACAGTACTATCACAAAGTGCTTAACAGAGCAGACATTTAAAAGCATAAAAAACACAATGTGACCCTAGGGTCAATAAATTACATACACAGAGTGAATAAAAAATGTTAAAGAATAAAATAAAAATAAAATAAAAATGTAAAACAAATGTTAAGAGCAGGTCTAGGACATGGGTTTACTTTTACACAAACGCCAGCCTAAACAGGTGGGTTTTTAGCTGGCTTTTAAAAGTATCCACAGTATCTGCGAGGCGTAGAGTTGCAGGCAGAGCATTCCAGAGCCTCGGGGCCACTGCCTCAAAGGCTCGGTCACCACGGGTCTTAAATCGTGTGCGTGGGACTGACAGAAGACCTAGAGCATTTGACCTGAGAGTGCGGGCGGGTGAATAGGGGCGAAGTAGATCAGCTACATAAGTCGGAGCCTGACCGTGAAGTGCTCTGTAAGTGATGGTGAGAATTTTGAAGTGTATCCGAGATGCTACAGGAAGCCAGTGGAGAGATCGGAGTACGGGGGTGATGTGAGACCGTCGGTTTGTCCTGGTGAGTAATCTGGCGGCAGCATTTTGGATGACCTGCAGACGGTTAAGAGCAGATACACTGAGTGATGTGAAAAGTGAGTTGCAGTAGTCAATGCGAGAGGAGATAAATGTGTGTATGATCATTTCTAATTCAGGCGTTGATAATACAGATCTCAGTTTACTGATATTTCTTAGATGGAAGAAACATGACCTGGACAGCTGCTTAACATGAGGGTCAAATGACATGGAGCGATCAAAGAAAATCCCAAGATTGCGCAGGTTGCAATGGGAAGCAGAGGAGAGAGGACTAATAATCTGCCTGATCATGGGGACAAACTCCTCTGGAGCAATAACTAGGACCTCCGTCTTAGAGTCGTTGAGTTGCAGGCAGTTTTCTGCCGTCCAGTCTCTGATGGCATTGACACAGTCCAGGAGCCTAGTTAATGTGAATGCCTCGCTGGGTTTGAATGACAGATGAAGTTGGATGTCGTCTGCATATAAGTGATAGGACACATTATAGCTTTTTATGATCGGTCCCAAAGGTAACAGATAAAGGGAAAATAACAGAGGCCCCAGAACCGAGCCCTGCGGTACACCACAAGACAGTGGAGAGGTAACAGACACAAAAGCACCCACAGAGACATTGAAACTTCTGTCACTGAGGTAAGATGTAAACCAGTCTAACGCTATGCCAGTTATGCCCACCCAATCACGTAGCCTCTTAATCAGGATGTCATGGTCTACAGTGTCAAATGCAGAACTTAGGTCCAGAAGAACTAACACAGAGCAGTCACCTGCATCTGCACACATGAGAATGTCATTTGAAACCCTCAGGAGAGCGGTTTCAGTAGAGTGTTGCTTACGAAACCCAGACTGGAACTTGTCGTACATGTTGTGCCTCTCCAGTGCAGCAGTAAGTTGTTTGGCCACCAGTATCTAGAAGTGCAGGCACTAAACCTTGTTTATCTTGTTATCTGTTTGTTCCTGTTGTTGGGATCTAAAGGAGCGTGTTTGGGTTATCAGCATTTAAGAAACTGAATTCTTGACATCAATAGAATTATTGATGTATGTAACAATTATTAATGATTATTAATATAAACGGGGCACCACCCTGCGAACAGGGACCAATAACCAAACGATAAAACTAAGTCTCATAATTAGTAGTCACTCATAATGTCAATAGTCTGCGTATGACTACACATTCAGTGACAGTGAAGGTTTAAGTTCGAGCACAGGCTACTACATACAGTCTTATCAAATACATATGCACAAGTAATCACAGACGACTGCTCCTGAAAGTATAACAGAGTTTATTGAATCAAAATAATAAATGATCAAATCAATTAATATTGCAACCAACAAACGTTATCATACAATTTTATATGCCTAAACTAAAGAATGAATAAAGTGGATGAGGGTGTATGTCGGTGTGTGTATGTGTATGTGTGTGTGTGGGTCTGTGGGTGAACAGGAAGGAGTCTTACAGCTACGCTAAAGACTACAAAGATGGCGGCGTCGAGTGACGCTGGCCAAAGGGGAGGGGCCTTAAGAACTACAGCTAAAAACTACAAAGATGGCGGAGTCGAGTGACGCGGACCAAAATGGCAGTTAGGCTGCTGTATGTACTCACGTGTGCCTGGGCAGCACGTGATGTGAGGCGCTCGTTTGAACGAGGTTCCCCAGGGGTAGAACTAGGAGCTATGTGTATGTGTGTTTCGTGAAAGGAGGAAAGAGAAAAAAGGTGGGGGCTCATGAATCAGACTTCTGCGTGCGGTCCGCGTTGTAGTGATAATGGGGGTGTCTGGCGTATCGTACATAACGTGCCGTTGTCGGTAGAACTGCCAGCAGTTATGTACGATAGCCGAGATTCCACACTTCACTCACAGAGCTGATTTAATGAGCAGAGAATACTACACGAAGTGTAGTAAAACCAATGAAAAGAAATCAAATAAATCCAAGCAAACAGTCACAGTTAATACACGAATACAGCGGAGCTTCTCTCGTCCGCGAGGAGTTGCGTAATATCTCGATATCACGCGACAGTAATTTAAACACACAAAAACACGGGAATATCAACATATAAATGAATGGCCTGAATTAAACTTAAGTTAATTTAAGCTAAGCTATGCCCAAATGCCAAGAACCTTACTTGTAGATGCTTCGTTGCAACGTTGAAGTGTTCGGGAGCAAAGTGGTCCGTCTTCCTCGTCGGGAAGGGGGACAGGGGGGGGGGCTGCTTGCAGGTCGGCGCGGCTTTGCAGCGGGCGCTGTGTGTCGCGCGGCGTTGAGCTGGCGCTGTTTCGGTCCGTCGTGGAATGGCTCTGGAGCAAACGCAGACGTGGACTATCCTCGCTGCAGGGAGGACAGTTTAACTTCGGCTGAGACGACGTGGTCCGTAGGTCTCCCGGTAATCATCGGTCAGGAGAGGAGCGAGGCTTCGTCGGCTCCTCTGTGCCGGTTTGTGCACAAAATAAAAAGAAGCAGAAAGCACTGAACGAATGCTGATGCAGATTCGTTATCGCGGGCTGTTTCGTCCAGCGAAATGGCTCGTGACCTGTCAGGGTTTGATGAGGGTTCGAGGGGCTCCCTCGTGGGGGGAAAGCTGGTTCTTCTGTGGCCTGGACGGGGGTGTCCGAGCGAAGAGAGCGTGGTGTGCTCCCTGTTCGACGGAGGTCGACGGGAAAAAGCTGGATTCTCTGTGGCCTGGACAGCGGGGGGGTCCGGGCGAGGAGAGCGGTGTGTGCCTCCTAACTCAACCGAGGTCGAAGGGGGAAAGCATAGAAGTGGGGGCAGCAGATAGTTTTATAGAACAGAGGTCGAACCACAGGGGTCCTGGGGTCTCTTGGCTCTCGGCCAATGAGATTGCCGCGGTTACCATGGTTATTTGGGGGGGGGGGAATTCACACCTGAGTGTGAAATCCCTTTGCTCTCCTCAAACTACAAGTCAGGATGAGACCTTTGCTTGAAAAAGCGAAGGCCTGATTGTCTTTGTCCACAGCACATGTTTAAGCCATATGGCCAGAGCCCAACATCCCCCCTTTGTTCTGAAGAGCGAGATGTTGGCTTCGGTCTTCAGAGCAAACCAAGGGCTGGCATGTGCATCCATGTGGTGGGGAAACCTGAAGAGGTGAGACAGTCCAAGTGTTCCTGAGACCAAAAGCAGTGGTTAAAACAGGCAGTGTTCATTGTTCATAGAGTTCAAGGTTCATAGTGGTCAAGTTCAGAGTTCATTGTTCAGAGTTCATTGGCATCTGGGCAGATGACTAAGGTGGCATCTGGGCAGATGACTTTAACTACTTCTACCTACATCTACTATCATACACAATTCAAATCATAGGTGAGCAAAACATTATTCCCAAATAATTCAATCGCTATTATGATGTTGTGATAATCTAGCATTGCGGCACAGTGTCAAAGAAAGTAACAACCCAAATAAAACAAAACAAAACACAAAGAGAGAAGGAAAGAATAGAAAGACAAGAAGCAGGTGAGGGGCAAACAGTGGTTACTGGTTCAACTCCTAGACAGGACTGGAGTCCGTCGGCGGAGCAGTCGTAGGTTGGCTACGTGGTGTTATGAATAGGAGGGAATCCAGTTAGTCTGTCGCTTCTGGATCTATTAGTACATGATATGTGCGTCTACCTCTCTCTAATCGGTAGATTTAGAGCGAGTCCTGTGTCTAAGTTTTAGAATCTATCGATATTGGAGTTGCGTTGCCAAGACTATGGGCCAGAGGTACCTGTGAGGGTTGCATAACAGTAGTGGTAGCAGATTTACAGATTTCATTAGCACGGCTAGTGTGACTAGCTAGGCTGGTCTCTCGCTGCTCCAGCTGTTGACAGCTGAGCCTTCTCGGATGAGGTCCTGGGTTAAATCTGACTGCTACGGCAGAGGTTATGTCCTCTTTGGTTACTTCTGGTAGAGTCTATAAAGCATGCAAAGGGTTCTCTATGAGAGTGGAGCATCAGTTTACAGTCACAATGGTTTGTCAGGTCATGCAACTGTTCTGGTTGAAGTTGGATGTGTTCGCGGTTAGTGCATGTCTACAGGGTGAGTTGAAGCATGCAGTTAAACGTCAGTAGTCAATAGTAAGCTGCCATTCTGCCGGTTGGTTTCGGCACTGGCAAGATTAGAGTGCACTTCCTGTGAAGTGCATCTCTCTAAGTTTCTGTTGTCAGAGAGCCCACCCCCTCGCGCTGTTCAAGTGGCGAGGGCAGATATCCCACGTTACCGTCAGCACTCAGGGAAACGTCGCGAGCAGTTTCACTCTGGAGTGTGTCATGACGGGCTGGTGATATCTCCCTCCCCCCACCCTCCTAATTAGAGATGGAGACAGGTCCGGCGCACAGGTCAAGTTCAGTTACCTACGGCACTGGCGACTTGACAGGCCCGGGCGATGACTCGGCTGAAAGAAGGCGGTGGCTTCGTTGAACAAGCTGGAGGTGGCTCATGCTGACAGAGCAGGAGAACAAGGCTTAGTTGACGAAAGATCTTACGAGCTGCTCGAAAGAGTGCTCGAAGGGCCTCTAAGGTTGTGGTACCCTAGAGGTGTATGCGAAAAGGTGGGGGAACACATGAGGCTCGTTTCTGACCCGGAGTCGGGTAGAGCAAGAGTGTTATGACCCCCCAGTAGGACTGAAGAATATGTATAGATTTATACATAACGGGCATTGCCTTTGCGAACAAGGTCGCCCAAGAAGGTTGAAGAACGAGGTGCGAAAATGGGAGTGGTCGTTTCCGGAAGTGTGCTGAGTTCTCTTCCCCCCCCCCTACCACGTCGACTTGGCAGCAGGGGGAAAGGTCACTTGGCTGAGTCAGGTGGGCTGCGAGTCAGCGTTACCTGATGGGTTGCCCTTGAGGGTGTCTTTCACCCCCCTGGTTCCGTTGGTCTTTCGATCGCCAGGGTCGTTTGTTCCTTGGGGGTGACCAGGGCTCGCTAGGCCAAGTCCTCTCGTCGTCTTCCGACGCTAGGTCGGAGTCGCTCGACTGTTGGATGCCTAAGACTATGGCGGTGTCTTCGTACCGATTTGACGGCCGTCCGCGTGTCTCCCCTGCAAGTTGCGCGTATTTCCTAATCTCTGGCATGGTGAGGTTACTCGTTCTGCAGTGCATGGTAACATCGTACCTCACGTTGTCGTGGAGACTGTGCAAGAATAGCGACTTGAAGGCATGGTCTTCTTCTAGACCTGGGGCGTTACGTCCTTGGAAGTACGCAGATCTCAAGCGCCTGAAGTAGTCTCTCGGAGACTGTAGCCTTTCCTGGGAAATGGCAAAGGCGCCGAGGGTGGCAGAAGCTGGGTCGGTGTACAGGGAGTACTCCTCCCTAAGGGCGTGACAAAGGGATGAATAGCAGTCGCGGATGCTCGGCTGGAGCGTTTCCACGAAAGCGTGGACGCTTCGCGCTGTGGTTTTCCACACTAGCTTTAGCTTTTCACGCGATGAGGGGCGCGATAGGTCGAGGAGGCAGCGATCGATCTCCCTTAGGTAGTCATCGATGCTCGAGTCGTGATTATCGGGATTGAAGCGCTCTACGTCTTTCGCCAGAGACTCAATCTGTCGAGTACGCAGGCCTCCAAGGTTGATGGGGCCTGGGCCGTCCGAGTCGTCTGAGTCTCCATACTCGCGATGGTGGTAACGACTATCATCCTCCCTCCCTGAGGGGGATGGGGTCAGTTCTTGTCGCGCGCGTGAACTGCGTGGAGGATTGCGTTCGCCTGAGGTGGTTTTGAAGCCACCTGGGCAGTCTAGGACCTGGTGTTGGTCCTCTCTCCTCCTGGTTGGGGATGTCGCGTTCAAGAAATGCAAGGTGGTTCGGGTCTCGGGGAATGAGGGAGCCGAGACCAAGAAATGACTGGGCTGAAAGGCTCGATAGGGGGTAGCGGTACCTACCGGGGTTGCTGGAACACCTTGAAGCGCTTTCAGTTTGTCATCACTCTCTGATGCTTTAGAGAGTTCTAGGTTGACCTCTCTGAGGTCACTGCGCAGGCTACTATTTTCTGACTGTAGGGCTCTACAGTCACGTGACAACTCCTGAACCTCTGTTCGGAGTGTCCAGATCTCGCGTTGCTGCTCGTCGCTCTGTGCCCGGGTTCGGGCAGCTTGCAGCTGCATTTTCTGGTGGTAGATGAGCAGTATTTCGCCAATTACGTTCTGAATCAGGCGCTCTCTGTTACCTGCTGGGTTATTTACATAAGCCACCAGCTGCTCTAATTGCTCGTCACATAGGACAGCAGTGTATTTTGCAAAGTACTCTCTTTCCTTTGCTGTGAGTCCGAGGACATCAGCCACCGCATCTCGTAAGGCGGTGTCTTCTGGAGCTACAGCTCCAGGAGTGGGGGATTTCTCGTCGCTCATTCTCTCTGATGAGCGCGACTCCCAGTGGTTGTTAATTCCCTAGTGTTAGAACGGAACTGTTAGTGTTTACGGTTCTCAGTGAAATGTCTAGTTCTGTGACTTAGGATTTCTACTGTTAGATGTTAATTACTGTTAGTGTTACGGTTCATGCAGGCGCACAGTGAAATGTCTAGCTCTATGACTTACGTTTCTACTGTTGCTGCTCTGAGGTATCACTACTGCTTTGCAGCCAGAGGTGCGAAAATGCTAATGTGGTTTAGCACTTTGGGCCTGGGACAGCTGTGTGTAACTTCTTTGGAGGGATTTAAGAAAGCAAGCAAGGTATTACAAATAAACGATCAAATCTACTACACAGCTGGCTGTTAGTTTAAGAAGTGAAACGAATTATTAAACCTGGAAACGAAATAAAATTTCGAGAAGGGAATTAAAGATTAAGATTAAAAATCAAAATTTAAAATCAAAAGTTTAATTACAATAAGACCAGATTTTGAAGATCAAAGCCTACCTATTCTGGGAAATAAGTTTCAGGAATTTGGATCATTCAAAAGAAGAAAAAAAAAAAAAATTTCGAAAAAAAAATTTTTTTGGAAACTTAATTATTCAAAAATAATTATGGATTAATGTGCATATATACTGTAACAAAACTGGAATAACGTAGCCTCACACGGGGCACCATTATGTTGGGATCTAAAGGAGCGTGTTTGGGTTATCAGCATTTAAGAAACTGAATTCTTGACATCAATAGAATTATTGATGTATGTAACAATTATTAATGATTATTAATATAAACGGGGCACCACCCTGCGAACAGGGACCAATAACCAAACGATAAAACTAAGTCTCATAATTAGTAGTCACTCATAATGTCAATAGTCTGCGTATGACTACACATTCAGTGACAGTGAAGGTTTAAGTTCGAGCACAGGCTACTACATACAGTCTTATCAAATACATATGCACAAGTAATCACAGACGACTGCTCCTGAAAGTATAACAGAGTTTATTGAATCAAAATAATAAATGATCAAATCAATTAATATTGCAACCAACAAACGTTATCATACAATTTTATATGCCTAAACTAAAGAATGAATAAAGTGGATGAGGGTGTATGTCGGTGTGTGTATGTGTATGTGTGTGTGTGGGTCTGTGGGTGAACAGGAAGGAGTCTTACAGCTACGCTAAAGACTACAAAGATGGCGGCGTCGAGTGACGCTGGCCAAAGGGGAGGGGCCTTAAGAACTACAGCTAAAAACTACAAAGATGGCGGAGTCGAGTGACGCGGACCAAAATGGCAGTTAGGCTGCTGTATGTACTCACGTGTGCCTGGGCAGCACGTGATGTGAGGCGCTCGTTTGAACGAGGTTCCCCAGGGGTAGAACTAGGAGCTATGTGTATGTGTGTTTCGTGAAAGGAGGAAAGAGAAAAAAGGTGGGGGCTCATGAATCAGACTTCTGCGTGCGGTCCGCGTTGTAGTGATAATGGGGGTGTCTGGCGTATCGTACATAACGTGCCGTTGTCGGTAGAACTGCCAGCAGTTATGTACGATAGCCGAGATTCCACACTTCACTCACAGAGCTGATTTAATGAGCAGAGAATACTACACGAAGTGTAGTAAAACCAATGAAAAGAAATCAAATAAATCCAAGCAAACAGTCACAGTTAATACACGAATACAGCGGAGCTTCTCTCGTCCGCGAGGAGTTGCGTAATATCTCGATATCACGCGACAGTAATTTAAACACACAAAAACACGGGAATATCAACATATAAATGAATGGCCTGAATTAAACTTAAGTTAATTTAAGCTAAGCTATGCCCAAATGCCAAGAACCTTACTTGTAGATGCTTCGTTGCAACGTTGAAGTGTTCGGGAGCAAAGTGGTCCGTCTTCCTCGTCGGGAAGGGGGACAGGGGGGGGGGCTGCTTGCAGGTCGGCGCGGCTTTGCAGCGGGCGCTGTGTGTCGCGCGGCGTTGAGCTGGCGCTGTTTCGGTCCGTCGTGGAATGGCTCTGGAGCAAACGCAGACGTGGACTATCCTCGCTGCAGGGAGGACAGTTTAACTTCGGCTGAGACGACGTGGTCCGTAGGTCTCCCGGTAATCATCGGTCAGGAGAGGAGCGAGGCTTCGTCGGCTCCTCTGTGCCGGTTTGTGCACAAAATAAAAAGAAGCAGAAAGCACTGAACGAATGCTGATGCAGATTCGTTATCGTGGGCTGCTTCGTCCAGCGAAATGGCTCGTGACCTGTCAGGGTTTGATGAGGGTTCGAGGGGCTCCCTCGTGGGGGAAAGCTGGTTCTTCTGTGGCCTGGACGGGGGTGTCCGAGCGAAGAGAGCGTGGTGTGCTCCCTGTTCGACGGAGGTCGACGGGAAAAAGCTGGATTCTCTGTGGCCTGGACAGCGGGGGGGTCCGGGCGAGGAGAGCGGTGTGTGCCTCCTAACTCAACCGAGGTCGAAGGGGGAAAGCATAGAAGTGGGGGCAGCAGATAGTTTTATAGAACAGAGGTCGAACCACAGGGGTCCTGGGGTCTCTTGGCTCTCGGCCAATGAGATTGCCGCGGTTACCATGGTTATTTGGGGGGGGGGGGAATTCACACCTGAGTGTGAAATCCCTTTGCTCTCCTCAAACTACAAGTCAGGATGAGACCTTTGCTTGAAAAAGCGAAGGCCTGATTGTCTTTGTCCACAGCACATGTTTAAGCCATATGGCCAGAGCCCAACACTGTGCATTGTTTCTGTCTTTAAAGACGGGGACACACAGAGGGGTCATGATTGTGGTATTTCCCTTGATGGGCATCAGCTGAAGGGCATGACCCTCTGCAGGCATATATGATGTGTGATGGTTCACAGGCTTATTCCGTCTCTGCAATACTGTGACTTAACTCTTTGACCAGGTCACAGTGACATCAAAGGACGCATCTGACTGGGTGTATCCATGGTTTATTGTGGGGCAAACTGATAAAGGGATTTGTAAACAGGCCTTAAAAGCGCCTTCAGGGTATCGTAAAGACAGGACAATGTGCTTCAAAGAAAAACATCTGCCTTGACTGGTTTCCTTCTTCTGTTTATTCTTGTTTGCGAACCAAGATAACAGCATGCTGGCTGAGTATAAATGTCCATGCATTTAACTGTGTCGTCAGAGCACCTCTTGCAGATGACGGTGATGTATCTGTGAGACTGTGTTCTTTTTGCTTGCAAGCAAATAAATTGACTATTACAACTTTGATCGTTCATCCAGACTCTGTTTCATTTGACATTGATTTGATAACACTTTGACACTCTTCTCCCGACTATTCATAGAAATATTCCACAACAATTTGGCGTTGTCGGCAGGATTCGCTGACTGTCTATCAGAGCTCCAGAGGGACTGACCGGAGGAGAAGGCCTCTCCCAGGAATCCACAACTGAAGTTTCCTGTCTTATACCTCATTAGACAAGAGAGAAAGAACCAGCAGACCTGAGGGACTTTCTGATTGACGGCACGCGAATCCAACGAAAAAGAATTAATTTCTACAAACGGGTAAGAAAGTTAAAATTGCAATTGTAAAAGTAATGGTAAAATGATACTCAGGTCATATGATTTAACAGACACAGATGAATGGTCAAGTAGTCATTTTTTTTAATTATTTGAGTAACAATTGTTTTTGACGTTCGTGGTTTCGTTTTACGAATGTGGTTCATGTCAACTCCCTTTTTCATTTTCTGGCATATCACTATTTGCACGCTTGTCCGTAGAAGACAGGATTGTGTTATACGGTGATCGTAGACACAGATCGCTTGACTACAATTGGTTTGTTGTAAGACCGTGGTTAAAATGATCAAATACGTGAATTCTATACTGATAGAATAAGAATCGTGATAAATAACTAACGTGAACTTCAAATAACATTTGAAATAAGGTATTCGTGATTTTCCAACATAGCGTGAGTTTCAAATAAGTTTGAAATAAGGTATTCGTGATTTTTCAACATAGCGTGAGTTTCAAACGAGGTTTTTTGCAAAATGTTTTCCTTCGATAGAATAAACATACGCTGTATGGTGACGACTGTATTGTAAAGGTAACGTTAACGTATCCACACCTGAAAGATGGGTGGAAAAAGTAGTAAAAGCGCAGAGCCCTCGGGCCCAATAATTGATATGATGCAACAGAAATATGGAAACGGGTGTTTAGAATGCCTCACGTACTGGTCAGGGGAGTTTGGTTTTCCTGAAAACGGCTCATTGAGCGCCGCTAAGCTCAAAATGTTAAGAGGGGATTTAGAAGGTAAATTGAAACAGATTAACTGTACGAAGAAAGTCAGAGTCAAAGACTTAGAAATAAAAGTGAAACATTTGGGAATGATAAAAGTCATAGAATGAGTCTGAGCAGCCCGATGCCAAGGTCTTACCTCCGATAATAAATAAATGTGGGACAAGGACAATCAGACAGCCAAATAATTAGAAGAATGAACAAAATTGGGATTCCCTGAAAGAGGCAGTTTTAGCCTACGATTAAAATTTGATCAACTCAAAACGTGCTTGGAGCAGAGAAAGAGATGAAGCAGAAGTTGATGTCCAAGAGGAAACGAAAATAGGTGTAACTGTTTAAAATAGACAGTGAGGCATATGAGCAGAGAGAGAGGAATGCAGGGGTGAGACACACACACACAAACACACAGACACCATGCTCGCTTGCAGCAGCTGAAAGAGGGGTCACACACACACGCACACCCACAGAGGCACGCACACACAGAAACACAGAGATCTAAGAATTGTATCTCTACATGAGACAACGTTGTCTAACATTTGCTGCTGAACTTTCGGCAGCTGTTTTGTTTGTTTTGTTAATTTTTAGTCCTTGGTCCTGATCTGGGGATTCCGCTTCCTGCTGTATGCTCCCCAGCCACAAACAACTTGAACGACACCTACCACTCAACACGTCGAGGATGAAGAAGACGAACGAGACTCGTCAAAATCTACAGGTACCATGTCAATGCTCACAACTACAGAAAATATCTGTGGCATTCAAACCTGCAGTGAGTGCATACGACAATGGTGAAAACTGGCCGTAGTGTATCAACATGCGGTGACAGCCCTGACTGAACTTTGTAAGAAGGCTTTCCGCCATCCATAAGCCTGGAGAACATCACACAAGAGAGTTGTGTGACATGCAGCATGCTGAACATGAGGATCAGTTCAACAACGGACAACAGAGAAGTTTCGTCAGCACAGATGCAAGCATGCCCAGCTGATAATGTATCAGGGCATGAGAGGAAGCTGAAAGAGACGTTGAGACTTTGACACACACCAACTGAAGACTTTGTGTGCCATACATGTGGCAGCTTGAACATTGAGGAACAGATGCTCACGCTCCATGAACAAGGAGTGGTGGGAGGGCTCGACAATCAGCCATCAGGGGGGTGCATGCAGGTGGCGGAGTGAGACCAGAGCTGGACCAACGACGCGCGCACAAATACAACACAGAGGGTGAGTTAACTTTAGATTCTTTAGATGACAAACTTGTACATTTAATACACACATTAGAAACTAGACAAACACCACTCACACCCACATATGTATTCGAATGAGATTGAAGGATTTAGAAAGTCACAGCAAGTCACGTTAACTAATAAGAGAAAATTCATGATCTGAGGGAACCAATTGAGTGACGATTTGGCTCACATTTGTAAGCAGGTTTGGTGCAGCCGCGAGCACCTCAAATTTCTAACTCACACACCATTATGTCACTCATCCCTCCAGACTTATTTCCTCGTTGACTTGGCCAATGCATATTTTATTTAATTTTTTCTGTACCTGTGCACAAGGACAGTCAATTTTTATTTGCTTTCTCATAAAGGAAGAGTCTCTACCTGGACCCAGGTGTCCTTAGGGTTATTCAGAAAGATTAGATTAGATTAGATTAGGACAACTTTATTAATCCCCAGAGGGGAAACTTTTGCCACCCAAAAGCCCTGGTGTATTTAACAAAGCCTTGTGAGACAATCTGGTTAATTTACACTTACCAAATGGTTCAGCCTTTTTACAATATGTTGATGATATCATGATTTGCAGGCCAAAGAAGAAGCATGTAAATTAGAATAATTTAGAATTACAGTTGTCCTATTTAGGTTTTGGCTGTAAATGGTGTCAAGGCTAACCGTCCAAATTGCAATTTGCTCTCGATAAAGGTTCATATCTGGGACATGTGATCACAGCAGAGGACAAAAACCCTCCCTCCCAAAATAATACAGGCAATTCAAACTGTGCCTAAACTATAAACTAAGAAACGAATGATGAGCTTCTTAGGAATGACGTCATAGTATAGAAAGTGGATCCCAAACTACTCAGAAAGAGACGTACTCCTGGTTACTCGACTAGGTTAGACCTCACAGCACCAGGACCTCCTCTGTCTGCATGCTGTTGCACGTGATATTGCGACATGTTTCCTTATGCTGTTTTTTACAGATTAGAGCAAATTTGTTATGTGGGAGTTCGCAGGTAGGACCCAAACGCAAGACCACAGGAGACAGAAGTTACTATGAACAGGTTTTATTTCAAATGTGTGAAGGTGTGGAGCCCGTGGTCCGACACCCGAGTGGCAGATCGACGGTGTGAGGCCCGTGGCTCGACACCGGAGGGCTGGCAGCTTGACGGCGAGAGTAGTCCGTGTCACACAAGGAGGGCAGAGCGGCGGAGTGTAATCCGTACACACAAGGAGGGCAGAGGACGCCACGGGGTTGACGCGGGTGAAAGACGGTACGACCTGACAACCCCAGACTGCAGGGCCAGAGCTTATGTAGTGCCAGCAGCCTCATTAGTGGGCCCTGAGTCTGGTGTGTCAGGCAGCAGGAGGTGATCAGCTGGAGTGTCCTCAGCTGTGCACACTCAAGGGTGTGGCCATGGGAGGCGTCAGGTCAGACAGGGATCCTGGATCCTGACAAAATTAATACAATAGATTTGCCTAACACTGCTTTGAAACGATGTACTACCCTTAATCCGAACACTTTTTTCTCCTCCTCCAGCAGATGGAAGGCTGATTAACTATCTAGTTTCTGTTCTACAGGTCTGCATACAGAGACCTGACCTCACCGACACTCCCACTAACGCTTTTGATCCCATTTCAACAGGAAATGCTGAAGCTGATGTTGTGACTGTGTAGGCTATTTTTTCTTTTAGGTTCGGTGTGTCTACGGAAATATTTCTCACTTATGATATTCAATTATTATAAATAATTAATTTATAAATAACAACAAACACAACAAACACCGCAGACAGGTCCAGGAGAATCAGGACAGAGGAGAGAGAGTTCGCTCTCGCAGCATGAAGCAACTCTGTCACCGCAAGGAGGGCTGTCTCTGTCGAGTGACCCACTTTGAACCAAGAGGGCAATCCACAACAGTAATGGTGAGCTTGACTGGATAAGTGACAGTAACAGCATGGAATTCGTAAGAGGACGGGGAGAGCTGTGGAACAGAGACAAGAGAGTATTTCCATTTTGGGGAAATTACCACCACCTCGCCTCCCAGCTCTGGGAGTGTGAGAGAAAGAGTACATATCTAACAGAGCTGCGGGTGTGGTGGTGTTTTCTGGTGTGATCCAGGTCTCAGTTAGAGCAAGAAAGTTCAGAGAGAGCAAGGAAGCGTAGCCTGAGATGAACTCAGCTTTCGGCACTGCCGACTGGCAATTCCAGAGCCCGCCTGCCACCACTCGCTCACCATGAGCTGAGAGAGTAGGATAGATGAGGTTAGTGGTGTCACGGCACCTGGGAGTGACCCAATGTCTACGTGACCACCGGACAGAGGAACGGACAGAAATAGGATGCAAACACATGGTAGTCAATATTTACAGATTACTGACCCGCAAGTATGAAGCCGGAGTCAAATATTTATCTTTTAAGTCGAGAAGTCTTTGCTTTACGAAGTCTGGCTTGAAAAAGTCGTCCTGTTCCCTTTGTTTGCCCTACGCTTGGAAGCTGACGCTTCCAACCACCAGCAGTGGTTAAGGACAGCTACCAACTGATTGCTCATTGTTTGCCAGGAGTGCAAGCCACACCCCTGCCACCTAACAGGTCAATTGGCCAGGTTAAACTAAAAACACACCTACCTTACACGAACAGAGACTGCAAAAAGTACTAACAATGAATCAGGCTAGGTACAGCTAATAAAAACTTGTAAAAGCTAGAACAATATACTTAGTCTATTCTAGGTGAGTCAAGTAATTGAGTATCCCTCCAGAATTATGAACATAAGAGACATTTTTCTTTACTAAGCTATAAGAGGGACAAGGTAAGAAAAGGTACGTAACAAACATACTCAGATTATCACTTTCCTTTCAGCCTGTATCATCGGCATCTTTTATGATTTACTGAGTAATTGCTGTGTAACTTTAGTTCAAAATGCACCTGCAAAAATGTCAGACACGTGATCAAAAACCTGGTTTCGGTGTTTACATCCCACTATAACCTGCTGTCTATTAACGGTTTCCACCACAGTATGTTATTACAAACACATACACTCCAAAACCCATAACCTCATGAACTCAAAATCATAACCACAATACCATGTATGCATGTAATACCCATTCTACTCATTCCATTAGCTTTGCTTGCATTCAGGTGGTCTCTAGATTTCCTTCCCCTTGTCAAGAAGAGTTGACCCCTCAGAGCTGCCTCGGTAACATGTGAGCACATTCAAGGGAGAATCAGGATATAAGAGCACAAAGCATATACTCAGATTAAAGTGTAATCAAAAGATAAAGTGTATGAATTATATAACGAAATGTTTAATCAATATGTAACGATTGTTTAAAATGCATAGAGTGATTTAACTATTGTAATGAGTGTTTAACAAATGTTCTGTGTAACGGAAGCTGAGATAGAAATGTAAAGTCAGAAGTGACTTGCGATAAATGTATTAGTCAGAATGACTTTGCAAAATCAGTGGCAGATGTTATGGGTGGAGTTAGGAGGAGAATGTTGCAAGATGTTGCAAGAGATGAGTCAGAGGCAGGAAGCCTGGACTTATATGGACTTGTTCAAGAACCCAACGCCCTCTCCAGAGGGAGGGGGGATGAGCTCATGTATTGAACAAAGGAGGGGGCTAAAAGCCCAAATGATGGATATAAGGAGACATTTGCAGGCAGCAAACTGGGATTTCTACACGAGCGCCGTCCAAGTGCGCTGAGGAGGAGATACGGACGATCGCAACTGATGTATTGAGGACTTCGTCTCTGTTCACGGAAAGAAGACCGCTGTTCGTGGACAACAAGATTTAAAGACGGAGGTTTTCCTCTCCCCACTGCTCGACTCTCAACATCTGGACAACGGAGAAGATGCTGCAGCCCGAGAAAGACTTTGTACTGAGTTTTGAGGACTGTTGAACGGGCTCCGTTGCAGAGCGGGAGGACCGAGGGTCCGATCAGACCTTCGCTCCTAACAACTCCAAAAGAACCTTTTCATCGCACCATTGAACATCCAGCTCCAACCGAGCCGTCTCGGCAACTAAAACTAATGAGTATAATCGAAGAAGAAAATTAATGTAACGAATCGAGTGTAGTGACATTTTATGTGAGCTGTAGCTTTAACCCTTGCAAACTAACCAAATATAACCTGCAATAAATATCTAATCTGCATTTAAAGTAAATCTCTCAAAGTGCATTCATTTGCTCAAGTAGTAAAAAGTTCCTCGTGGTAGTAAAAAGTTAAAGCCATTGTATGTCTAACAACTGAGTTCTGAAAGGTTATCCTAAAGACCGAATGTCACGGGAGTTCACAGATAGGACCCAAAAGCAAGACCACAGGAGACAGAAGTGAATGTTCAACAGGTTTTATTTATAGACAGGTGGGTGCAGGTGTGGAGCCCGTGGTCCGACACCCGAGTGGCAGATCGACGGTGTGAGTCCCGTGGCTCGACACCGGAGGCCTGGCAGCTTGACGGCGATTGTAGTCCGTTTAACCCCAGGCGGGTAGAGCGACAGATCGACGGTGTGAGTCCCGTGGCTCGACACTGGAGGGCTGGTGAGTTGACGGCGTGAAGTCCCGTGGCTCGATACTGGAGTCGACAGAGTGTAATCCGTAGACCACAACGAGAGCAGAGCGGCGGAGCGCATCCACAAACACAAGGAGGGCAGAGCGGCAGAGTGTAATCCACAGACACAAGGAGGGCAGAGCGGCGGAGTGTAATCCACAGACACAAGGAGGGCAGAGGATGCCACGGGGTTTCAGCCGGTTACAGACGGTACGACCTGACACTCCCAGACTGCAGGGCCAGAGCTTATATAGTGGCAGGATACTCATTAAGGGGCCCTGAGTCTGGTGTGTCAGGCTGCAGGAGGTGATCAGCTTGAGTGTCCTCAGCCGTGCACGATTAAGGGTGCGGCCATGGGAGGTGTCTGGAGGCAGAGGACAAACACAGAGCACATGGCACACAATAACAGACAGGGGAATGACAGAGCACATGAGGAGAGGAGATCAGGGGACACACACACCGGGTCAGACAGGGATCCTGGATCCTGACAGTACCCCCCCCTTAAGGAACGGATTCCAGACGTAACACAAGACACAACACAGGGTGGGTGGAGGGGGTCCGGAGGAGGGATGTCCCCACAGCTACAAGGCCGACTAGGGTGGGCGGCGGGGGTCCGGAGGAGGGGTGACAGGATCTGACCGGCCACGGGACCGCCGAAGAGCGTCGGCCACCGGTGCTCCGGCGGACGGCCGGGAGGGCAGAAGGGCTCCGGACACGGGTGCTCCGGCGGACGGCCGGGCGGGCGAAAGGGCTCCGGACACGGGTGCCCCGGCGGACGGCCGGGCGGGCGGAAGGGTTCTGGAGAATAGGATGCTGGTGCAGCAGTGGCAGGTACTGGAGGTCTCTGCTGCTCCGCGACGGCAGCGGGCACTGGAGGTTGCTGCTGCTCAGAGACGGCAGCGGGCACTGGAGGTTGCTGCCGCTCAGGGACGGCAACTGGAGGTCGTTGCGCCTCTGGGACGGCGGCCGGGTCTGGGAGAGCCTGCGGCACGGAGGCGGCGGCGGCCAGGTCCGGGGATAGCTGCGGCGCTGAGGCGGCGACAGGAACTGGAGTGGACTGCGGTGCTGAGGCGGCAGGACCTGGAGCGGGCTGCGGCGCTGAGGCGGCAGGAACTGAAGCGGGCTGCGGCGTAGAGCCGGCAGCGGCAGGAACTGGCGTAGAGGTGGCAGCGGCAGGAACTGGAGCTGGCGCTGCGGCGGCAGGAACTGGAGCGGGCTGCGGCGTAGAGGCGGCAGCAACTGGAGCTGGCGCTGCGGCGGCAGGACCTGGCGTAGAGGCGGCCGCGGCAGGAACTGGAGCTGGCGCTGCGGCGGGAACTGGGACTGCGGCGGCAGGAACTGGAGCTGCGGCGGCAGGAACTGGAGCTGCGGCGGTAGGAACTGGAGCTGTGGCGGCAGGAACTGGAGCTGGCCCTGCGGCGGCAGGAACTGGAGCTGCGGCGGCAGGAACGGGAGCTGCGGCGGCAGGAACTGGCGCTGGCCCTGCGGCGGCAGGAACTGGAGCTGCGGCGGCAGGAACTGGAGCTGGCCCTGCGGCGGCAGGAACTGGAGCTGCGGCGGCAGGAACTGGAGCTGCGGCGGCAGGAACTGGAGCTGGCCCTGCGGCGGCAGGAACTGGAGCTGGCCCTGCGGCGGCAGGAACTGGAGCTCGCTGCTGCTCCGGGATGACAGCGGCGGGAACTGGAGGTCGCTGCTGCTCCGGGACGGCAGCGGCGGGAACTGGCGGTCGCTGCTCTGGGACGGCAGCGGCGGGAGCTGGAGGTCGCTGCTGCACTGCGACGGCAGCGGCGGGACCTGGAGGTCGCCACGGTATGGAGACAGCGGCGGCCGGGACTGGAGGTCGCCGCGGTACGGAGACGGCGGCGGCCGGGACTGGCGAAAGCTGTGCCGCAGAGGCGGTAGGAACCGGAGCTAGCTGCGGCGAAGAGGTGACAGGAACAGGAGCCGGCTGCAATGCAGTCTGACTACGGGGAGCCGGAGTCGACCGGGCCACTGAGTGTTCCGCTACCCTTGCATGGCTCAGTCTCCGGCTGAGAAGGCGCTTGACCATATACTCAGAGTTCCCCAGAGGGTCAAAAACTCTCATCAGAGCAGTCACAAAGTCCACATACCCCACAGTATTAGGCTGGTCGCTGCTCACTGTGTACATGGCCCAGTCCAAAGCCCTTCCCCGCAGTAAGCAGACCACGTAAGACACCTTGGACCTGTCTGAGGCGAAAGTCAGGGGCTGTCGGTCAAACACCCGTTGGCATAGCAACAGGAAGCCCTGACACTTCCCCAGTGTTCCATCATAGGGACCTGGAGGTGGCACGGGGGACTCCCGAACCGGCGGGGCGAGGACTGGAGAGGGGAGTGCAGGTGATGGGTCCGGTGCTGGAGCCGGCTGAAGCTGGCCTGTCCGAACCAGTCCCTGCAAGATGCGGCCAACCTCAGAGACCTCACCTGCCATGGATTGCAGGGCTTGACGCATCTCCATGAGCATCTGCTGGGGTGCCTCCAGCTGCGTGCTATGTCCGGCCAGCGTAGCTGCTCCTGTGGTTGCTGGGTCCATTATGGTCAGGTCGTTCTGTCACGGGAGTTCACAGATAGGACCCAAAAGCAAGACCACAGGAGACAGAAGTGAATGTTCAACAGGTTTTATTTATAGACAGGTGGGTGCAGGTGTGGAGCCCGTGGTCCGACACCCGAGTGGCAGATCGACGGTGTGAGTCCCGTGGCTCGACACCGGAGGCCTGGCAGCTTGACGGCGATTGTAGTCCGTTTAACCCCAGGCGGGTAGAGCGACAGATCGACGGTGTGAGTCCCGTGGCTCGACACTGGAGGGCTGGTGAGTTGACGGCGTGAAGTCCCGTGGCTCGATACTGGAGTCGACAGAGTGTAATCCGTAGACCACAACGAGAGCAGAGCGGCGGAGCGCATCCACAAACACAAGGAGGGCAGAGCGGCAGAGTGTAATCCACAGACACAAGGAGGGCAGAGCGGCGGAGTGTAATCCACAGACACAAGGAGGGCAGAGGATGCCACGGGGTTTCAGCCGGTTACAGACGGTACGACCTGACACTCCCAGACTGCAGGGCCAGAGCTTATATAGTGGCAGGATACTCATTAAGGGGCCCTGAGTCTGGTGTGTCAGGCTGCAGGAGGTGATCAGCTTGAGTGTCCTCAGCCGTGCACGATTAAGGGTGCGGCCATGGGAGGTGTCTGGAGGCAGAGGACAAACACAGAGCACATGGCACACAATAACAGACAGGGGAATGACAGAGCACATGAGGAGAGGAGATCAGGGGACACACACACCGGGTCAGACAGGGATCCTGGATCCTGACACCGAATCCACTTAACAATCCCTTACGGTTTTAGAAAGAATTAATCCTAGCCGTTAAAACCTAACCTGGCATTTACCAAGAGCACGGATCCATAAGAGGGAAGCTGCCATAACCGACGCGACTGGTGGGAGCGCCCGGGGCCAGGACTGGTCTCTCGGCCGAGTGCGCTCTGACCGGAGGAAGCAGGGTAGACGTTGGGAGGAACGGCAGTTAGCGGAGCCAGGCGAGTTCCCTCGCCAGAACACCAGCTCGACAATCTTTTAATAGAGAGCTGAGTCAGTAAGTAGCCCCGTATCGGGCCAGAAGTACCCCAGGATCTAACACGTGGCGCCCATAACGTGGGGCTCGACGGAAAAGGAGTACGTTGAGTCTAAAAGAAGAACCCCGGCAGCCGAGAGAGGCTGTCGTTCGTGTACGAAAAGACCTGAGGTGAGGCGTTGGGGTAGAAAGTAAGGCTGCCCAAGCCTCGAAGAAGTCCGATTGCGAGACATCCACGAATCGAAGCTGTGTGTGGTATTTACAAGCCAACACAGGAGAATCCGCAGGCGACGGGGAGCATCGACCAGACTCGCCCGACCTGTAGAGGGACCAGAGCCTGATCCCATCCCTTCCTCAACGCGCGACGAGAGGCTTTGGGAGGAAGGCAACTCGAGACAACAAAGACAAAGTCCAAAATGGAAGCATCGCCCGAGGGACCCGATGGCAACGAAGGCAGCCCGCCGATGACGACGACGGCTCTGCAGGACGTGCCAGCACCATCGACCCCGGGACAGGCAGCAGACGACAGCACGGACCAGCAGATGGACGACGCTGGACCACGAGGAGCGGCATCGGAAGAACCGACACCGGCTCCAGGAGGCAGAGGCAACGTCCCACATCAGATCATCCTGAATGGAAAAGGATGGGCCACCTGGGACGATTCTGTTAAACAACACCTAATCGAGCTGCATGAAGAAGCAGACAAGGAGAAGGTGGGAGAAAAAGTAGAAGAGTTTTGCACGAGGCAGGGGGGTTATCTTGCTCCCCTCACCCTTAAGTCAGGAATGGTGGCGGCAGTAGTAGGGTGTGAAGGACCCCCCTCAGGCAAACAGAAAGTGGGAGAGTGGCTACATTGGTGGCTAGTAGTAATGAAGATTATTAAAGGAAAAATAGTCACCATAATTAGCCCGTCAAAAGAATATGACTCGGTCGTGAAGATGCTGGCCGCAGAAACCGGAGCGGGGGCAGTGACTATAAAGCAGAGAGTAAAAGCCACCTCCCGCTATAAAGAAAATAAAAAAGAGCAAGACGCAATAGCGGCATACATAGCCAAAAACCCAAGTTATACTGAGGAGAACGGCGACGATCAGGTCAGCACCCACAGCACCGAGGTCTCCGTGCACTCCCAGTCAGAGGAGTCCGAGGGGTCCGACAGTGGGGACAACCAGGACAGCAGCAAAGACGAGGAGATCCAGGAGGAAGAAGAAGAAAGGGAGGACTCAACGCTGAACAGAAGCGATGCGTACCAACTGCTCCCGCTTTCCATCCAAACCGGGACTCCCGCTGCAGTAAAAAAGGCCCTGCAGGAGTACAACGGCCCAGGGCGGGGGAGGCCCAAGAAAGCTCAGGGTAAGACAAGACACATTCGCTCCCCGAGCCCAGAAGAGCATCTTCCAAAATTGAAAAAGATGCCCGAAGGGACCAAAAAATATGCGAACCAGACAGGGTTAACCGCATATAACCACTACGGAGAGCCTTGGGACATAGACAGCCATGGACTGGTTGTCTTAACCAACTCACATCTAAAGCCTCATATCTCCCGGTTCAGAAAGAGACTGGTAAAAGAGGCAGGCACCCTCTACCAGGAAGAACTTGAGGGGCGCCTCCAGGGATATAGAGAGAACCAGCCATCGGTGGTGGTTACAAGCGGCGGAACATCACGCCATTATGCGGTGCTACACGTACCGATCGAAAGATATGAGGATGGTGAAGAACAGGCCGCCTATCGGGACAACATAGAGGAGGCATTAGAAAAAGGTGTCACCCGAGCAAGCGAGTTGTCCTTCAAAAGAGTCGTTATATGTAACGACGGGGCCAGGTCCGGCAACCTACCCTGGGAGGTAGCAGAAGAAGCGGCTATGAGGATTATGCGCCTCCTGACGAAAGCTTGCCACGGTTGGAGCAATATCCAGGAGTTGGTGATAGTCACCTCGGCGGCCCAGTACCACGAGCGAAAAGAGAAAATACTGAGACCCCTCTACAGGACAGAGGGGCCAAACAACTGGAGGGCAGGACAGCCAAAATACGAGGACGAAAACGCCCCAGCTGTGAAAGCAGTTCTGCCCCGGCTCCCGTCATCAGCAGGATTAAAGAAAGAAGCGGCAGAACCAAGGGGCTACCAGGAATCGACACCCGGTCCCTCGAGACGAGAAGAGCGACGTCCACAGGTCAGCTCAAGCCAGGAGAAACCTCCAAAGAATAAAGAAACTCCAATCCCCTCTCCCCGGACAGTAGCGGTGCAGACAGAGGTGGAAACCCCCATGCCAAACAGGTCACCGCGTGGGTTCACCAGCCCGGCAGAGTCCATCGGCATGCAGAGAATGCACTACGCAGGAGGAGGAGGAGAAGAGTCCATTATACGGCTCCTAAGTCCAGGCGGACTCAGGAAAAGTCCCAGAGCTCCAGAGAGAACGCCAGAACCAGCTCAGCCGGCCTCACTGTCCGCAGAACCAGAGCAAGAGGAGGAGGAAGAAGCTGCAGCTGTAAGTTCAGACGAAGAAGACAAGGTGCCAAGCCTGACTTCAATCGAGTACGAGCCTCCGGGAGGACTGACAGACCTGAAGAGGGGGAGCAGAAAAGGCAAGAAGAACGCGCTGCCCCTCGTTTCAGTGTACACAGCTTCGCAGAGACTCGCCAGGGACGAACGATACGGGCCCATGACCACCAAAGATGGAAGAAAAGCCTATGTTCCAGAGGTCGATCAAACAGGTTATGATGTTCTAGAAATATGGATGCACGACCTCGAGGGAATGAAAGGAACAATGGTCTACGCAACAAAAGGAGAATGGGCGAATTTTCTGATGACCCCGACCTACGGCTCCCTCGTCAAAGCCGTGGAGCTGACGAGTAACTTTCGCACGGGCTTTGTGGCGATCGTGTACGACGTCATGTTGCGACGCCTGAAGAAAGCAGCCTACAAGCTGGCAACGGAGGAAGAGAAAGCGCTGAGGCAAGACATCTCGGACAGCGAAGACGAACAGCCACCTCAAGGTCAGGGCCTCGCACGAAGCAGCTGCCCCACCACCGCTGAAGAGAATGACTGCATAACAAAGATGCAGGCTTCCACCCAGAGCTTTGGTGAGTTCAAAAAGATCAAGGCGATGGTGGCCAACCGGGACCCAAAAGAATCAGTGCAAGAATATCTGACGCAGAAATGGCTTATGGTAAAAGCCAGCTCCACAAACGATGAGGCGAAAAGATTGTGGCTGGCCCATGTGACGGACCAACCGATGGGTCCCGAAGAAACCGCGGAACAGCATTACCGAAGATTAGTGCTGGAAGACTGCGAAGACGAAGAGTCACACATCGACAAGGCAAGAAAAAGCTTAGAAAAAGGGCAAACTCTCACCCAGGCGTGGTACGCCTTGCGACAGGCGATTCCGCCAGACAGAAGTGTCCAAGCCCTTAGGAAGCTGACAAAGGGCCTAATGAATGACATCGATTTCGTGACCCTAAACATCAACAAAAGTACCACAGAACAAATCCAAGAAACAGTAAGAAAGTGGGATTTGAAGAAAAAACACGTGGAAGAGAAAAGAGAAAAAGGAAACCAGCCGAAGCCGCCGGCTCCCAGGCCCTCGTATGACAACGCGAGGCCCACTGAGGGACCCGGCCCTTCACAGACACCAAGAAGGCAGCCAGGAGGATTCCAGAGGGGTCCGCAAGGCTACCAAGGCTACCAGCGTGAGCCCGGATTCCAGAGGGGTCCACAAGGCTACCAAGGCTACCAGAGAGAGCCAGGAGCCCAGAGGGGTCCGCAAGGCAACCAAAGGGAGCAGGGTGCTCAAAGGCAAGAAGGATTCCAGAGGCAGGGCGTTTACCACAGGACACCGCCGGATCAACAACAGGAGGGGCCACGGCCCCCACCAGCCAACAAGAGCGGTTTTCTCTCTACCGAGGATTACAACAAGCTGACAACAGAGCAGAAACAGGCCCTTCGTGTCTCCCGCATGGAAGCTGGGAGCGAAGGGCAGAGAAAGTAATGGCTAAGCGGGCGCGGGTCACAGTGAATCATGCCTATTGGGTGGGGGACGACATATACACCGACGTGGATGGAATCCCCTATCAAGTAGATACTGGTGCAGAAGTGTCGATGACCCGCAAATGCCTTGAAACAAAAGGACACCTGACTGTTCAACTAGCCGACGGAACCATCAAAAAGATTCCGTTTGGCGTCTGGAAAGGTGTTGTATGGGCTCTAGGACCCTACAATTTAATGACAATAACAGACCTAAAAGAGCTGCATAGCAGCCCAGAGAATCGAACCCCAATACAGAAGCGACTCAGAATCCACGGGGCAAAACTAATCCAAATGGGATCGTTATCACAGGAGTGGTACAAACCGGTGGACATCCCAGAAGTGACCAAGCAACAAATCGAAGACAGCGACCTTTCCCCGGAGGGAAAAGAAACGCTAGAAGACATACTTTCCAAAGCCGGAGTGGCTAGATTCAAAAATGACTGTGGAGACATGGGTGCGAAATACACCCACACCATAGAAGGGGGTGTACACCCGCCTGTCCGCCAATACCCCCTGAATCCAGGGGCAGTTGCAGAAATGGACCTAATAGTCACGGAACTCAGCGAACTAGGAGTGGTGCGTGAGGAGCCAAATCCCATCACAAACAGCCCAATACAGGCAGTCAAAAAGCCTGAGTCATCGGGAGGAGGATGGAGACCTGTCATCAACTTCAAGGCCCTCAACCGCAGGACTGTCGCTAACCGAGCCAGCCTGATCAACCCCCAAGGGACGCTGAAAACACTAAGACTAAAGAGGTACAAATCCTGCATAGATCTGGCAAACGGATTTTTCTCGTTGAGGCTAGCCAAAGCCTCCCAAGGCAAGACAGCGTTCACCCACAAAGGTAAAGCGTACGTCTGGGAACGGCTACCGCAAGGCTACAAAAACTCTCCGAATGTTTTCCAGTCGGCCGTAATGGACATACTTGACGGCCTAGAGACAACAATCTACATCGATGATGTATTCATTGCAGATGACACCGAAGAAGAACATCTGCAAAAATTGAGAAAAGTCACAGAACGACTAACAGCGGCAGCCTTGAAATTGAATCTGAAAAAATGCCAATTTGGACGATTCCAAGTGAACTACCTGGGGTTCCAGGTCTCCAACGACCTGGGACTCTCAGACGGATTCCGGGAAAAGTAGAGCAGATCGACCCGCCAACCTCGCTGAACGAACTACAGAAGGTGCTGGGACTCTGCAACTACGTTAGGGACCATGTCCCCAGCTACCAGAAGTATGCAAGACCACTGTATGTAAAACTACGAAAAGAAAAGCCAGAAGATGCCCACAAGAAGTGGGAATGGACCGCAATGGATCAAAACAGTTTGGAAAACCTGCGGACAGCCATTAAAGAAGCTTTGCGGCTGGAGCCACGAAGCCTTACAACAAAGCTGGTGGCAGAGGTCAGTTGCAACGACGACGACGCAGTGGTAAAAGTGTGCAACGAGGGCGGGGGAATAGTCACTTTGTGGAGCTACACCCTGTCCTCCGTGGAAAAGAAATATCCAGCAGAAGAGAAGGAGTTGGCAGTTCTGGCCAGGTATTGGAGCACCCTGAAAGACCTTGCTCAAGGACAGGGCATCAGGGTCCTCACGCAAAGCCAGGTCCATCGATTCCTAAGAAAAGCCACGGTAGAGAGCACAAAGGCGACGAACGCGAGGTGGGGACGTTGGGAAGACATCCTGCTGGACCCAGACCTCGAAATCGGCCCTGCACAACCCGTGAGTAAGAAAAAGACGACTCAGGACGAGACGCCATCCGAACCGTTAGAGTGGACTCTATACACCGACGGCTCGAGAAAAGGACAAGACGAGAAAGCCTACTGGGGCTTCATTCTCAAGCACAAGGAGAAGGAGCGCTTCAGACAACGAGGCCAAGTCCCCGGCAGTGCCCAGACCGGGGAGGTGACAGCGATACTGGAAGGTTTGCTCGAGTTGGAGCGAAGAAAGGTGAAAAGAGCTAGAGTCATAACTGATAGTTATTACTGTGCTCAGGCCCTTAACAAAGACCTGTCCATATGGGAAGAAAATGGTTTTGAGAGTGCTAAAAACAAGAAAGTAGCTCACGAAAACCTATGGAGAAAAATAGCCGAATTGCGGCTAACAATGGAGCTCGAAGTGGTGCACCAGAGGGCCCACACGCGAGCAGGAACTCATTGGCAAGGAAACGAAGAAGTGGATCGTTTCGTCCAGATGAGACAAATTGTCTTTGTTGGGATCGAGAAGTGGGAAGCTATGCCCAAAGGACGGGTAGTCCCAGAAGAGAACGTGAAGGAGGTGGTGCAAGCAGTGCATGGAGCACTTGGACATGCAGGCACCGTTCCAACGCGAAGGGAACTGGAAAAGCAGCGACTCTGGATTCCTGAAAAAGAAGTCCGCAGAATCCTTCAAGACTGTGAGTTGTGTGGTCGATACAACGCAGGAAGGAGAGGACAAAGAGTGGGAGGACTCACCATTAAAAGTACCGTACCCTGGGGTTCTATCTGCATGGATGTGGCAGGACCCTTAGGGGTACCGGGTAAAAGTGGAGAAAAGTACCTGTTGGTGCTAGTGGACTCCATGTCAGGGTATGTAACCACAAAAGCAGTAAGAAAAGCTAATGGCAACAGTGTTGTTAGCATGCTGGACCAAGACTGTGGCTACTTAGGGTTGCCTAAAGAGCTCAGGACTGACAACGGAACGCATTTTCGCAACGCAAAAGTGGACCAGTGGTGCCAACAGCATGGGGTAATGAGGATCTACTCTCCCCCTTACACCCCCCAGGCCAACGGGGTGGTGGAAAGGACCATTGGCTTGGTGAAAAGTTGGATTGGGAAAAATGCCAACTCGAGAGAATGGAGCACTAAGACCCTGGAAATCGCCAAGGCCCTGAACGGCCGCTACCGAAGTGACAGGCCCTCCCCTGCGGAGGAGCTGATGCGCCGCCCCTTCACATCACAGGAAGTGGGGCGGGGCTCAGAAGATAAAGAGCCCAAGCTTGAGCAAAAGGTGCCACTTCGAGTAGGACAGCGCGTCTGGATCAAGGCTCAGGTCGGTGCTTCTAACTCTGCAGTCAAAGCCAAGTACGATAAATCAGACATAGTTGTCAAGATATTGGACAGTAATACTGTTCAACTCAAGAAGAAAGGAATCCAAGGAGTAGGGCAGCTGAAGCCAGTTCCGTACTAGGAGAAAACCAGGAACTCAAGAATGGCCACTAACATACAAGCTTTACCACCCTTTGTCAGAGTGGCCAATGTCAAAGGGGTGGTTAACATGAGAAGGAGTACTACGGGGCTCTGGGCAGGAAGAGCCCTGAAGAAGTTGGAGTATGCAAAGAAAGGCTTTCTCTCAGAAGAGAAAGAAGTATTAACATGGAGAGAAATCAAGAATGATAGTGTGGTCTGCCTGAAGCCGACCACCCTTGACCTCACATGGCAGGGACCCGGAAACAAGAAACCAATCCGGGTCACAGGAAGAAGAAAAGAATTTAACCATATGACCCACAAACCAGTGAAGGTTTTGGATGCATATGTATGCGGTTTTTGTCGTATAGCGATATCACCACGGTTGCACTTCGTCATCCAGTGGGATCTGCGGGGGACGAAGCTGAACCTTAAGGACTGTGTCTGCCAATGGGATGGACACAGGCTGCACCTCTGTGCGTCTTGCTCCGTACTCCAGCAGAATGGACTGCTGGTGCAAGCTGGAGCAGCTGAAGGATGGCAGGTGAGAAAGTTTCTTCAGCCAATACAAACCCTGGCACCCGCCTCATGGGAAGGTGAGGGTGCTGCCGCTCCTGTTGATATATCACACGAGGAGTCTGGGGAACCCTCGGCACCATCTATGAGCCCACTCGACGGCGACCCACAAGAAGCAAGTGGAAACCGGAATGCTGGCCCCATGGGATCTTGGAGGGAGTTGATGCAAAGGAACTGGCCATACAGCCCAGCTCTGGCCGAAGTTACCTACCCGCCCCTGGCTTCCGTACAGATCCCAGCGGCCTTCAGGGTCTTTCGCAGCCCTGATGACCCAGGGTACGCAGCCACCGCAGCAAACTTACCCGATTGCCGCTTAGAAATGGCAACGAGAGAGGGGTGGCTGGGGCCCTGGGAACTAACAACCTGGCGCCTGTTAATCGAAGATGTGTATTGTGATCCAGATGTGCCAATTCATGAGCTAGACCCGGTGCCTACAGAGGCTGGTGCTCGCGGCACGAATCTCCGGTATGGCATCACGGATCTGGACGCCTTCCACCACACCGGTGCCAGGACCAAGGAAAAGAGTAAGATTTTCACGGTCACCCCAGAGGGGTGGCGGAGAGACGGTGTTATGCAACTACCGGGCTCTTGGGCGGGCAGAGCGGCAACGCCTACATGGGAAGCCCGCACAATGCGCGTCATGGTGACGCTGAGAACCGTGATGGTTCCATTCGACGGTGTATACTCCGTTGGGGTGGAGCTGACCAGAGCGGATGAGGAGGTGCCTCCTCCAAACCCACGCGCAGATGCAAAGGGTTTAACCGCTTGGGCACGGAAGTCATTTCGCAAACTGCAGCGTGGTGGAAAGCCACGCAGTAGCAGCGCTTAAGAAGCATAGTTGCTTGAAAAACGGACCTTGATTGTCGACATGTCGCTGCCATACCAACCAAACAAAGATTGCCGGGATCTAAAAAGAGTCTCTCAGACTCGCCAAGCACAAAAAAGGCCATATCTGCAAATGCCGACCGAAAGAGTCTATTTGGACAGACCCGTACGAGATTTTGCATACCGAAAAGGTCTCTGTGGATCCGGCGCTTATTTCTGCAGCACTGGTGAATATGAGCGCTCCCCGGACCTGACTGAACCCGGGAAGGAGGCTTTACTGATTAATATTCGCTCAGGTTGGGAACTCCAGTATGACAGGGCCACCGCCATGGTCCAGTGGACCAATCAAGGGCTGCTGCAGCCAGTCCTCCCTTGTCCTGAAATGTCCCCCTGGATCCTGAATATCGCTTTCATCACAGTAAAGGGTATACAGCTGAAGTTGCGATGGGGTCCTAACTATGCTGATTATTTGCAAGAGGCATATGTTGATCTTTGGCTGGGTGAGAATTTGATCTGGACCACCAGCCCGGTCATGCAGCGCCTCATAGCGCTCCACGTAAAAAACAGCGAGCGCTGTGTAATTGAGAACCAAGACTTGCCGTTGCGTACGGTGAGTTACCGCCTGCCAAGCCTCGGCCCACCGAACCCGGACCCGGGCCTGCGCATGAGCGATTTGCCTCCTACCAGATTGCGGAGTTGGATGCACACTGGTGCTCCAGGTGAGGCGTGGGCTACGGTGACAGAGCTCCAGATGGAAGACGGTCAGCCATTATACGCAGCCCTCGCTCAAGTCCGGAACTTTGTCAGCTTTGAGGACTCGGTTGCGTCCGCATGGCTTGGGGTACATTCTGATGTGCCCGATGCTTGCGTTGGACCCCGCCCACGCCCCTCCCCGTTGGTCGTTACCTATTACAAATGGGTGTGGAGGGGGCTGGACTTCGGCATTGGCCAACACCCATCGGTTCTATATCACCAGCTCCTGAAGGGCAGGATTGTTCAGTACGATCCTGACTCTCCCCCGCGCCTCAGCTCCGGCTGCCCCGCTCCACTTCCAGAAGTGATACCGACCATCACACGGCGGAAGCCGGGACAATGGATCTCCCATTACTACATGGGCGAGTTCAAGAATTTAGGCGATCCTCAACCTTTACCCCCGTCTCATTAAGACGCCCCGGCAAGCGACTGGACCAATCAAGTGAACGACCCCGGAATGGAAAACGACTATGGCTTTGCTTAATGGCTAAAGTAGTAGCAGTACTAACAGGACTATGCCTTGTCCTGGCTATACTGTACTACTATGGTAGTATCCCATGGGCCCTCACTCATGTAAGGGTGTCCTACACTACCACAAAGAAGTTCGACCAGACATGCTGGACGGTCGACTCTGGAACGATCGTTCTCTCCCAACTCGCTGGACAGAAGAGCACCTCGCCCCGGTTGGACCTTGAGGTTGGGTCTAATGCAACCGGTCAAGTCCAAGAAGGGGGTGGGACGCCACCGAACCTGACAGCTACCATCATCGCATGGATGACTATCTGGGAACAGAAAATCAACGATTCCCAGAAAATCAACGACACGGGTGAAGAAACAGACTGGGCAGGCGAATTCCAGAAGGTAATAGAGAATTCGACATGGAGAATAGATGAAGTATCTACGCTGGGACCGGAGATGAAGATTACGGTAATGATGAAGAAAGCAGAAGAAGAAAAACGGGCACAGTGTAATTGGATCTACCCCGAAAACGGTGTCCCAGGCTGGTACTGTTCATGGGCATGTGTCTCATGGGCAGAGCAAGGGAACGAGGGATACTGGAAACCCGAGGTAACCTATGCAGCGAGCCACCGCAATGATACGTGTTTGGTGATTTTACTGGCAGAAGGAATGTTCTGGGGACACTACAATCTCACCTGTGAGGCCACACAACCGCGACGTAAACCACGGCGGGTGAAAGTTAAAGTGAGGCCAGTGAGGCCACTAGGTAACACCACCAACTGCCAGCAGAACAACATTACCAGCCGAGCTGTGAATGTCACGCAGGTGGAAGAAGAGGAAGAAGAGGAAGTACAACCTACGGCTCAAGAGGACAAAGAAGGGCAGCCGCCGCCGCCATGTTTTAGGTCGAGTGACAGTCTTCGGAGAAATAGAAGCAGGAAATGGACGAAGCATTGTAAAACAAACAAGCTCCCTCTCCTAGATAAGTGCTTCTGGAATGTGTTCTTTTATTGCGAAGGTCAGAATTACTTCGTAGTAACTCCGGTTAACAAACCACAGTATCAGGCTCATAAGTACATCTATCTACCCCAACCTAATGCCCGGCACGAGGACTGGCTCAACAACACCCTGCCATGGATATGGATAACCCAGCTAACGCATTTCAAAGGAGCCTTCACGGAGGGTTACTCCAGAGCCAGCCACGGCCTTTTGGGACCAAGGACGGCCGACATGTATGTACAAAAGCTGCCGAAACCCGAGGATTTGATGACAGCCCCAAGAGGGGATTTCCAAAAAATTGACACTTGTGTGACCACCAAAATGTTCAACGCTCTGAATGGAACAGAGTATCTAGCCGACGGCGCCTCCCCGAGATGCACACTCTGGCAAGAGTGGTATCGGGCTTGGGGAACGTGGCTATATGACTGCACAGGCCTGAAGACGAACCAGACGATCAAAGGAACCCTGCAGGCATGGAAAGAGGCCCACACCAGGGACGACAGCTCAACCTGGTGGGGCCTACAGAAGGATGAAGTGTTAGAATGGGTGGTGCCATGTCTAACTCAAACCACAAACTACTAGGTGAAGTATCAGTACCTGGCCACAGTATACTCGAAAGAAAGAGACATCTGGCCTGGGGTCTGGAGCCGACCAGAACCATATATAGGCCCGCGGCCCTGGAAGATGGAATGCAACCGAGGAAACACGACCTGCAACATCAGCCTGGCCGGGGGACATTGTGAGACTGTGCCAGGATGGAAAGACCATTGCCAGACCCACTATGGAGCAGAATATGAAACCCACGTGCAAGAAGTAACCTGGGTGAAGGATAAAGACAAGAAATGGAGACGGTCAGGGCCTCTGACCAGCAGCTGTACCAACTTAATCCTGGGCCATCGCATGAAAGACAGAGTGAACGTGAACGGCCAAATCATTCCCCCAGTAACCGACCCTACAGTCTTTCTAGCTGAGGGCCACGCCTTCAGGAAAAGCCTCTGCGAGGGTAAAGAAGACAAAGGATTTGAATGGGTAGGGGCTAACCGCCTCTATGGGAACGGAACATGCTACGAGCCAGAAGAACACTGGCTGAGTTGCGGGAGCGGCCGACGAGAACACGAGTGCAGTTGGATCGAACTAACAGGTGCCTCCATGGTCGGGACCGCAACCATCGTAGTGGAAGAATTGGCAGGGAAGATTGGAGAAGGATTCACGGTCATAAAGGGCTGGATGGGGAGTTTGTTCTCCTGGCTTTGGCCTTATTTGTTGATGATAATTGGAATTATCATCGTGGGCCTAATAATCTGTGCCGCCATTAAGGGCGGGGTAGCAGCCACTGTTGCCTCGTGCTTTAAGGGGAAGTTGAAGGATAAAGGAGAAGTGAAGAAGGGACTCCTCCCACGAAGGAGGGAGGAGTCCACCCTCCTATAAAGGGTGAACCACTGGAGCGCCATAGCCATTGCAGACCCGGAACCTCAACCAAGAGCCTCATACTGAAATAAGAACGAATAAACCTAAAAAGCCAAGATGACCGACGCGACCAACACCACAACCACTGAACCTCCAGACTTGACCACCTTCGGAGTGAGTATAACTGAAGCATTACAGAACTCCTCCGACGCGGCACGCAAATGCAGGCCAGTGATTCTCTTAACCGAACTGGACTTTTGGGTCCTTGAGATCATATGGTTCTTCTACTGTTGCATGGGCAAATGGTCCATAGATCAGCCGCTAAGAATACTAGCCCTAGCTGTAGGGTGTCTGAAAACAGGGATTGAAAACATCTATCGAGGATCGATGTGGCTTACCCTGTCCTGGTTCGCTACTTACCTCCTGGGGAGAGTCCACATCGACTCCACTCGCTTCGGTCTAGTAAAGGCCGGAATGGTGATCATCTGGATGGGAATCGACGTCGCTGCAGTTTTCTACAACCCCCTGAAGATGGTCTCGGCTATCGTCGAGGCCATGCTGGCGTTTGCGGCCCTGGCGTATCTCGTGGTCATGACCATGGCTATAAAAGAAAGAGGAAGAGGGCGTTGGCTCCACAAGATCGGCGCCATTGCTCTTTGGGGCATTGGTTGGGGCATAACTGTCGCCATCTACTGGGCGGGTTCTGAATCATCAATCGGGATAGCAGCTTGGCTCATGATGTATGAGCCTCTGTTTCCGAGAAGGGATGGGCCTACAAGCCCAGGCCTAACACCTCCTCCAATGGTGTTGGCATCTCCATGGCTGCATTCTCTGGCTGAAAGGCGCTCTACAAAGCGCTCCAATACTGAGAGGGGGCCTTAAAAAAGAATGAAAATAAGACCACCCCCTGCTTGCTACGCTTGGCTTGTAAAAAATGCGCTGAAAAATGTAATAATTAATGAAGTCTCTGTGTTCAACATCATTCAGGCGGAGGCCCGCTGTATCTGCTGTGGGATCCCCCCGGAGCAAATATGGCACCTGTGGGAGGTAAACCAAGCCCTATGGTGCACCCGGTGCTACCTGGGGCAATTCCCGATAGGGGCAGCCAGCGGCCTCTACTGCAAAGGAAGTACCCCTTATATGCCTGCAATGAATGTGGTCGACTGTATGGAAGTAGAGGCTAAGGCAAAACCCGTGTGGAGTTCCGCTGGGAGAACCCCACCAGGGGTCCTGATCTACACTGATGGTATATACTGTCCAGTATATACAAAATATGGGCGTACCCTGATGGCATCCGAGTGTCCACCACCCACCTCACCGATGGCCGTTTCGTCGTCATTGGACCATGCCTGCCCGCCCTGCCGTATCCCGTACCAACTCCAGATGAGGATAACGACGCAGCAAGCATCACGGGTGTGGAACACCGCGACGTGGGTAGCCAAACAACGATCGCAGGGATAATACCAACTCTGATGGGGATGTGGGGATACGACGAGGACTGCGGCGAGCTGGTGGAGGTTATCCCTGAAGGATTAGCGGTTCATCGCGAGTCCGAAGACAAGGCATCAACCAGCCCAGTCCCTACCCCGGCCTCCCTCTCCCCAGACAGCATTCTGGACCAGAATGTGTTAGCCCTGGCCTGGAGCCTGGACGAGCAGATGAAGGATGCCAACGATGACAACGCCCTCCTGGATTTCCAGCCACCAGACCTGGACGACCTGATGGTGATCGACAGCTGGCAACACGTATCAGAGCCGGAGGACGACGTTCTCATCGTCACCGCCGAGGATGACGACGAGTTCTTAGAGGATTACTTGGGGCACGATACGGCAGCCTGAGACCTCAAGAAGGGGGTGTCAAGAAGAGTTGACCCCTCAGAGCTGCCTCGGTAACATGTGAGCACATTCAAGGGAGAATCAGGATATAAGAGCACAAAGCATATACTCAGATTAAAGTGTAATCAAAAGATAAAGTGTATGAATTATATAACGAAATGTTTAATCAATATGTAACGATTGTTTAAAATGCATAGAGTGATTTAACTATTGTAATGAGTGTTTAACAAATGTTCTGTGTAACGGAAGCTGAGATAGAAATGTAAAGTCAGAAGTGACTTGCGATAAATGTATTAGTCAGAATGACTTTGCAAAATCAGTGGCAGATGTTATGGGTGGAGTTAGGAGGAGAATGTTGCAAGATGTTGCAAGAGATGAGTCAGAGGCAGGAAGCCTGGACTTATATGGACTTGTTCAAGAACCCAACGCCCTCTCCAGAGGGAGGGGGGATGAGCTCATGTATTGAACAAAGGAGGGGGCTAAAAGCCCAAATGATGGATATAAGGAGACGTTTGCAGGCAGCAAACTGGGATTTCTACACGAGCGGCGTCCAAGTGCGCTGAGGAGGAGATACGGACGATCGCAACTGATGTATTGAGGACTTCGTCTCTGTTCACGGAAAGAAGACCGCTGTTCGTGGACAACAAGATTTAAAGACGGAGGTTTTCCTCTCCCCACTGCTCGACTCTCAACATCTGGACAACGGAGAAGACGCTGCAGCCCGAGAAAGACTTTGTACTGAGTTTTGAGGACTGTTGAACGGGCTCCGTTGCAGAGCGGGAGGACCGAGGGTCCGATCAGACCTTCGCTCCTAACAACTCCAAAAGAACCTTTTCATCGCACCATTGAACATCCAGCTCCAACCGAGCCGTCTCGGCAACTAAAACTAATGAGTATAATCGAAGAAGAAAATTAATGTAACGAATCGAGTGTAGTGACATTTTATGTGAGCTGTAGCTTTAACCCTTGCAAACTAACCAAATATAACCTGCAATAAATATCTAATCTGCATTTAAAGTAAATCTCTCAAAGTGCATTCATTTGCTCAAGTAGTAAAAAGTTCCTCGTGGTAGTAAAAAGTTAAAGCCATTGTATGTCTAACAACTGAGTTCTGAAAGGTTATCCTAGAGACCGAATCCACTTAACAATCCCTTACGGTTTTAGAAAGAATTAATCCTAGCCGTTAAAACCTAACCTGGCATTTACCAAGAGCACGGATCCATAAGAGGGAAGCTGCCATAACCGACGCGACTGGTGGGAGCGCCCGGGGCCAGGACTGGTCTCTCGGCCGAGTGCGCTCTGACCGGAGGAAGCAGGGTAGACGTTGGGAGGAACGGCAGTTAGCGGAGCCAGGCGAGTTCCCTCGCCAGAACACCAGCTCGACAATCTTTTAATAGAGAGCTGAGTCAGTAAGTAGCCCCGTATCGGGCCAGAAGTACCCCAGGATCTAACACCCTTCATCATGTAACAACATGGTGGATACGGCTTTTGTGTTTTCTTAATATCCTGAGAGAGTTTTGTCATTTTATTCAAACAAAGTTGGTGTTGTGAATTCTTCACAGACAAAGACGATAAAGTTATGGAGCTTTTATTCTGAAACTGTATTTGACGTTGCGAACTGTTTCCACTTCCGGTTGCGCTAACCGTAGATCCTACGTAGGACCAACGGTCGTATCAGATCGAGTTATTGACGATGTAAGTCATAGAACTGTAACTCTGAACCTATGTGGCGTAACTGTTCAGTTTGTAGTTGTACTTAATGTTCTTAAAAGCCTGTATTCTGTGAATGTATGTGTGTTTGCTTTCGTCAAGAGTTTGCTATTGCTCGTACTTCAGTTCCATAATTCGTTTTCTGTGTTTATTTCAGAAACTCGGTCATCTATTGTTCAAACTCATTCATCATCTGTAAATCTGTCACCAAACTATAAGACTGAATACAGAAACGTATGGATCAAACAGATGTCTGCGTGTTCTCTGACCGGAACCCTGTAGTGGTCAATAATCCTCTTTAAATCAGCAACTCAGGGGTCGAATCCCCAACACTTGGTCATCAGATCACTTTTGTTTCCTGTCGTCCCCGTACATTTCTAAAGCACTAAGATATGTGATATTTTTCATTCAACATTTTCAGAATTTTACTATATATATTTAACAAAAAAGAAAATCGAGAAAATTGAGAATTCTGAGGAAAAACAGGACTTCTGATAATAAGTCAGAATTCTGAGACTGAACTGAACATCTCTTATACACTTTCCCAATCTCCTCTGAAAGTTAAGAGACTATGCTACTAAAAGGTGTATCGTACCTGTGAGACAGAGGCGGAGATCTGGTTCCTAACAGGAAGGACTGGTTGATCAAGCCTCTCTGGCCACTGAGGATTCAGGGTGCTGAGGGGTGAGGGTCGATACAACAAAGGAGACACACACTGACTTCCTGTCTGAGGAAAGACAGAGGAGGAAGACTGGATAGAAGTTTGGGGTCGGGGTGGGGAGGTGAAGGTGTCCTGGGGGAAGTTGGGGGAAGACAACAGTGACTGATATGAAGTGTGAAGGGGTGAGGTGTGGATGAGATGGGGGAAGGCAGCAAGATGGAAGACAGAGGAACCGAAATCCAGAGAGTTAGATTCTGGTTCAAGTTGTTGATCGTTTTCATTGGACAGGTGCTGCTGGGGGTTGGTGGTCGGTGACTCGTCAGTGGGGGAGGAGAGGGCGTTGGATGTTGGTGTCAGGGTGCTGTAGGAAGGTGGGATCATTGGCATTTGCCTCTGTAGCAGCTGCATGATGGTCCGGATGTCTGCTGACATATGAGACTCCAACCTGGAAAACACACGCACACGCACACACACACACACACACACACACACACACACACACACACACACACACACACACACACACACACACACACACATAGATCCAAACAGAAAGAGCTACTTGTGTTACAGCGATACACTAGACCAGCGGTTCCCAAACTTTTTAGGCCGCGCACCCCCTTCTACATCCCGACCGGGTTCGCGCACCCCCCCCCCCTTAATAAAAAAAAAAAAAAAGAAGCAACAGAGCCTTTTAAGCCTTCATAGCCGCATAAGAATCGGACCAATGAGAGAACAGTTTGCTCGCGCGTGGCATTTGTTTACAAGATTTAGTCCGCTGTTAAATGTTGCAGTGTGAACACAAACCGAACAAAGGATCAACTGCAACAAAGCAAACGAACTGAAGGTGTGAAAACGCCCTGAAACACTGCAACAAAGTTTCAATAACTTTCAGTGACACAAGGCGTCACTTTTAAAGAGCAATACGGATGCGAGGACACACGCACAGGCTCAGAGGCAGATTATCACATTTAATTTACAATTAATGAGCGACTAATGTAGCCAGGATGTCTTCGGACAAAGCATCGATGCGGCGACACAGTGTTGTTGGACACCGGGATCATGTCCAACTTTTTTGCTTCTTTCTCCCCAATCATACATTCCACCATCTCTCTGGCAGCTGGCAAGCTCACGTCTTTGGCGATTGTGTGCGGTAGCCCCTTTCTCGCTATTCTGTAACCAGATATGAAGCCCGTAGTGCGTCATTTATAGACCCAACACATGAATGAGACTGCAGTTGTTTTTGGCTGTTTTGTAACTCCTCCAATTTCGATATAAACAATGTAAGGGGCTTTTGACTTGTACTGGCATGCTTGGTGTTCAGGTGGCGACATAAATAAGAGCTTCAGACTGTTAGCCAGAACCTCACTGCACACCACGCACTGTGGCTTTGGGCAATCTGCATTGCCAATCCAAGTGAAGCCCAGACACAGATACTTTTCATCATATTTCCTCTTTTTTTCCCAGTATGATGCTCACTCTCGTTTTAAATATTTAATATTATTACACCATCAGACCGCCATTACACTTTTCCTCTCGCGCACCCCCTAGAGGCAGCTCGCGCACCCCCAGGGGTGCGCGCACCCCACTTTGGGAATCCCTGCACTAGACTGTCAGTTCTAGAACCAGCAGGAATATTGCAGAGGAGCCTGAAGTTCACTCATTAAATGAGTAAGTACACAAAACTACAAACGTAAAAACCATGTTTATAACATGAAGTAAGATGGTTTGAATAGTCTTCTGTGTGAATATCATCATGGTATAATAATGTGGAGATCATAAATGACTGGTTATCTTATTTTTTTGACATCCCTACTCTTCTTTTACAGTAATGGACTACTGCTCCAGTCGCTGCACCCCTCCACTCAAAAAGCTTTGCATGTTACTTCACTTGGATGTCTGACCTTCACTGTGCAGAATGATGGAGGCATGTGTGCAGCGTTTGACACCAGCAGGCTGGGGGAAGGTTCTCTGGGCTTGAATCTCAGTTTAACACATGGATTTATAGTGTCAGCAGGATTTTGTGATGTCAATGTGGAGCCAATCATGATCCGGTAAGTGTGATGTGGAAATCTGAAGCCACCAGTGAACATACACTGAGCTTTGACTTGTCAGTGACAGAGGGGACATTTGGGCTCGAGTTCAACAGACAATATTTTTATGTGGGGCGACCGTTGCTAAGTGGAGAGCAGTGTTGAACATGGTGGAGTGTTTTGCGAAATCGTGATGCCTCTCCACGGCAAAGGAGTTAAAACAGAGAGGCATATGACTCTGAGTCTCTTATAAGATTGCACCTGTCGCACAGACATGTTTCTGTTGTCACACACACACACACACACGATAGCAGGGCTTTTGTCGAGGTTTGCTGAGGTTTGCATTCTGATGGCGTTCGGCCTCAGCCCGGCCCGGCGCCACCATGTCTCTGGACTCACGAGTTAGGACGACATTTATGGCCACAGAGTCAGCATGAAAGGAGGGAGGGGGTACTTGCCCCAGGTGTTGTTAAGAGTATAAAAACTCTCGGTTTTCGAGAACAAAGCAGCTGAGTCGGGGAAGCTGAATCGAGAAGAGCTGAGTTGAAGAGAGCTTAGAGAGGGGGAACCCCGTGTGGGTCCCTACCCGCACGGGGTAAAACTTTTTGCAGATCTCCGGACTTTGAGAGTCAGAGTTTTTAAGAATACTTTGTTGATTTTTTGAGTTGAGACAGGAGAGAAGTCCACCAGGTCTAGACCTGCGCTCGGTTAATCTTTAACTTTTTCCTCCGTAGGCTATATTGGGAGACAGTCTGCTGGCTGAGTCAGAGTTTTTAAAGATCCTTTGTTGAGTTTTAGAGTTGTGTGGGGGAGAGAGACGGTAGCATGGTGAAGCTGCGTTTGGTTAATATTTAAACTTTTTCTCCGCACAATTGGACTCTGTCTGTAAACTGTTCTTTAAGGGTTTTTAAACACTTTGTTGATTTTTCTTATATTTTTCAGTTAACCATTTTTTCTCTGTATTTGGACCAAGAGAGTATACTTTGATTTGAACAAAAATAAATAAGTAACGAATTTGTTTCTTCGATCGAGTCTGTTTCTTCATGTTTTGTTGAGAAGCCTGCCAAAGGAGTGGTCACACCTCGTCGGAGACCGCACAGCCCCTGAGGTAAGTTCGAGCACGGTCCAGCACGGTACACCACTGATTGCATTCTTGTATGCTCATCCACACTGATACTTATTCAAATTAGTTCTCTCTAGTTTAAACAGGGACACCCGGGAGAGGCCCGCCTACGTTTGAAAGAGCTTTATATCTGCTTGGGCTCTAAAAGCAGGGGCCGATCAATTTTAAAAGATTAAAACCTAAATTAAACAAAAGTTAATACAGGACTTTTATAAGACCGACTGCTATTCCGAGCGACCGATTACACTATCAATGTGAGTCACTGTGGGGCGATTCGGAGGGGGAAGCAAGCGAGCCATCGACCTGGCTCGCGTCGGCAATTTAAGACTATTTAGTGCAAACTTAGCTACCGGTAGAAGTCTCTCTTAAAGCAGGGAAGTACATGGGGCAACGCAGGGAAAGGAATGTGGGGACCCTTCCTCCCCCCTTTTCCCAGTAAGGTCAGGTGAGCAAATCATACAGAGAACGAACTGAAAAGGTTATCGCCCCCTTCTCGCAGCCCCTTATTGCATTAGGGGTGCTTACAGGGAGTGACCGAACCTCGAGGCAAGAGTCTCGTGGCTTCGTGGTCCCTCTGGCGGGCAGCAAAGGTTTGTCCGTCGCCGGCAAGATTCCCTTCAGTTTGTGCATCAATAGTTGAAGGATTTACTCTTGTTTCACTTTTGTTAGTTTCAAACAAAAGGCCTCCTCTTTGTTTATTACGAATTATTTCCTGATAAATTAAAAAAAAATTGATAGGGAATACACTTTTAATAAATCAAATAAAAATAATAAAAAATTAAAATTAAAATTAATTTTTTTAATTTGTATTATCAAATTAAATAATAAAAAATTGTGCGGGGTCACCGTGCGTAACAGCAGGGTCGTCCTTCAATCAGAGGATCGGCGGTTCGATCCCCGGCTCTGCTAGTCGCATGTTGATGTGTCCTTGAGCAAGACACTTAACCCCACTTAACCCCAAACTGCTCCAGCAGCTGAGCCTACGATGTGATAGAATCTGGATTGTAAATCGCTTTGGATAAAAGCATCTGCTAAATGACTGTAATGTAAATGTCTTTAATAAATATTTGTTTTGTCAAAGAGAATAAAGCATTTGTTGGCATTTTGTATTTAACCTGAAATCTGATGTACATGTTCTGACGAAGACACTGACCAAGCCCTGCTGTGACCCACCTGGTTATCTGTCTCTGCAGTGCCTCCAGCCTCTTCTCTAACTCAACTTGCTTCCTCCGAGGGATAGCGGACGAAAGAGCAGAAGTGCTGGAGGGACAGTGGGAGGAGGAGGGCAGGTCAAAGAGGTCCAGGGAGGGAGGCTGAGGAGGAGGTGAGGGAAGGCTGTGGGAGGAGGGCACCTCCTGGTATCTCTGCTCCTCTCCACTCTCTGAGCCCCAGAAGGTGAAGATGTTGGACACTCCTGAGAACGCATCTGGTCCACACATACAGACACAGTGTGACACACGCAGAGCCAGGTGGAGCTGTCACCACCACACAGACTTTTCTTTGTTTCTCATGTGCCTTGAATGCATCTCTACACTTGCCTGTTAAAGGGTTACAGGTGTTCTCTTGCATACCAGTGTCGGGGCACCCCGTAGCGTTTGTGGCAGCAGCAGGACCGGCGGAGGTCTGAGCGGGGTGGGTCTCCTCTGAGTCCTCCCCTTCATCGTCACTGGAAAACACAGGGCCATATCTACAGAGGCAATGAGGTTACCTCGCTTTAGTAATGAATGAATGTGTGCTTTACAGGACGGAAACAAAATAGCAGGTCTTACAATGTATGTTTATGATCCTCTTTGTTGCTGCCTGCACGCTGCTCACAGCTGCTGTGTGTTGTACATCCGACTCTCTCTCTCCCTGCTGAGATGGCGTCACCTGACAGGGACACACAAACAATCACTGTGAGCTTGTGTGATTTCCGCTAATGTGTTACTACATTTGTGTAAATGTAACTATTTGGTTTTTTTCTTTATGCGACTAATCTGGTATTTTGACCAAGTCAGTGCACTCGCCGTGCTACGTTTCGACAATAGGGGGCAGTGTGAGACTGAGGGACGTGTGATTTGGCTCTGGGCTTGTGGTGAGTAAGCTCATGCTCATGGAAGAATTCAAGGCAAGCCACGTCTCCCTGTCTCATAACTTCTTTCCTGTATTTCAGGTAAGTAATGTGTCAAAACCTAACTTGCTGTTGTTTGTTAGATATTTCTGAGGAATAATCTTGTTTTAAGTGAGTGTAAGATGAAGAGGGAAAGGCTCGTTTGTTTCTTATACAAATGTAATGCCCACCATGAGTCATAGAAATAGTGGTGACCAGTGACGTGTAAGAACTGCTTCTGTCCTGTTAAGAACTGTGTTGGAGGAGTGTTTCAGGATAGCATCTGTCAATATGTTTGTTAACTGGTACTGATACCACAATGTGTATGTGTGCATCTATGATGCAATTATAGCCTAAATGTATAAGCAACGTTAAATGTAAAGATGACAACTAGACACTGAGACAAAATGTTTATTGTATGTAAACCTGTTTTATGAACATAGAAAATGTTTCTAGTAAGACAGAAAATACTCAGTAAGGCTTCAATATTCCCTAATGTTGACGCCTGTGTGTGCTCTGTGAAGGAGTAACAGTGGAGCATCGAGCAATGATAAGCCACGTTTCCTTGCCTCATCATTTCTGTCAGGATAGCTGTTTATGAGCTAAATGTGCAGGGATAATAATGCTTAGAATAAGAGTATAAAGTAAGGATTAGAAAAAATCAAACAGGATGAAATGTTTTTTTATTAACATTATTTTTATTATATTTAAAAAGTAGACTGACAGAACAGAACACAGAGGTCTGTTAACTCATCCTTCCTAAAAGAAATGTCCGGTCAGAGGTACAGGGGGCCAATCACCTCTGTGATCTGATCAACCGGGACTTCTGTCTGTTCTTGCGAGCTGCTTGTATGTGTGTAGTTTCACCTGTGTGAGTGGAAGACAGTTTGTGTTTCCTGAGTGGACTGCTGAACCCCTCACAGTCAGAGTCTTCTCCACTCACAAAGCCTGCAGCATCATTCTTCACCTGCAGACAGAGAGGGAGACGGAGAATGTGTGGAGGTTAAAGAGAGGAAGAATCCACTAACCACAAAATGCATTGTCAATGTTGATTACGTCCACTAAAAGTGCTGTATTTTTGCCACTCATGTTCTCAGATTGTGGTTAATAGTGTCTGATAGCATTATGAACAGAAGCCTTCAGAGATGGAGGGGAGAAGTCTCCTTCTATAATCTAGTGAGACGTGACTTGTTACAAGAAGATATCGGAGGAAACGTGGGTGAGAGTTATAGACAGCTGTTTGTTGTGTTGGAGTACAGAAGGCGCAGCTGTTATCGAAAATATTTTCAATGTTATTACTGAATAGTAAAATGATTTAGACAATGGGGATGGGGTCTTTGAATTCAATGGCCGACTGTATTTATTTATTTGAGCCAGAGTTTACTGATGAAGAGCTCCTCTTACATACGGTAGAGCAGAGAGGAGAGAGAGGTGCAGCAGGCAGAGGAGAGCCAATCAGCTGCTGAGTGCTGGTGCTGTGGGCGCTGTGACCACAGAGCAAGAACGCTGTAAAGAGTGAGACCTGAAAAATATCAACGTCCCTCTTGAGGCACCAGTATACTCCATCAGAATTGCTCACCACACCTGTCTCCGTCATTTTCTATAAATATTCGACCCCGACACTCCAACATTCACAGTCACCGGTCAGCTGTGTGGAGGTGAGGAAGCAAGCAGGGTTTGAACGTCTCTCTCAGCTCTCTGTCTTCACTCTTGACACACATATTCTGTCTCTCTTGCATGTGCAACACTATGAAAGTCTCACAGGAGAGACTGTTTGTACATTATTATTAGCATCGGCCGTCATGGGACAGCACATGGTGAGAACCAGCTTGCATAACACTGGGTTCACATTCATTTTGATTAGCTATAGCTTTACAGTATTTACATAACAGACTTCATTTATTATAATTCATTTATGGAGAAAAGTAATATGTTGGTAATTATATTTTGAAAAGCAAATGTTTCCATATAAGACATCTTTACATTGTGACTGTAAGCTTGAAGTTATGCTTTTGCCTTTAAATTGTATTGAGCCTCCAGTTAAAATCCGACATGAATTTTAGACATCTCCATTTGAGTTATTCAAGTCAATTCAAGTCAAAACTTGAATTCAAGATGTCGCCATTGTAATTTGATCAAGTCATATTTCCTAACATGAGGAACATACTTCTCTGAGATTGAAGGTGATCTCCAAGTTGGACCAGAAATATTCACAAAATTCAGGATACATGCCCAGAACCTGCAAACACAAATCACAGTAAATCAGCACTGCCAACACATTAACAGGTACAAAAATATATAGTACAAATACAGAACTGATACATGTTTCGAGAAAAAAGAAAAGCTGTGAATACAATTTTGGTTTTCGATTCATTAGGATTATACCTACAAACACCTGCTCAGTTAATGACGTCCCCAGAACCTGGATGGTTATAAATGTAAACGTAAAAACATGCGATACCTCCATTATATCCTCTCTTTGTATCTTGTGCAGATCACAGTAAGTCAGAGCTCTGACATCCGCACTGGATTTTCCTGGCAGAGCAAACTGATCAATGGGCTCCCCAAAGATATCGTTCTTCCCTGGAGGAGAAAAAACATGTAGTCAGGATATGAATAAAAGTATCTTTATTGGTTTGTTCATTTATTCATGTCGGAGACATTACTGACTCTATGTGAGTCATCCTTGGGCCACTTGATGGCGCCACTAGCACATAGCTGAGCCTCATGCATGCACCTTACCCAGTATAGCTATCACCACGTCTCCTTTGAGGATCTCTATGGATCCTCTAGAGATGAAGTACAGAGCTGATATCAGGTCTCCAGCATGGACGAGGTTGTCACCAGGAGGAGAGTGGGTGTTCTTAAACCTCATGGCCAGGGCCCTGAGACAGCCCTTAGTAGATCCTAGACCACATAGCAAATACATGGTAAATGGTAAATGGACTGTACTTGTATCGTTCTTTTCTAGTCTTCCGACCACTCAAAGCGCTTATCACTCCTGTAAAATTTGCCTAAAATGCCTATCCAAGGCGTACCCAAAGTAAACTGACAGCTCTTATTGAACCATTGGGAGTACATGTATGGTTTTAGTCTCTATTGAAAGGTAACACTGAAGTTTCTTTACAAACAGTCAGAATCACTGTAAGTTCTACTAGCATTGAGCTAATGAAGCTACAACACACTGGAACAGAAGGTTTTTATTTCCGCCTGGATGTTTTTTGGCCAACAGATGCCTGCAGATAACCATGGCTGGGACTTATTAGCTGGAAAACACAATGGTACCATAGCATGAAGTCATAGTACAAGTTCAAATTTGATGACAATACGACAGAAAATGAATATTTTACACATGGTTTACTAAGAATACTTCCACGTAAAAGGGCATTTGGAGGCTCATAGTCACCACGTCAAAACGCATAGACTACGATAAACTACCTGTCCGAAATTTGAACTATAGTTTGTTTATGTCGATGTATGGTTAACTATAACATATTTAACCATTGTCAACTTTCACAGATTCTTGAACACTCATTAACCAGACTTTGCTCTTCATAATCGGTCTCAGGTACTTGACTCACGGTACTAGATTTAAGCAATAAAATAAGATAAGATAGACTTTATTGTCCCGAAGGAAATTTGTCTTGGAAACATACATATTTGAGTTCGAAAGACTTTCCCAGCATGCAATCTAGTGAATCTGCATATTGTTCTCTTCGTAATTTCATTCGCGATACGAAGCGTGAGTTTCAGTAAGATCGATTGCAATTGGCTCGAGCATTACCCAAAGCAAGAGAGGCGGGCATTGTCTTTCAAAGCGGACTCTCGTTGGCTGTTCCAGAATGTGACCGGGCTTTATAAGCTCCCATTGGGTCAAATGAGGTGTCAATCTAACCGGCAGAATGCATCCGCCATTTTGAGAGAAAAAAGAACACTTTGCCGCATGGAAACTGAAATTATGATCGAAAATATATCGCTTGTTATCATATCTGATGGTGTTTATGGATGTACTAATGTGTTTTGGACTAAATCTTTTACTGGATTGGATCGTGTGGACCCTTAGGAATCTAACAAGACTGTTTTTGCCGGACTAATATGGATGGGGGGAAGACAATGAATCATAATTGGTGAGAGGCGCAGATATTTTAACTGCTGTTTTTTGGAGTGTTGTCTGACAGAGACGTTGACTGTACCTGCTGTTGTGATTGTATCTTGAAATGGTTACAAGAACCGTAGCTTTATAATGAGATATCGCATTAGTACATCTCTTTACAGAGCAGTTATGTACATGACACATATGTACACTAAACACTCTGAGAGTGGTAACAGGTTCACTACTACACTATGTCATCATTCACCCATTCACACACTGATGGCTGGGGCTGCCATGCAAGGAGCGATTAGAACTATCTAACGTTCATGTGCCAAAGGAGGCAGGTGTCCTTGTTACCCATTTCATGAGACATTGAGCTGCTCTTTATAATTGTCATGAGCTTTTCAGAGCTTTATTATTTTGGAGACAATGATTACTGTGTGTCAGTGCGCTGCAGTGTGTGTCTCAATCGCCCTGTCCATTCTCTGTAGTACATCCCCTATTCCTCAGACACATTCATGGACATTTTCCATTCATCCACCAGATGCCCTTAGACTTTCCTTTCTTTCCCCATCCACCTCAATAGCCCTGGTACACGCCTCTTTTCCCCAATCACAATCAGATCATTGAAGTTTCTTTGTTGCAAAGTTGCTATGCACATTCAAGCCACCTGTACCTGCCTGCCTACCTGCTAATCTCCAGTCTGCTAGTAACCAACCTTCCCTCTGACCAGCAAATGCTGGTCATCTCTTTAAATGCACTCGCCTTGCTAAGTTCATGGGGTGCCGTAGAGTCACCAGAGGACGGTGTGGTTCCTGTGGCTCCTGATATGGCCATCCAGATCTCCAGTCTGCTGCTGACACCCAGCCAGACCACCCAGATCTCTGAGATCATCAGTAGGCTGTCTCTGGCCTCCTGCTCTGGTATCATTAGTCCGCCTGTCGAGTACCTGGCCCTGACCTACAGCCGGATCATCAGTTTCCGGCTGCCCTTCCTGATTTCAAGCACCTGGGTCTCTCCCCAAGAGTGGATCCGCCCAGCTGTCCTGCTTTCTGGCCGACTTCCAGAGTGGTCACCCCTACATTGCTTAAATCCTCTGCCTGTAAGCTGTATTTTCTAACTTGATGGCTAAACAGAATTTTTCTGGAGGATAAGTATTTTGGAAGCTGAGGGAACCTACAGGTAGGGTTGGGTACCGAAACTCTGTGCCAATATGGCACCGGTTCCTATACGTCCGGTATCTACCGGACCGAAACGCAACGCAGATTTCGGTGCTTCCTTTCGGTGCCTGAGCCGATTGAAATACTTTTTTTACACTACTCTGATGACTCCGTCCTGGCAGCAGGACTCGGTCCTCCGCTCCTCACTCATAGTATTATTACAACGGGGTACTTCGCGCTGTCGCTCATAATCACAACAACACAGGCACGCAAGCTTCTTCTTCTCCTCCTTTGAGGTGTAGTGGCGTTTGGCAAACGACGAATTGGCGCATTACCGCCACCAACTGGTAAAATAAAAGTTGTAGTTGTTGGAATGCTGTTAAGCATTAAAGCTGTAAAGCTGTAAGCTGTAAAAGATAAAACAGTACAATCTCCAAATGAGAAAGTTTGCCAGAGATATCAGAGTCTCTCGCTCGCTCTCTCTCTCTCTCTCTCTCTCTCTCTCTCTCTCTCTCTCTAACTCTCTAACTAATTCTTTCTTCTCTCTCTCTCCCCCTCTCTCTAATTCTTTCTTCTCTCTCTCTCCCTGTCTGTCTCTCTCTCTCTCCCTCCCTCTCACAAATTGTTTCCTCTCTCTCTCTCCCTCCCCCCGTCTGTCTCTCTCATACAGTCATTCAGGTCTTAGAGACTTTTAGAGGACCCCCCCCCCCCCCACACACACACACACACCCCCCATTTCAAAATAAAAGCCCAAAAGAGTGAATTCTAACTGAAATGCTGGTGATGAAGCCAGGCATTTAATAACCTGTTTGTGTGTCAAACATTATGATAATGATAATTATTAAGCTTTTTGCAATTTCTAAAAAATTGGATATCTATTTTCAGCAATGTTTTTGCAATTAATTTCAAATTTCAGCATTCCAACACATTTTCAGCAGGAAATGCATTTTCTAGTTTGGGTTACACATTTAACTTTGAACATGTCCACATTGACTCTGCTCTGTTACAGGAAGTTAGTAATACTAACATATGAGTCACTGTATACCCTTATTAAACATCAAAGTCATTTGATGAGTGAGGCATTTTGATGTAGCTGGTGGAGGTAAATGATCTTGCATACAATGTAAAGTGTAAAGTAACGTATACAAATCTCAAAATTGTACTTTTCATGTGTAATGCAAAGAAGTATTACCTTTAAAAACCTTAAAGTCTTGCAGCAGGGACCTGTTGAGGTGGAGACAAATATCTGCCTGGAGACACTCTGGGAAACCTTTTAAAACCTGGGGGACAAGGAGAGATCGGGACACAGAGAGAGGACACCCTGGATCAGTACATATATTCCATTAAAAGGTTAGATATACAAAGCCCACATGCCACATAAGCCCGCTTGCAACTTGATCATTTTTTGCTCTGTAGCGTTTTTCCAATGAAGCTACTTGTGACATAAATTACTTTTTTACTGAAAGTCAATCAGATATGTTGATATTGAGTGGCATGATGTGTGACATGTTCTTTTTTTATTTTACTATATTGATCCCAGAAGGGGAAATTTGTCTCTGCATTTGACCCATCCCTGTATATCGGGAGCAGTGGGCTGCCAATGACAGGCGCCCGGGGAGCAGGGGGTTCAGTGTATTGCTCAGGTACACTTCCTGCTGATCCCCAAAAAACGTTGGTCATTTAAAAACTGTAAGTGAGTAGTGTTTTCATACATGTAATGTTAGAATACTACTTGAATTAGAAGCATTGTTTCTTTTGAAATCAAAATCTGAGTGTTGGAATGCAAGCAAACAGACCACATGCTGCATCGATGGATAAAATGGAAATATCATAGATGTTGGAAGGGTCCTTTTTGACTATTTCCATAAAAGTCAACATATCATGTTAGTAGCTTTGTAAACTTTTAAATCTTCAGCATAATGTTAGTTACGAGCAAAACAAGATCTAAAGAGCTGAGGACTCCCAATATAGCAGGAAGTCTCCCATACTCACAGCGTTCATGTCTATTCCATTAGTGTATGACCAGGCGTGTTGGAAGTATTCCTCCAGCCGCTGTCTCAAAGGGTTGGGGATCTGGTGGAAGCGGATGAACTCTCGAACTCTCATCATCTGGGCATGGTAGCGTGCCGTACCAGAGTACAGCCGCTGGATAATGGCTGACACGTTACCGAAAATACTGGCATACATCAGAGCTGGAGAGGAGAGTGAATCAGAGCCCTTTGAATTCAAACAAAAAGTTTAATACAATAATTAGACTGTCTAGTTCAGGGATGTCAAACATACGGCCCGCGGGCTGGATGCGGCCCGCCACGTCCTTTTATGTGGCCCGCGAATCCGTCAGATTAAAAAAAACAACAAACAAAAATTCGAATAATAATTTTAAGTTTGACTTGATAATAAAAATATTCCCATAGTCGAAATTATGAGATAGAAAGTCGAAGTTATGAGATAGAAAGTCATAATTATGAGATAGAAATTCAAAATTGTGAGATAGAAAGTCATAATGATGAGATACTTAAACACACAGTCACAGAAGCAGCTCTTTGGCTGGTTACTGTACATTTGACATGGAAATATTATTGTGAGTACATTGAAGACTACTTTAAACGTGGCTTTAAAACACATGAAATACTTCATGTGGGATTGTGCAAACGCACCCTTGAAAGGATTTTAAGCTTTGAACAAAGTTATTGTAATAACTTGTCTTTGACATTTTCTTTAATACAGGGGTCTCAAACTCATTTTCACTCCGGGCCACATCAGCATCATGGTCGCCCGCAAAGGGCCGGTTGTAAATGTAACTACTCGTAACATATTGATAACTGCATTGATAACTGCATTCACAGTTTAAAGTAGTCTGTTTAGTAGCTATAATAAAAGTGTTCAATGATTCATATTTAAGAATTCATAATTTGTCATAATCATAAGTGTTTTGGAAATGCATAATTAAGATTAGCATAAAGTGTTTTAGGATTAGTAGCTAGATGGAGAATTTGAGATATGAAGCTCTTGCCAAAAGTTGCAAAGTCTTATCTATTATATGGAATGTTTATCATAGAGGGATTAACCCATAACTGACAGTCATTGAATGTGTTAGTAAACTCAGGGACAGAAAGGCAGACAGGCGAATACACTCCTGGAAGTTAGCCAATAGGAATTGGGATAAACGGAAGAGGAGGTGTTTCGAACGGATGTGGGTGGTTTAATTTCAAGTCTTTTTCTCTCTCACGTGATGGCTCTCAGAGGACGGACGGGTTTTATACCTGAGGAGCTGAGTTGAGTTTTTTGCAAAGTTTTTTATTGATTTAATATTCCATGGAAATAGTGTACTTCACTGTAAATACTGTACTTGCATCAGTGGGATTAAATTCCTGTTAATTGTAAACCAGTCTTGGTAGATTTCTTATTGCAGCGTGTCGACTGTACAAAGCAGCCGGACACGTGCTCTGGCCTCCTCGCTGTGGAACAGACTCAAACTTCCACAATTTACATGTTAAATGTACAGTAAGTTATGACTTTCTATCGAATAACTTCGACTTTCTATCTCATAATTTCGACAATAGGGATATTTTTATTGTTATTCGTCTAACTTTTCGGGCCGCGGGCCGGGAGTTTGAGACCCCTGCTTTAATAGTTTGATCTTTGATAGAGTCATGTGGGTTTCTTAACCCTAAATTAAAAGGATTTAAGTTATAATAACAGAAATGTGCTTAAATATATTTTTACATTCATATAACTACATGTACAATATTTTTACACTTGAATAAACAATAATCAAATGCAGAGTTATTTAAAAATATGTTAGGGAGAAGTTAGTTATACAGTCTTACAGTTACAACCGGCCCTTTGAGGGCGACCGTAATGCTGATGTGGCCCAGACTAAAAATGAGTTTGAGACCCCTGGTCTAGTTCATAAGAGACCAATGAAAACAATCATAAACATAATGAAAGAAATGAGTCAATACAAAGCACGCTGGCATGCATTCCAATATCTTCTCTGTTCACATTCAAACTGCTCGGTGCATGAACACTGTGCTTCTCCACTGGGGGCCAAATTTATTCATTTATTTGCTAAATGTTTGGTGTTACTTTTCCAAGCAGAACCCTTGTTGCTACTTGGATTCTTGGAGGTTTTTTCATCTGAACTTAATGTTGAACCATTCATTAAAAACTGTCATTTACTTGACATAAGTGTCTGTGACTAAACACTGTTACCCTATTCAGTCAAAAATAAGTTGTACTGCCTTCAGAAACAATTTGAAACAGAACTGCTGTTACTTTAGCTTCACTAGTTCTGACATTTCCAAACAGCTGTATTTGTTAGACTCACCTCCTACAAGCATGACGCAGATGGAGAAGATCTTCTCAGAGTTGGTGTTTGGGGAGACGTTCCCGAAGCCTACGCTGGTCAGACTACTGAAGGTGAAGTACAGAGCTGTGACATATTTATCTCTGATGGAAGGACCTGAGCCGATGATGGACTCATTATACGGCCTCCCGAGCTGCTCACCCAGGTTGTCCAACCAGCCAATCCCAGCCGAGGAGGACCGCTCCACATTCCCGATGGCATACCTGGGAAGAACACAGGTGAAATGCAACTTCTATACATGAGATGCAGCATTTTCAACACTGGCTCCTAGGTCTGAAATAAAAGGTTAAAATTATAATTCAACATAGATTCTCTCATGATGTCATTTATAAAAGAAGTCAATGGAAGAAAACAGTATTTGAAAGTTCCCGAACACTTTTGAATTTGTTTTTTTTCAATGCGAGCCATCAGATTTAGAATAGTATGGAACTATGATGTCATAAAAATACCACCACAGCAAAATTATGTTTTGTCCACTGGATTTCCTCACCAAACTGTTACATCGTACATTGTATTTGCTCAAATTGGCAATTGTGAGGAATTTACAAACACTTTCCTATTGCATGTAAAATATCAAGTTGTAATAAATGTTCCTTGTGGAATTGTACAGCTGATAAAATGACATTTTCAGTGACGCATATCTAAAAAGCTTAACTTCTTTTGGGGAATGGAATAAAAGCCATTATAAAAAATGGAAAAGGAAAATGACTCTAGTCCACCACCAGGATCTATTTTTCTGATATTGGCAAATATCATGGCGTCCTCCATACACATTTGTTCTTCCTAACAAATTCAGAGGACAGTATGCTACAAAATTGTGTATAATATACAGTTCATACCATCAACTCACATCTCAAGATTTGTAGTTTTTTTGTTAAGATAAAGACACAAAGTTTCTGGTTTTGTGAGTGCTCATTTATAAACAGCATTCAGGTCAAACAAATCATACTGTATTGCAGTGGTTCTCAAACTGTGTGGCGCGCCCCACTAGTGGGGCGCGGTGGTATTACAGGTGGGGCGCAGGGGTAAATGCAGAATTGTTGTATTTCAAAAAGAAAAAATATATGTATATATTATATATAATATATTTTCTTCCTCCAAAGTGGGGCGCGACAGAAAAAGTTTGAGAACCACTGCTGTATTGTATTCAATGTATTGGATATTTTATATGTCCTTTAGCAACACCTAGTGGTGAGTGTGATAGCTGCACTGAACAGGAAGTGAGCGAAGTGTAAATAATCAGAGTAACAGGAAGTGATGTTCAAGAAGTGCCGTGTGCCGATGGACTCATTGACTGAGCATCTCAGTGTTCAATCCATATAATCCTGTGCCTTGAAGTCCACAAAATCGGCTTCATCCGTAAGTGTGTTACTATTTACAGTTATATTAACATGTTTATATTCATATTTGCTGTTGTATCTTTTCCATCGTTATGTTTGTCCTAGACCTGCTCTTAAAATATGTTTTACATTTTTATTTATTTTTTATTATTTTTTATTTTTCACATTGTGTTTTTTATGCTTTTAAATGTCTGCTCTGTTGAGCACTTTGTGATGTTATGTCTGTGAAAAGCGCGATATAAATAAAATTCATTCATTCATGTATGTTGAAATACATTTGAATGCATGTACACTTTGGTTTGTGTTAGTAGCATTTATACTGATGTACTAGATATTTTGAAGTACTTACAAAGGCACTTACTTTTTGTATTGTTTGTGCTCTTTTTCAGTTTTACAAAATTATTACATACTTTTGACCATTAAACCTTGCAAATACAACAACCTGTCTGTTCCTTGGAGGATACGGTGCTGGGAAATATATTGTCAAGCTGGCTGTTGTTGGGGTCTGGCGACACCTCCTGGCTGGCTGAGTCCCTCACATGCGTTGTCAAACACAAGAGCAGCCATGTTTCCCTTCCTCTCAACAAAGGCCTGACCTGAGATCTGCCAGAGACTCCACCTAGGATGACCACACCCCCAGCTCTGGCCAAAACCGGATGCTGGCCCTCCATTGGCCAAGAAAGGGCCCCCCCACTGTTTGTGAGACCTGGTTCATAAGCCTGAGCGCAGCGAGATGCGCTCAGAGAGAGCCACGCCACCAGGAGCAATCGCGCACCTGAGGACCGAGTTATCCACCCAGTCTGCGCCCGCTACGATAGCCGTGCTGCCGAGTCAACACTCGAGGACTGACCTATTCCCATCACGGAAAACGGGCCCCACCGAACAAAGCTTCTACAAGTAAGATTCATGGTATCTGGGCTTAGCTTAGCATTAGCGTAATATAGCCTATTCGTTGATGTGTTGTTGTTCCCGTATCTTGTTGTGTTAAGTCACTGTCGTGTTATACCATGGTATTGCGCAACCCTCGCGGACCACGGAGTCCCGTTATTTTGTGTATTTCCTGCTGTAACTGTTTGTATTAGATCCGTCGCTGCTAGTGAATGTAGAGTTTGTGTAATTTCACTTTAAAGACTGAAACTACGGTGGCCGGACCCTCGTCTCGCCGACCGAGTTTCGGGGTGATAAGAAAACAATACGCTCATCTCACCGCAGTGATAAAGGTCTGTTTTGTTTGGGGTTTATTTTCATTTCGTTCTGTTTTACTCTCTTCCTTAAATCGTCTCTGTGAGTGAGGTGTAGGATCGTGGCTATCGTGCATAAGCGCCGTCAGTTCAACCCGACGACGGCAGACTTGTGCAAGATAAGATCAGCAGTCCTCATCCTAACTACGACGTGAACCCCACGCAGAAGCTTTGATTTCTCTCTCTCTCTTTTTTTTTCTCTCTCCCTCTCCCTTAACCTACACACACATAGAGTCTCTGATTTGGATGAACCTCTCGCCATCTATTGTCCACACACACACACACACACACATACACACACTTACATACATACATCCACACCTATATACATATATCCTTATCCCATTTTATTCATTTGACTTTAGGTATTAGACACATTAAATTGTATGATGGTGTTTGTTGGTTGCAATATTACTTGATTTGATCATTTATTATTTTGATTTAATAAACTCTGTTATACTTTAAAGAGCAGCCGTCTGTGATTTCTTGTGCATATGTGTGTAATAAAACTGGATGTAGTAGCCTGTGCTCGAACTTAAACCTTCACTGTCACTGAATGTGCAATCGTGCTCAGACTATTGACATTATGAGTGACTACTAATTATGAGACTTAGTTTTATCGTTTGGTTATTGGTCCCTGTTCGCAGGGTGGTGCCCCGTTATTAATAATCATTAATAATTGTTACATACATTAATAATTCTATTGATGTCAAGAATTCAGTTTCTTAGATGCTGATAACCCAAACACGCTCCTCTACGGTCCCAACACTGTATAGCTGAAAACTACGTGTTACTAAAACAACTTTTAGTGAGGACAGCACACATACAGTTAGGTTCGAAGCACATTTTATTATTTCATGAAAACAAATGTAGAAAATATAACTGACTGTTAACCTACTTATTACATTGGGTAAATTGCATATACACAAATCAGATCTGTCCCAGCTATTGAATTATTTATTACAGACTTTGTAAATGACACTGAGTCTGTTAGAACTATCCATCAATAAATGTGTGCGTACAATTAGTCTGCTTCAGGAATTAGTTAAGGCCATTGTTTTTTGTATATTTTTCCATATATCAATGTAATTCACGTGCTTACCTTTAAGCACATAAATAGCATTACAATATAAACTATTACTATATGAACTGTATTATCAATGGTGCTACATATTGTGTTATTACAATGATTTTCCTTTCTCTTTCTCTAGTTCTTCTTTATTTATACTTCATGTCTTCATTTATCTCAACATGAGGAGATGGATGTCTGTTTTTTAATTTAAATACACAGTATAAATCTGATCAGATTCATGTCAAAAGACTTGTTTTCCATTTGTGTTACGAAGCTTCACTTTTAATCGAGGCTACGTGACGTACGTTTGGACGTGATGCTGCAGGATAAAGTAGAGTCACGTACCAGATGCAGGCCAGCCAGTGGGCGATGAGGGCAAAGGTGCACATGAGGAGGAAGAGGACAGCTGCACCGTACTCTGAGTACCGGTCCAACTTCCTGGCCACACGAACCAATCGCAGTAACCGAGCTGTCTTCAGCAGGCCAATCAGTGTGGTGGTCTGTTAGGAGGAGGAGACAGAGAGCAGCAATGTGACTATGTGACTGGATCAAAATATGTCTGTGAACAAATTATAAATAACTATCAATAAAGAATTGCTGTTTCTTTCTCCTATTTGTCTTGTGCTCCTTGTTTCCCTTCATTCCCAAAAGTCTTTCCTTCCTACCATCCTGCTTTTTACCCAAACCTCCATTCCTCCCCCCCCCCACCCTTATCTGTCTTCTTTTTTCCCTCCCTCCTCCCCTGACCACCTCCTCTCTGGAGCGGTAGATGAGGAGGTCAAAGGGAATGGCTGCCACCATGTCGATGAGGAACCACCCTCTGAAGTAGTGGACTGCTATCCGAGAAGACTGGCTCACCACCTGAGGAGAATAAAAACAGTTTCAATAACAGCTCAGTAGGTTGAACTCAACATTCCACAGATATGGATGTATTCCAGTCTTTGTGGCCGGACACATGATGTTTCTGGGACCGGTCAGATCAAGGTCACTGTTCTTGTGATACTTCATTTGAGCAAAGTTCTTCAAATTTGGCACAAACAAACATCCACTTGCACTCGAGCAAAATCTGTATACACTTCTGTGGTCAGAGGTCAAGGTCACATTCAAGGTCATGAATGAGCCCTTGCCTTGAGAACCCTCAGCTGATTGGAATGTGGTGGTCAAAGTTCAAGGTAACTTTGATCACGTTTTTGTCCATAACTCAAGAAGTCATGTGCACATAGACACCAATCATGTGTTTGACCCTGAAAGCACAAATAGAGCAGGTGCTCAATGACTCGGTCCATTAGTCACTCACACAAAGAAGAAACGTTTACTCGATCAGTTCCTCGCTTCATCAGCAACTCAGTCACAGAATGAAATGCTGGCATTGTACCTTCTCATGATTTAGTTCAAAGCAGGATAGGATATCGCCCGCACAAAGTCGTTTCTGTTCATCTGTGATGGATCCAGCTGTGAGTGAGGTCTTCCACAGCAGAAATGTATCTTTTTGCATTTAATGCAATGAAATAGCCACTCTAACGTCTAAACCTGTTAAAGGGTTTTTATTTGACTTTGTATGTGTAAGAAATTTGAGCAAAAAACTGTAGTTAGTAGATATAATAGTGTTTAATAATTAAGAATTCATAATTAGTCATAATCATAAGGGTTTTGGGAATGCATAATTAAGATAAACATAAACTGATGTAGGATTAGTAGCTAAAAGTGCGTAGGGAAATTGGCCAATAGCAATTGAGATAGACGGAAGGGGAGGAGTCGCGAACGAATGTGTGGGAGGTTTGAATTAAGTCTTTTTCTCTCTCGCGTGAAGGCTCTCAGACGACGGACGTGTTTTTTATACCTGAGGAGCTGAGTTGAGTTTTTTGCAAATGGGGTTTTATTGATTTAATATTTCGTAGGAGTATGTACTCCAATGTTTAACTGTAATCATACTTTCATCAGTGGAATTAAATTCCTTATAATTGTAAACCAGTCTTGGTAGATTTATTATTGGAGCGTGTCGACTGCACAAAGCAGCCGGACACACGTGCTCCGGCCTTCTCTCTGTGGGGTTGAGTTTCAGCCTCGACATATGGCAGGGTTGCACAAAGACATTTAGATTGTCATCCCAGTTTAGTACACAGGAAAGAATGGCAGAGAGGAAGGATATTGGCACATCACTGCCCACAGCATCTTTCAGAGCACCCAGCCGTGATAGGTCCAATACATTCGTGATTCTGGGGGAAAAGTGTAATTGGCAATGCTGTTTTGTTGTATGGGAACATCATGTTTAGACCATCAAGGCTGTCATCAGACAATCAGATCAGTTCACCTCATCATTGGAGTTCACATATGTGGTCCTGAAGTTGATGATGATGTCAACAATGAACATGATGTCCACTATAAGATCCACCACGTTGAGGGGAGAACAGGAGTAGCCACAGGTCTGAATGGCGGTCTCCTCCTGGTCACTAGAGAGACATGCATCAATAAAGGAAGAAATGGGTTTTGCTCCAAAAGAGAATGAAACATCCACTGAAAAAAAACACAACAGCAACAGTACAAATGAGTAGGTCACAGAATGTAAGACACGTTTACAGACCTGCACCTAATATCAACAAATGTATAAATTAATCTTCAACATGAAAACACTTTTGCACATTTGATTCTCTAATCAGTGGAATGTTTGGACGTACAAATAACTCTGACATTCGTTGAGCTTTGTCCTGTATGGCAGAGGAAAGGTCAGGGGTCAGTTCAGGTTTAATCTCCAGAGTAGATTCCACTTTGTCTCATATCAGACAGAATTGTCAATTGTCTGACATTGCCTCCACTCTAATAGATTTCCACTGGGAGACCAACGTATCCGCCTGAATCTAACGTCACTTTAAGGTGACAGGTGATGTGTTGCCATGACAACATACGAGTTTAAAGACAACAACACACCTATGATGTCAGGTGATATTGGAAGAAATGCTGTATATATAAAATGTATTCGTTAATCAACCCAAATGCAGAAGAGAGGCCGCTGAGTGAACAAGATGTCAGGGTTAAACAGTACAACGGAGGCAAATACGCCGAGCCCCGTGGTGTTCGGATTCTAAAGTAATAGATACTTTTAATACATTTAGAACAGCCTCAATATCAGCGTCAATGCTGCTGTAGCGTCCTGTTTTTATTATTACTTCTTGGTTCCAACAAACAAATGACAACCATCAACAACAACAACTTGTCAACAACGGCGTTATTCCCCCCGATTGGCTAATTGTTAGTCTCTGCACGGCTCTAATTGACTCAAGATTAGAGATATTTTGACGAAGTTAAATATTTTGACCTAAGTATGGCACTGGAGGAAAGGTCAGGCATTTAAAAAAGCTATTAGAGCTCAACCTTTGGGGACCATATGTAGTAGTTTCATGGCAGTAGTCGACAGAACACCTTGTGTCACACACAGCTTAAACCCACATTTCCTTTTCTACCCACAATACCAAACAGTACACTGCTAGTATAAGACATAATCCCAAACTAAATATTGGGACTGTTCATGTGTTGCTTTTCTGTGCTCTGCATAACTGTAAAAAATCAATAGTGGCCTCATATTTCCACATTTTGTACCAGCTCACTGCTACTATTTAGAACTGTCAAATCATGAAATAAACGAGGGAGTGTAACTGTATTATCTTTGTGACGTTCATCTAAATAATAATGCGCTCATTCAGCCTGTATAAGACTAAATACTAAACTTCATGAAAAGTCAATTTCAATATTGACATATCCAAAGTTTGGTGAAGGTAACGAGTGTCATGGTCATTCTTATCTGCGCTGAGATGTTGAGACAATGTCCCTCCAACAAAGCCAGCTGGTTATTAAAAGTATCAACCTTCATCAGCGCTGTTAGTTCTAGCAGTAGTAATAATCACGCCATGCAGGTCAGGTGAGCTGTGCTGTGTCAATTTCCACCAACCTCAGTAGAAATGTAGCAGAGTAAGGAGTGAATATGGCGGTATAAATTACTAAGAGCAAAATGACCCAGTCCCACACAGCTTTGAAAGGACTGTAGTGAAGGATGGTCCACTTCTGGATCCTGGGAGTCAGCAGTTTATACTCAGGTAAGACATCAGCACCCAGAGATAGCACCTAGAGGAAAGAGAGATAGAGCGATCTGTCAGTCAGTTCATCCACACTTCAATTATTATTTACAGCTCTGTGGCCCCTTCTACACTTCTGTATTCAGCTTTTCCCTCAGTCCCCTCCCCTCTGTGTTGGACTGTTGCAGCACACTACCATACTGTAAGCACCTGGAGAGGAGAACCTAAGGTGGTACCAGTGAGAGTGAGCAACTGTCATACCTGCTCTGCTCTGACTTTGTTTTCATTTACTTTTTTTGCACAATTGTATTCCACTATTTTGCACCAATCCCTTGAGCTATCATCACACATGATAGACAGACACTTTTGGATTCAAACAATAAACACATTGATTTCCTCTGACTATCCTACTTGGCCCAGTGCAATCCTAAGGAGGGACGACAGCAAAGAACATGCCAGCTGGAAGACTTGAGGAAGCCACCAAGGGAAAGGATCTGGAGTCAGGAACAGGCTGAGGACCGGGCACATTGTCCACCCTGTCCCAATATAGTACTAGCCTATGTCCAGTCTCTAGAGAACAAGCTGGATAAACTCAGAGCCGGGATGCAAAGACCAAATAGACATAGGGAACTGTAACATCCTCTGCTCCACAGAAACACGGCTGACCAACCAGCGGAGGCCCTCTCAGTTCACTGCATGCCTGTCGGACTATGAAAGATCAAAGGGAGGGGGAGTATATCTATGGCAAATAACTAGTGTGACAGCAGGAATATCGTGTCTCTCATGAGCTCCTGTTCATGCAACTGGGAGCTACTGACCCCTCCTGACCAGAGCCCTGTCTATCTTACCATGGAGTGTTTGGCAACACCCAACATCACATGCCTGACCAGGGGTGAACAGACACTGAAATGCCACACACAGAACAAATGGTAAATGGACCTGGTCTTGTTTGCGCTTTTCTAGTCTTCTGAGCACTCAAAGAGCATTCACACCCATTCATACACTGATGGCAGGGGCTTCCATGCAACGTGCCCCCTGCCCATCAGCTCTAACTATAGCGAAGGGTTTAAAGTTTGTTGCAATTTGGGTTTTGTCTTCACAGTTTTCATAGTAGATATAATAACACTGTATTCATCTTTGGTTCATTGCTGAGATGTAGGAACATGGTGACATCAATACAGGGAAGCTGTTTGTCCAGATGATCTAAACTACTTTATTTGGAGGATGACCCGGAATATAGCACAGGATATGAATGAATGGCATCCACCTTTCCCACTCGAGGCTTGACCACGCCTTGTCCAACCACGTGGCCCAAGTACTCCTCTTGCTTCTGGGCAAAGGCACACTTAAGTGGGTTGATGGTTAGCCCAGCAGTCTTGATCAGGTAGAGGACCTGTTGCAGGTGAGAAACATGTTCCTCCCATGTCTGGCTGAAGATGACGACATCATCCAAGTAGGCAGCTGCAAACTGGGGAACATCCCTCAACACCTGGTCCATGAGCCGTTGAAACGTAGCCGGTGCCCCCTGGAGACCGAATGGCATCACCTTGAATTGAAACATCCCATAGGATGTCTTGAAGGACGTCAGCTCCTTGGTCTCCCGAGCCAGGGCAAGCTGTCAATACCCCTTGCTCAGGTCCAGCGTGGTGATGAACTTGGAGCTCCCAACTCTCTCAAGCAACTCATCGATCCGGGGCATTGGGTAGGATTCAAACTTTGAAACTGCATTCAGGTACCTGAAATCAATACAGAACCTCAGCGAACCATCCTTTTTGGGGACCAACACCACCGGACTGCACCACTCACTGGTTGACGTTTCAATTATCCCCAGCTGTAGCATCAGCTCAATTGCCTCCTTGAGCTTTGGCACCAGCTGTTCAGGGATCCTATACCACTTCCGACGAGGAATGGCACTTTCCTTCAGGTCGACCTTATGCTGGACGAGAGTTGTGAAGCCAGGCTTTAGTTGGAAAAGTCCTGGGTCGATTAATGCTTTGATCTTCACCTGCCGTTCCGGATGGAGGTGGGACAGCTCAAACGAACTGGCTTCCGAGATATTGCTGGGAAACGACTGCTCTCTCTCTTCCTCCTCATCCAGGGCACGGATCAGGAGCTGCTGCTGGACCGGCAGCTGGTTTGGTGGTGCAGGCTCTTGAAACTCCTTCAGCAGGTTAACATGAAAACACTAATGCATTTTCACTCTGTCAGGCATGTAAAGTTCACATGTAATCTTACCCTGGCGCTTGGTGATTTCATAAGGCCCCTGCGTTGAGTTGCTCCCCCTGTCATCACTGACTTCCTGCCGTTGTTGAATCAGGAAATAAATCCTGTAGCCGTCTGTGTTCACCCAGAGCTCTACGATACCTCATATCAATAGAGACCGGACCAAACTATGTGTATACATGTGTGTGTGTAAACCATACGGTACAAACAATGAATAGACGCTGCCGTATTTACGTCTACATGACGTTATTGAGTGCTGGTGGAGCTGCTACAATGTTAGCATAGCCTAGCACCGATCCATCAGAGCTCCATTGAGAAGACAAGTAGCCTACAAATCGGCATCATTACGTAGTTATTTCGGAGTCCCTTTTTGTCGGAGAAGACAAGTACAAATCGGCATCATTATGTAGTTATTCCGGAGTCCCTTTTTGTCGGTTTATTTTCCGTTGAATCACAGCCAAATCAGTTTATGTTGTGTTCCTACAGCTGTAGTAAACATTGACCGGTGGCTTGCTAGACACAGTGAATACAGCTCGATGAAATCCACGGAGCTCCTCTGAACAATATTATGAACCAGACATGACGGCGTCTGGCATTCCGGCGTTTGAGGGACTCCCACAACACGTGCAAAGCAGCAATTGTCCTTATTCCTTTCACGGTTGAAAGCGGAAAGAAATGGCGGCCAGGTGAACGGCTTCCAGTCGATAAACCACGGCCCCTCCCCGGTGCTATGCGATTTTGCGGCGTTTGGTGTGAACACGACCGGCGGCGCGTTGGACGCGATTTTGCAGTGTGTCAAAAAATCAACGCGACCGGTGTGAACGCAGCATCAGGCTGCAGACAGCGTCTGTCATCCATGGAGAAGTGTTGCAGGCAACCCTGGTCCTTTCCTTAAGAGGTGCCACTTTATCCAGCAAAGTGGTGCAATGTTCATTAAATGACTGCATTAAGAGTTCAACAGCATTGAGATTTGTGTTAATATCACAGCAGAATTGCATAGAGAACTGATCAGCTGTACGCTGAGTAATAATGCAGGAGTGGAATGTTTGTTTCAGACACAAGGGGTCAGCATTGACGGAAAGATCAAAGGAAATACATTTATGATCACTGATCAGTAGGTCCTCACAACGGGTATTATCAATATCAAGACCCAGAGAGAACACAGGTCCAAGGTGTGACCACCCCTGTGACTGGCGCCAGAAACATGTTGCATGAAATTAAAAGATTCAGTAATTGAGAAACTCAGTGGCTATGCAGTCTGTGGTAGCATTGATATGCAGATTAAAATCACCAACCAGAAGCACTTTGTCTAGCTTGATAATAAAGGTCAGAAAGTCTGTGAACTCTGATAAAAACTGACCTGCAGGACCTGGAGGTTGGTCAATTAAAAAACAGTAAAACGGCTTTAGCCGGCCCACTTTAGTCAGCTGTAGTTCAAAAGTAGCATAGGATTCAGTGCTCCCCAATTGGCAGGAAAACTGATTCTTCCAGACTACGGCGAGGCCTCCACCGCGGCCTGTCAAACGCGGTGTCCGAACATAAGAGCAGTCCACAGGGCAGAGTTCATTGAAATGGATGCATTCCATGTTCCGTTGCCAGGTCTCGGTCAGAAATAAAAAAAAGCAAATTATGACTTGTGAACAAGTCATTTAAAATGTGAGCCTTGTTTGTTACAGAGCGTGCATTAATCAGGCACATTTTGATGGGGGAAGACACTGTGTCATCATCAGCACAGGAAGCTTTGGGGGTATGTGCAGAGAGAATGGATATTAGTTTTCATTATGAAAGTGTGGCTTGTGCTAAACACGGACACCAGGCTGCTGGAGGCCCAGGGCGTATTGCTGGAGGAAAGGAAGGCAGGAGAACCAGAACCAGGACTGCAAACTGTCAGACCCTGGTGCAGTAGAATGAGAGCTTTCCTAAATGGACTCTGGTGCTCTGGAACACGACCACTTTCGTCCTAGCTTCTTCTTGCTTAGTTTACATAGCCAGGCCGGCTGCACGTGCTTTTAATGCATGACCGTGCATGTGAGAGTTTCCCACTGGTTAGCTTATGGTCACCACTCTGCACTGCTCTCATATGGCGGCTATAGCTGATAACACCGTCCGGTTCGACAGCGTCGTAGTGGAAGTTTAAATTGTATTTCATTTTTCACTGTTTTTGAAATGCAAATTTACAAACAATTGTATGCAGTCATTGCTGTATTCACTTTGATACAGTAAACTATGAAACCACTGAAAGCATCTGTGACTATGGCTATATCCTCCACATTTAGATACCAATGCTGAATAGCAGTAATTATGGTGATGTCTATAACATACCAGGTAATATTCAATAAATGACTACTCTAAACATGGAATCAATTAAACTTCACACACACACACACACTCACACAGACACACACACACACACACACACTGTTCTACTCACCTCATGAGCTATTGAGGAGATGCGGACAGCTCTCTTCACTCTGCTGTTTCTGCGTTGACTGTCCAAACCTGACAGGCCATCCTGAGGAACACTACACTCTACAGACATGGTTCACAACTGCTGCCAGTCAATTCAATGTTCCTGTCCTGTCCTCTGTTCGCCCAGCTTGTATCCTGTCTTCTTCTTCTGTCCTTCTGTCTCAGATGTTTCAGTTTACTTTTCCTCTGTGTTTTGTAGTTTGCTCAGTTGCTCGTCTCTGAGAGTTTGTCAGCCTTGTGGAGGTCATTGTATCCTTCACCTCATTGCTATCATTCATTTGTATCTATTATAAACCATGCACTGTCAAGGGCTGGATTCATCTGACTTTCAATTTAGATTCTTGGATGACAAATTAGTTTAGTTCAAGTTTGGCTAGATCAAGTCATGTTTCCCTTGATTCACAATAGTTGAACTCATTAAAAAGGTTTTTAATCGTGTTTTAGTTTCGTGAAATTTGAGCATATTCCACGAACAATCTTTACTTTCACACAAGCATTGGAAGATACTTTAGGTATAGTTTGCCTGAATCTGTTCTTGTAGCAATACATTCTCATTTCATGATGCAAAGATCACCATAATAGTATTCTCAAAGCTTTTTTATTGAGACGTCTAACGCTCACATGGGTCAGCTGACCCACACATTGAGACATTCAGAATCCCTTCAGCACTTCATCCACAACACGTCACTCGCTGAATCATTCAAGAAAAGCTTTTGGTCTTAATAAACCTCCCAGTGATGCTTCAGAGACAAGAGTCCTGAGTGACATAAAGTAGACCCAGAAGTGCTCAATAAGTCCAGTAGTCTTCAGAAGTTGATAAAAGCAAAACTCTTCCAGCAGCAGGTAAAACACATCTCTTGGCAGGATTATTTCAGTTGACAGCTTCGTCTTTCTCCCACTCTCTTTTTTTCAGAAAGACTTATATCTCTTCTTTTCTCCCAGTTCTCCTTCCTTTACTTTCAGTCTGTGATCTGAGCTTTAGTAGAACTCCTCAACACTTTCAGTCCCACACACTGATCATCCTCCTTTCTCCTCCCCCTTTTGTCTCCCTCCTTATTCTTCTCTGTTCCCTCTTTCCCCTCCTCTCTCAACCGCGATGCAGCATTTACATTCTACAAGACAAATGGTAGATATGCTTTGCACAAATAAAAACCTCACCTCTCAAACAAGAAGATATATACTATATTGTTATAACGTTCAGTTGTCTCTGTTAGCCACTTGTTAGAAATCTTCTTTTTTAAGATATGTAAAAGCTTCAGAATTCACGAATGGGGTATTTCCGACGTAATTTATGTCGTAGAAGAAATTGTTAAAATCTCTTAAACTTGTTTTAACCACAGCTCCTATTTCAAAACCAAAAACCCACTCAAAGACTCATTTTCAGGCTTTAGGACTCATTCCTGCAGCACTCTCAGAACCAGTGTTACAGGGTCACATTGACTTTTATATGAGACTGACCGCGATAGGCCGTGAAGTGACTCTGCTGCTGTACATTCACTGGTATTTTTGGACAAGCTCCACTGCAGACCCTCAAGCTTCCATTTGTGCCCTCCTAAGCTAACAATAGCCTATCCAATCAGCAGACACACACATGCACACACACACACGCGCACACACACACACACACAAACAGGCACAGTGTTAAGGGCAGTCACCTACATTGTTTCCACAGTGATAGCATTATCTCTGACCTTGTCCCTTCTTTCTCTGATGGAGAAACAAACAGAGACATGTAGTCCATAAGGATGAAGGATCAAAGCATTAGCATCCATTGAAGTTAAACTGCTTGCTGAAACATTTTAGAAAAAAAGTATGTAAAATCTAATTTAAGAGTTTCTTGCATTTATATTTCACTGTATCATAAGGGCAGTAGATGTACTACAAGACAAAGTCCGTCAGAGGGACATAAATGCTACAGATACCCTGGATGACTCATGCTGCCTTCAAGACAACTACTATAAGAACAAATACAACAGAATGTCACTCAAAGTCAGAGTTCCTACTTCCGACTTCAAGAAGCAGACACAACAATGGAGGTGCACATTGTAAATGATAAACCATCAACTCAAATGCAATGTAAAGTACATCAGCCAGTATTTAACTAAAACAATACATACTATCTTAAAGTCAACCTCTTCTGCATGTAAATTGATGTCAAAATATGTCGGCAATGTTATCAGGTTGTCAGTGACTGTAAACAGTCTGTGAAAGTTCTTCTCTGCACAAAAGTCATTCTGGAAAACGTTTAAAATGACAGATAAAGGTGGAGGCTGCACTGCTGAGAGTTCAAATGTGCGAGGAAACATTCTGACCTCTTAGTTGTCTGGCAACATTAGCACCAGTACATCCGTAAGTGTTACGGTATTATTCAGGTACACAATCTCACAAGTCATCAGCAATGTGATCAAAACGCTCCTGTTCACAGCAAATGAACTATACAGTTATCAGAAGTTCACGTCGTCCAGAACGCGCCACAGAACAAGAATGTCCCATCAGAGCCCTCCAACTGAAACAGGTGATGGTTTGGGGGACAGAGAGGAAGACGGTGCCCCTTTACAGTCATGGAGGTGCACATAAATGCTGTGTGATGTTCTCCAATTTTAAAACAACCTCAGCTGCTGTTTGACCAATTTATCTATTTTATATTGTTGCTTTTTTCATGTCTTTTTACTTTTCAGTGGTGTGCTTCGATTAAAATCACCAACGCTAACTGGTTATGTCACAAAAGCAATATCTCAATCTAACTCTGAGACTTACGATCCAAGCACAGCTTATACAGCATATAAAACAACTTAAGTGTGTCATTTAATACTGATATTTATCATTTATCGCTTTTATGAATTATTTTGTTGAGAAAAATGAATGGGCACGGACAAATGAATGAACTGGTTTAAATTAGTTCTCAAAACATTTCACATTGAATATGCTTCTAACAGACTTAAAGCTGCCATAATTAATAATAACAATGGATCAAATTTGTATTATGAGAATTATTAATTATTAATTATAAATGAACTAAAGCGCCTTTCTAGTCCCTCGACCACTCAAAGGGCTTTACCACTAAATGTCATCATTTACCCATTCACACCCATTCATACACTGATGGCAGGGGCTACCATGCAAGGCACCACCTGCACTCAATGACTATCTAATCATTCACACACCGATGGCACAGCCTTCAGGAGAAATTGAGGTTAAGTGTCTTGCTTTTATGTTTCTGCTCACAGCTCTCATCAACCTTGTTTATAGCAGCAGCAGACAGCTGTTTTCAGTGAAAAGGCACTCATGAACCCACTGTTACAGTAACCCTTTGTTTGCCCGCCCACAGTTAGTGCCTAGCTGGTGAATACAGTGGAGCAATTAGCAGATTAAGAGCCAGCTGTGTTTCTCAGGAGACCAGTGTGCAAAATACGGGGGTTTCTTGGGGGCCGACACTTCAGACCCCCTGAAGGCCTCAATAGCAAAAGTCTGGGGGATCACTAAAAATGATTTAAATTGTGACCAGAATGTCTTCTAAAAACGTACTAAGCAGACGCACATACAGTCAGAGACGCAACAGGTTGCGTGAAGTGAGCAGCCTAAATGGACCCTCTTTGGACAAAATGGATCCAGTGTCTTCCATGAGAACCCTGATCAAAGCAGGACATCGTCTCTCCTCTTCTTGGATACCAGCAAAGCAACTAGAAGAAGCTGAGCCGAGGACTGTGTGTCGGGTTTGAGCGTGTGCATGTGTGTCCCGTGTTAAGAGAGAGAGGCGAGTGTGCTGTGCGTATTCTGTTGCAGGGCGGAGTGTTGTGTAGTTATGTGAGTGGCCTTATTGTTAACACAATTAGTCCAAGTGATGTGTGTGCAAAGTGTGTACAGTTGCCTTGGCTTGCAACCATTAAATTGTCAATATTGCGCATTAAATTTGTCCAGGCCTTAAGCATAATACTGGAGCACTAGGTGGGAGGACCTCCCATTGCCACTAGGGTTCAAGGTTCAGCTTTATTGTCATTATACAATACAGGACTGCACAAAAGGAAGAAATAAAAAAGGAAGACAAAATAATATTCACAAAGAAAGTCTCCTGCCACAAAAGTTTGATGTGTCCATTCAGATGTCTGGAGGATACTCTATGGAACTGGATCAGGGAGGATCAGCTGAACATACTATCATATACTTACCAGCCCCCTTTTTTATTTGGTACACCTTGCTAGTATGTGGTTGAACCCACTTTTGCCATCAGAACTTCCTTAGGTCCTTATGGCACATATTCAACAAAGTGCTGGAAACGTTCTTCGGAGATCAATATTGTAATGATAGCATCATGCAGTAGCTGCAGATTTGTCTGCTGCACATACATGATTCGAGTCTCCTGTTCCACCACATCCCAAAGGTGCTCTATTGCATTGAGATCAGGTGGCTGTGGAGGCCATTTGAGTGCAGTGGACTCATTCTCATGTTCAAGGAACCAGTTTGAGATGATTTGAGCTCAGTGACGTGGGGCATCATTCTGCTGGAGTAGCCATTAGAAGATGGGTGCATTGTGGTCATAAAGGGCCGGTAATAAGACTCAGGCAGGTTTTTTCGCGACAGCAGCATTTATGGTAAAGGTAAAGCAATACAAATAACAGAGTAAAATATTAAATATAAAGAATACAAATATAAAAATGCACAATATATACAATAAAAATAACAGTAAAACATATTAATTAAAAAAAATTACAATATATACAATGATACAGAATAATATCAAAATGAACGAACTAAACAATAGTGCAAAGATTTAACCAAACCAAACAAACAAACAAACAACAGTGTAACGGTGTTATAGTTGTGTGATTGATTTGGCCAGAGGTGAATTATTATAAAGTCTGATAGCAGAGGGCAGCGGAGCTGGATCAGTCTGTTGGAGAAAGTGCTCCGCTGTCCCTGCAGTAGGTGGAGAGGGTGGTCCGGGTTATCCAATATGGATAATAGTTTCTTCAGTGACCTCGTCTCCACCACCTCTTCCAGAATGTCTTGTTTGCAGCCAATGATGGAGCCGGCCTTCTTAACCAGTTTGTTAAGTCTGTTGGTGTCTCCGGCTCCAATGCTGCTCCCCCAGCAGACTACAGAAGTACAGTGCACTGGCCACAACAGACTGGTAGAACATCTCCAACATCTTGCTGCACATGTTGAAGGATCGAAGTTTCCTCAAGAAAAAGAGTCGACTCATCCCCTTCTTGTACACAGCGTTGATGTTGGTCTGCCAGTTCAGTCTGCTGTCGATGGAGACACCCAGGTACTTGTACTCCTCCACCATGTCCACATTCTCTCCTCATCCTCAGCAGTGGTGGAGCCGTCGTCTTCCTCCTGAAGTCGACCACCATCTCTCTGGTCTTGGCCACGTTCAGACGCAGGTGATTTCTACCGGCCCACTCCACAAAGTCATCCACTACTGCCCTGTACTCCTCCTCCCGTCCATCCCTTATACACCCGACCACTGCAGAGTCATCAGAGAACTTCTGCAGATGGCATGACCCTGAGTTGTACTGGAAGTCAGTGGCGTACAACGTGAACAGGAAGGGAGACAGAACAGTTCCCTGTGGGGCTCCAATATCACTGACCACCACATCAGACAGCACACTGCCCAGTGGGACAAACTGTGGTCTGCCTGTGAGGTAGTCAGTGATCCAGGAGACGGTGGACACGTTCACCCCCACCACCCGCAGCTTCTCACTCAGCAGCACTGGTTGGATGGTGTTGAATGCACTGGAGAAATCAAAGAAAGTGATTCTCACAGAGCCACCGGTTCCATCCAGGTGAGACTGAGCTCTTTGCAGCAGGTAGATGATGTCGTCGTCCACCCCCACATGAGGCTGGTATGCAAATTGCAGATGGTCCAGTGAGGATTTCACCTGTGGTCGGAGGTGGGCCATGACCAGCCTCTCCAGCACCTTCATCACATGAGATGTGAGGGCAACTGGACGGGAGTCATCGTCTTACGAACAGGAACCAGGCACGATGTCTTCCACAGCACCGGGACTTCGTCCTGCTTCAGGCTCAGGTTGCAGGACATCAAACAGCTGAATGGCGCAGGTCTTCAGGACCCTGGGGTCTTTGCATTTTATTTTTTATTTTCTTAATAAAATGAAAAGGAAAAGAAAAAAAATAATAATAATAACATTTTGTCAAATCATTGTTTAAACCACGGCCTACCCCTGCGGTGTTCCGTCCCATCCCTGGCGGCTTGAGCTCAATACGGGGCACTCTGATGGTCCCCTCTGGAGCAGGTGGTATGGGGATGGAAGGCTGGGTCACCGTTAATATATCACAAATATATATATTTTATATACATGTATATATAACTGACTTATAAGCCCCTCCAAAAGAAGAGGTCCTCTCCCTAGGGTCTGGGAGCTGTTTCTTTCTCTTTTTTTTAAAGGGTTCAAACCCGCACTGGGGCCCCCTCCTCAAATGGTCTGGGGGCAACTCAAAGCTGGACCTATCAGTTAAAAAAAAAAAAAAAAAAAAAAAAAAAAAAAAATGAAATAATTAAATAATATTCAACTCGGTTGACCTGGCCTGACTGATCCTACTGTCCTGTTCTGGAGCGGGGCGATACTGCCCCTAACTTTGTTTACGTACATTTTTTCGGACGTTATTAGTTTTAAATGTATCTAATTTGCCCTTATTTATGTACTTTCTTACGTTTTTTTCTTTCATATCAGAAGGCTCAGACACTCAGACACGCACACTCACACACACAGTTCTCCCATACACTGACTATATATGTTTCCTGTCTTGTATCTCGTTGTTCTTGTCGTCCTCTTGTTGTTATGTCTATGTATTCAGTTCAACCAGGGAACACACTGAGGAGCCTCCAACCCAGAACTATACTGCAGAGCTCGTGCCTCTCTCAATTGCAAGCTCTGCACCCTCTCATCCGGCCATGCACCCTCACAGCACCCCTGACCTCCACCTCAGCTTCCCGTAAATTAAGCCCCCCCGTTTACCGCAGACTGCCTCCATTAATTCCCCCACCATCTACCATCCATCACCCCTAAACCAGAAATCAACCAGCCAACCACCTCCGGCCGTTCCCCTAGAGGTATGGACAAAAGAGGTAGACCAATCCTCTCCCAGGGCGGGAGGATGGCCTGAAATATCTTCAACGACCTAGGATGCCAATCCTCCAGCTGCCGATTCCTCCACACCTGCCCCTTCTGCGGGGGGCCCACGCAAGACCAACCTGTCCCCATAAACCAACAAAGCACCGCAAGTGTAAGTACCTCAACACACCAATTAACATCCACGCCCTAGCTTCCGCCCTTAAAACTCACCCAGACCACCAGTTCACAAGCTTCCTCATAAAGGGTCTCACACAAGGCTTCCACCCAGGCGTGCAGGTGAAGCCAGAATCTTCCTTCACATGTAAAAACTTGCAATCAGCCATCTCTGAACCCGACGCAGTCGACAAGCTCCTGGCTCAGGTAGTCAAAGATGCATTTATGATAGGCCCACTCACTAGCCCACCTTTCCCTATATTCAGAATCAGTCCAATCGGCATCGCTACTAGGAAATATTCACGCAAAAAGAGACACATTATAGACCTCTCTTCCCCCCACGGCTCCACTGTTCCAAGCATCAACAGTCTAATCCCTAGCCTGGACTACACCATGCAGTACACCACAATCGATCACGCCGCATCCCTCAGTCGCCTTGCAGGTCCAGGAGCCTGGTTGTCTAAAGCAGACATCACCTTTAAAGTACTTCCCATCCACTCCAACTACTGGCCACTATCCAGTGTCCTCTGGAAGAGCGCTTATTACTTCTCGGTGCGCCTGACCTTCGAGTGCAAGAGCAGCCCAAACATTTTTGATTGCCTTTCCGAAGCACTCTGCTGGATCCTGACAAATGTCCATAAACTCCTGTACGTCATCCACATCCTAGACGACTTCCTCACCGTCACGCCACCTTCCTCTCCCCCAGCACTCGGCCTCCACACTCTAACCACCGTGTTCCAGGAACTCAGTTTTCTGAGTTCTGAAAAGGTGATAGGGTGACAGTAACTAATGTTGGGGGCTAAAGCATAAAATGAGAAGAAAAGGTTCATGTAAGTAAGAATGCAGTTCATATTACGTTTCTTTCGTATTTTGGCTAGATTGCCTTGCTTCTTTTGCCTCAACTTCTGACGATTCATAAAATCATGTTTGTGACGTGTTGTGTTTTTTCCCCTCCTGCCCTTCCTTTTTTCCTCTCTCCCTCAGTCTCCTATCCTGGCAATCAGTTGATTGGGTTCCACCTGTGGGGCCGGTTGTCCTGATCGGTGGGTGGCACCAGCGGCAGGCTGGCCAATCGGCAGACGGAGAGCCATGGATAAGATCAGGGACTCAGGAGTTCAGGGGCTGGTGTTCTATGGTTTCCTGTCAATGCTGTGAGCTAAACTTGTTAGTGTTTGTGGTGAGAGGTTGCAGACAGTAGGTGAGTCTGGGGTACCCTGTACATTGGCACTAGTGATGGCGAGATGAAGCCTCATGAGGCCTCGCAACACTTCAGCCAATTGGTGTAGGAGAAAATCTGCATTATAACTGAACTGAACTGGACTTGAACTAAAAACAAGTTACGTAACGTGTTATTGTGAATTCGAAGGAGATATCGGGAAATTGTTCTGTCTCTGTTAGCTTTCGGGAAATGCCTCCCTCAGACAGATAGTGTGATTAATCTCTCAAAAGGACGAAAACAACACCATACATAGAGTTGTTCTCTGTAAAAACGAAATGGAACCCTCCCAGAGGAGAAGCCCAGATGTGTCCTGTTTGGATTGAACAGACAGGTTTGACTGATGAACCACAGCTGAAAGAGGGCGTGTATTTGGTCTATAAAAGGGTCCCTCGGACTGTTAGATGTTGAATTTGTTTCCATATGCCATGTCGCATGTTCGAATGTGCATTAAACGATTCCCGCTGGATTGCAAACTCTGATTCGTCCTGTCTCCATCCTCATTTACGCTTCCACATAATTGGCGCCTCAACGTGGTTCGGGTCGAGACCTTCGACATCTCCTCTACACCAGCCAACCGACAATCACGCTTCAGGCGCCGAGACAGGTATGAGATCTTCATATCTCACCATAGTATATTTCTGTACAGCGTGATTCTCGCTTGCGTGATAGAGAGGGAGTGTTTGGGGTCCCCTCGACAGGATCCACGCTGTTTAAGCGGAGGAGGAGAGAGGCGGATTGGTGTGTGCTGGAAAAATGCAAAAAAGATGTTGATATGATTCAATTTGATCTCCAGCTGTAAAAAGAGAGCTCTCTCGTGTGCAGGCGTACGCAGCATTCTGTTGGCGTGACGCCTGGTTGTGGCCAAGATAAGCTCAAATGCGGAGCGCTCCGTGCATCTCTCAAGCTCAAGAGACTTTTGTTCGCTAATGACAAAGCGACTGTGTGCTATTGATAAAGCAATTTCTGCAAATAAGTGTAAGGAGCTCCAGTAGGAGTTCCAGTGTGAGATACGTAGGTCTTGAAAAGAATCCGTTCTCGAGAGGGAGGAAACGAAAAGACTGGCTTAGATTTAAATAATAATCCTATAATATGAATCTGTCACGAGTGAGCGCTGTTTAAGGCAGGACACTGCGCTGACGAGACTCAGAAATTTTGTGCAGAAATCTAAATGAGCAGGAAAAGTAATATCTAACTAGACAATAAGATTAATAGTACGGTTTGAAAAGGTGTGCACACGACTGTAACTTATTGACATTACTGATAAAGTAATACTATAAAGGAGATATCCATAGACGAATAAAGGGAAGAGACAATACTCCCTGTTAAACCCCCAAGAAGATAAAACAATATGAGCCTCTGGTGAAATAAAGAGGACGTTTGTAAACTGTGAAACAGCCCAACAATAAGAATCTCTCCTTAACAAAGCCTTGAGTACAAGAAATACTGTTAAGAAACTCCCACATAGTTAAAGTCTGACATTAGAAAGAGAAATAAAAAATACCTGGACAAGAAACTGACTGACAGACTGGGACCGCTGACTTTTGATGTGATATACATCCGGATGGCTTTGCATGTGTATGAGCTATTGGCATGTTTTTGGTTGTTTACCCAGTGGTAACGCTTTTGCAAAAAATATAGTTTGTTTCAATCCATCTGCATATATCCAGGCTATAGTGTGTCCAGATCCTATTCTGTCTGCAGGAGGAGAAAATAGTGAAAAAATAGAACGTTCATGCTCCGTGTACTTGGAGATGGCGGAACACCCAGATGTGTGTGCGTAAAATTCGATTTATGAGCCAAGATAAACCCTTGCGCTCCCTCCCTAGTGCATGATTGGCTGTACGCCCAGATTTTGGGGCCTGACAGGCTCACTCACTCCGTCCAGAGAGGAGTAGAGTTATCATACATACAGACATTGATCATACATAGTCCTAAATAATCAGAGGGAGAGTGTTGATGGAAAGGTGTTGTGGAGATCACAGGAAGGATTGTTGGTTGCACTTGGTGCATTGCTGACCATCTCAGAATCGCACAGTGAAAAACACTGTGCGAGGGGGGAAAGGGTTAAAAGGTTAAAGAGACAAGTTGGTTAAAGTTACAAGACATGGTTAAAATATTTATCAGATAATACTATTTCAAGTATAATAAGAACTATCCAATAATGTATCAGAAGTAAAAGCACAATTGTAACTTGTAAAATGTGGGATTAGACGAGTAATCTGAACTCTGTGGGACGACAGAAGCGCGCAATTAATAGCTGATTCCTCCCAGAAGGTGAGAGGCTGTCCTCAGACGCAGTCCAGATTGCCACTCTGATCCTGGAACTGGAAAAAAGAATTCCACTTGTGAAAAATTATTTTGTGATATAACAGACACTTTGAAGTGATAAACTTGTAATCTTGCACTTAAGTTTCGTAAGAGTGTTGGACAGACGTGTCCTGGTTAACGTGTAGTATTTAAAGAAGGTTTGGTGTTTCCATTCAAGTTGAACTAAGTCTTAACACGAGTGTTTTGAAGATACTGTCAACGACCAATTAGGTAAAATGGGTAAAAGTCAAAGTGAGTCTGAGCAGCTTGATGCCAAGGTTTTACCTTCAATAATAAAATATATGCGAGACAAAGATAATCTGACTGCCAAACAATGGCAAGAATGGATCAAATGGGTTCCCTGAAAAAGGCAGTTTCAGCCTACAAAAATGTTATTAACTCAAAACTTGTTTAAAGCAAAAGGAGAAAGAGGAAGCAGAAATGTATGGAATAATGTCTAAGGGAGAAAGAGAGAGATTAAGAAATAAAGGTCAGAAAGACAAATTAGAAAAAACAGGGACCAATAACAGATAAAATTGAGTAAATAAAAAGGAAAATATACTGCCGAACTCTGTTCTGTTTGTTCTATTTCTGTCCGAGGGACACGGTCAAGTGGACCCCAGAGAGGGAACCACTGACGCACAAACATTAACACAGAGGGAGAGTTAACTTTAGATTCTGACTGTTTAGTGTAGTTTAGACTATGACAAACTAGACAAATACATACCAGATGTACGCAAATTAAGGTTTTAGAAAGTTACCACAAGACAAGCACTATTAAAGGAAAAATGTTCAGAATGTCACATGCAGGTTGATTAAATGGATTAGATAAAATGTTTGAGGAAGTATTATTTAGAGAAGGGAAATAAGTGGTGAAGTTACGTATAATGGACAGAAAATACTGCTGCTGTATCTGTTTCTCTGTCTCCCAAGCAGTACGAGTGTTTAAGGGGGAAATCACATGTGTGTCCTTGGCATGAGGCCCAGGAATGGAGAGGATGTCTGACTGGCTGCACAGTCAGACCCACACTCACTGACTTCAGAAACAGAGGATCCTGGTAAACTCTACAGTGATAAGGGTGACGTATACAAAACAAGAAGTACATCAATATCAAAGAAACAACTTAACTTATGTTTGATAAGAAAACACACACCATGGGTCCAAATGTGTGATGTAAGACAGGTGAGGGGTGCTAGTGTTCACCCAAAAGCGTGATCTGCCCAAGTTCAAAATTTGATTTCCACCCATGCAAGGAGCAATATCTACTCAATAGAGATATTAATGATATTACACCCGTTCTTGAGTCTTTAATGAAGGTTGGTATGATAATCTAATCTTATGATACACCGGTGCACGCACTAAAATTTTTCCTGTAAGGAAAATTCGAGACTTGAGGGAACCACCTGAGTGATGGTTGTCTAAGATTATAAGCAGTTAATGTATCGGTGCATCCACGAGCACCTCAAACTTTGGCTGCCTAAGGTCACAAGGCTAATTGTCCAAATTGCAATTTGCTCTCGATAAAGTTTCATATCTGGGACATGTGATCACAGCAGAGGGCAGAACCCTCCCTCCCAAGAGAACACAGGCACTTAAACTGTGCCTAAACTACAAACTGAGAAACAAATGAAGAGCGTTTTAGGAATGACGTCACAGAATGACAAACCACTTAGAAACAGAGGCTTTCCTCTATCCATGATTCATGGTAACGATCTTTATGCGCATGACAAACTGACCTGGACCGACCGCTCGACTGATGCCTTTAATGACAAAGATTTGAATCCTGCTACTCTTTTTCCTGCTGCAGCAGATGGAGAGCCACATAACTGTTGTTTCTCCTGAACAGGTCTGCATACCGAGACCTGACCTCACAGACACGCCCACCGAAGCTGATTTACAACTGTTAGTGGACGGTTTGGCATCCCGCTCGCCGGACACGAAAGAAGGGCTGGTTGGTTTGCTGTAGTCTCATCACATCACATGACACACTTTTCTGCTCAAGCTGCAGATCATGTGGCTCTCACAGGAGCCGGTAAGCTTGCTGCCAACAAAATAGTTAACTTCTACACAGACTGTTGCTATGCCTTTGGTGTAGTGCACCACTGTGGCACCTTGTGGAAACACAGGAGCTTTTGGAAATCATCCGGCAAAACCATTTCTCACCACCGTCTCGTGGCCGACTTGCTAGAAGCCATATTGCTCCTTAAAGATTGTTTGTGTTATGAAATGAGATGCTTACACTAACGCTTCTGATCCCATCTCAACAGGAAATGCTGCAGCTGATGCTGCGACTGAGCAAGATTTATTTATCAACAGAAACATCCCTCACTTATGATGTTCAAGTATTGCAGACATTAGTGACCCCTGCAGAGAAAGTGTTGGGCCTAATCTGGTGCAATTTAAACATTATTAATGGATAATAGATTATTATTAAAAAGTAGTATGAGCCCAGACAACTTCCACATGAATTATTCTATTGTTCAGCTAAATTAGCCCACAGCAGTGATAATTTGGCAAAAGGGAGAATATGTGATATATTTTGAAAGGTAGATCCACATTTTGTAGAGTTTTTAAAGTTAAAAAGGAAATTTAATAAGATATTAAATCTTATACTTTCTTTAGCTGGTCATATCAATCTTGATGTATCATCAAAGCAAATAATAACACCACGTAAATACAATTAGTATCGATATTTTGAACATTTTTATCTCTTTTACACAAAATTTAATTCTTGTGACAGAATGATGATGTAATGAACTGGCCCGCGATATTAGATCATTTAATTACAGTATTTGAATTAGTTTTTAACTGACATTAGGGAATGTAGGAAATGCAACAACAAATATTATTTATATTTTGTTTGGTTATAATTTTAGAAAGCACGACCACAGTCCATGCTTGTACCAATGACATACATCAGCAGAGTGCCAAAGATCCAAAACATCTTCGACATCACACTATGCCACTGTTTAATGTGGTACACCAACTTGTCCGACACTAAGGTGTTCAAAGATTACATTTCCTGTAAACATGTCTTGTACCATAAATATATATATAGATATATATCTATAAGTACACCAGACGTCATCCCTCTGACAGACCTTGACGTTCCAAAGAACTTCACGTTCACTGACTGCTTTGAATCACAAGGCACCCGGCACAACGCATGTTGTTCTTCTAAAAAGCCGATCCTGCACATCAGACTTGTTTGTCTGACTGTTTTCCTCCCGTAGAACTACGAAAGTGACATTTCTGTGTAATACTTGTGTTTATTATTACAGCTTGCTATCTGAGAAACATGATCTCATAAAAAAAGCCTGTGCTTTCTTTTATTATTTTACTTGATTAGGAATCAATTGAACTGACAGTTGATTCTGAATGAATATAATAGGAATATAAATACTTGGATGATAGAATTTTTACAAATTGTTAAAATTGTTGTGCGTTATGAGCCCCACTGATATGTTATCTCTCTATAACAGTTCAACAGAGATGGAGGTCCGACGTCTGTGTTTCGCCTCATCTCAGGAGATTTATTTTGTCATGTTGATGTTAACATTCCCAAGCTAGCTACAACACGGAGTTGCTTCAAACTCACAAAAACAGCTCATGTTTTGACCTCATCGATTATGTGATCATATGTTGTGCGTATGTAAACCATTTTTGCCATTTCGATAAATTGTAAACACTTTAGTGGCCATGGGAATGGCCAGAGGGGGGAGTTGTTGGCAATTGGCAATTTATCATGTTCTGTTAGATATAACTTCTATCGCAGACGAGGCCATCCGAACCCATCCAATGTAACAACTACCAGTACTCCAACCTTGAGAGCCGTAAGAGCCCAGACGGTGGTTCAGCCGTCCTGGAGGAGAGCCAGAAGCCATGAATCAAGATGAGTGCGATGCAACCACACATATTCCAACCCATGTTAGACCAGGACCTATGCCAGCATTGCCATTTAAGTTCAAACAGCCTATCCAGTGTTCAGACAGCTGCACGTTAATACACGTAGAAAGAGACGACTTCACACCATGTGGAAAGGGGAAACTAGCACACAGCTGAGGCTGATGACAGAATGAGCCGAATGTGGAATCCAAATCATCTTTATGATGCACATGTGAAATAAAAACATTGGCACTTCCTACATGAGAAGTTCAAGTGGACTCTTGTATGGATTTCAAAAGAAACACGACTATTGAGATCAGTATCCTGAATATCAAGTGTGGAACGCATGTGCAGAAATTATGATTTGCACATCGCAAAACAAGCCTCCCACTAATCATAAAACAGATCAATTGGAAAAGTATGAATGTTTTGCCAGTGGTGGATTTGCGTCAGACAAAAGAAGGGTTGACGTAGGCAATACTGCTGTGTACTGTAAAGTAACCCGAGTGTCCTGGTTCCACAGGCTAACATTACTCCTTCGTTCATTAGGAGACCGGTATGATATGAAAACCCAATACCATGAGACCAAAGTTGTGAAAACACAACTATGACCAGTCCTACTCTTCATTTGTTAAGCAAACAAACATCAGACATAGCCGACATGTATGGAATGTGGTGTGAAATGCTTTACTGAATATACTGTTGAAATGGAGAAGAATTCGGGGTTTGAGGCAAGAGCTTGAGGAGAGTGCTGGCAGGGGGGTGGTCGGGGGATTGGTTAGACTAAATTTTGGGAAAATAAGGGGTCTGTATTGCTAAAAGCAGGCATTAGCGCATTAATAGTTTTAATTGTGGCTTTTCTATTGGCATGTTGCATCGTACCCATCCTGAGGAGACAGTGCCAGAGGAGCATGGACAAACAGATGGGTGTCATGGCAAATCTCCAACTGGCTCAGATGATGAACATGATGACGATGGAGCAAGGGACAAAGGCCCAGTTCGCTCAGATGGTGGTTGGACGACCGGACCTGTTTCCGGACCTGTTTCCCGTTCCGGACTATCTGGAGGACTCAGAGGACATGGGGGAAACAGGACTTGGGGGCAACTCACCATAAGAACGAGAGCCCGAACTTTGTTGAAAGTACACACGTCCACAAAACACCACGTCACATGTTTTATCATCTGTTCAAACTGTTTCACTATAAATTTGAATGTATTGTAATCAGATATTTCTATATTCACGTATATTCATAGTTATGATTCATATAATCAGTGCACAAGTATTATAGCATATAGGTTTATCACAGACGTTGCATCTAATGAATACTGATATATTGTTCAATAGTTTGCAGAAATTAAATGTGTGATGTATCTGTTAATACATGTTTGTAAGCAAGAACAGATTCACTTCATACCAAAAAGGTGGTCGCTTGGCGGGAAAGGACCATAAGGGAGTTTTTCCTGCAATGCAATCTGTGGGTTTTTTCGCCCTTATATGAAGGTGAATCTGAGCATTGAATGAGGTTATTTGAATTATCTTACGAACTCAAATGTTCTGTATTGTATTGTTACTGTATGGGTATATAATCAATCACATATAATTTACAAAAATCACTTGTGTTGTTGCAATGAAGGCAGGGATCAAAATTTTAGGTTCCAGTTTCGCAAATTGACAAAAGTTATAAAAAGTTAGGATGAGGGTTAAGAAACCCTCAGAGGAGGGATGTGTAGGAGAAAATCTGCATTATAACTGAACTGAACTGGACTTGAACTAAAAACAAGTTACGTAACGTGTTATTGTGAATTCGAAGGAGATATCGGGAAATTGTTCTGTCTCTGTTAGCTTTCGGGAAATGCCTCCCTCAGACAGATAGTGTGATTAATCTCTCAAAAGGACGAAAACAACACCATACATAGAGTTGTTCTCTGTAAAAACGAAATGGAACCCTCCCAGAGGAGAAGCCCAGATGTGTCCTGTTTGGATTGAACAGACAGGTTTGACTGATGAACCACAGCTGAAAGAGGGCGTGTATTTGGTCTATAAAAGGGTCCCTCGGACTGTTAGATGTTGAATTTGTTTCCATATGCCATGTCGCATGTTCGAATGTGCATTAAACGATTCCCGCTGGATTGCAAACTCTGATTCGTCCTGTCTCCATCCTCATTTACGCTTCCACATTGGTTCGAGAAAGGGTTCATTACTCGATGCTTCATGTGCACACGATACCACCTACTGGCCAAGTGTATAATCACAGGCAGCTGTATCTGAACCACATAATGTGATGCATTTAATTGTTGTGTCTGTTATGGCTGTTGGGAATGACTGAATTACAAAAATGTATGACCAAATAATTTCTGTACATAAATGATCACATATGTGCATAATAAAATATTTTTATATATTTTTTGAATGTATTCTGTGTGTGAATTTTCCCAAAATGGGAGTATCATATGATATGGCAGGTTGTGTAATGATGTTATTATGTCACTTTAGGAAAATGGCATGGGCTTAAGCAGGCAGAGGACAGTGAAAGTGCTTGTGGAACTAGGAAGAGGGGACTGAATATGCTTGTGGAACTTGGACAGTGATGTACAGGATAGGGGACATTTGATTCATTTTTATTCAGAAATAACAGTTTCTCAACAGTGTTTGGTTTTAAACGATTCCTTTTTTTTGACACGACCTCTCCGGCCTTTGAAAACACCCTTTCACAGGCTACAGAAGATGCTGGCGTGCACAAAAACGCAAACACATATGCCCTGAATCCAACATCATCCACAAGACTGAAGGGCTGTGTGTCCGTCACTATCATGGAGACGAGGGCTTCATCCAGCTCTTGTTTTCTGGTGGCTGGTTAAAAGAGAATAAATACAGTGTCTGTTACCTGTCTTAATTTGCACAATACACAAAAGTGAACAGGGAAAAATTGTGATGGTGCATTTGTAATATTGTAATAACTTACAATGGCTGGCTGAAGCTCCAGTTTCCTCCTTATTCTCATGCAAGGCACGGTGATGCCTTAGCATGGATGAGGTGTTGTTATTGTACCCCAGCTCCTTGGAGCACAATAAACACCTCACCTTTGAATAAAAGAAGAAACTGTGAAAAATACAGTTCTTGATAAGCAAACCTAATGTGTCTGAAATAGAGTTAGCTTTAGCTTACCTTATTAGGAGTTATCAAATCAAAGTGTTCCCACACAGGGGAAATCCTCCTCTTCCTAGCTGGCTCCATCACCTATCCTTCTCTCCTCACTCTCCTAACTCTCCAAACTATCTCTCTCTCTCTAAACTCTCCAAACTATATAAACGCTATCCAAACTATCTCTCTCTCCAAACTATCCAAACTCTCAACTGACCGCAACTCTCCACCAACAACCCACATTTTGAATGGAGCCTGAGTGGTTTATATTGCTGTCGAACCTCCCGGCAAACTCTGAACCACTTCCCGAAGCAGTCACGTGGTACAGCCGGGCAGCGAGGCTTCGGACGTCATCATTTTTGGCTCCTCCCCTACATGAAGCAAGCCTCGATACGCGCTTCAAGGAAACACCCCCTCCATTACTCGACACACGCTTCGAAGCGTCGGCACATCTCGTAACATCACTAATTGGCACTCACGTAGTAGATTGCTAGTGATGGCGAGATGAAGCTTCATGAAGCATTGAAGCTTTCCATCCAATTGGTTCACTCATGGGTCGAAGCTTCATGGTGCTTCATTTGCTCTACTGCGCCATCAAGTGCAATAAATGTAGTGATGGCGAGATGAAGCCTCATGAGGCATCGCAACACTTCAGCCAATTGGTTCGAGAAAGGGTTCATTACTCGAAGCTTCATGTGCACACGATACCACCTACTGGCCAAGTGTATAATCACAGGCAGCTGTATCTGAACCACATAATGTGATGCATTGAATTTTTGTGTCTGTTATGGCTGTTGGGAATGACGGAATTACAAAAATGTATGACCAAATCATTTCTGTACATAAATTATGACATATGTGCATAATAAAATATTTTTTTAATGTATTCTGTGTGTGTACATTTTCCCAAAATGGGAGTATCATATGATATGGCAGGTTGTGTAATGATGTTATTATGTCACTTTAGGAAAATGGCATAGGCTTAAGCAGGCAGAGGACAGTGAAAGTGCTTGTGGAACTAGGAAGAGGGGACTGAATATGCTTGTGTAACTTGGACAGTGATGTACAGGACACGGGACATTTTATTAATTTTTATTCAGAAATAACAGTTTCTCAACAGTGTTTGGTTTTAAACGATTCCTTTTTTTTGACACGACCTCTCCGGCCTTTGAAAACACCCTTTCACAGGGTACAGAAGATGCTGGCGTGCACAAAAACGCAAGAGCAAGTCTATATACATTTTGATACAGGAATTTTTGTTCTTGATTAGCAAACCTAATGTGTCTGAAATAGAGTTAGATGTAGCTTACCTTATTAGGAGTTATCAAATCAAAGTGTTCCCACACAGGGGAAATCCTCCTCTTCCGAGCTGGCTCCATCTTATCACCTATCCTTCTCTCCTCACTCTCTAAACTCTCCAAACTATCTCTCTCTCTCTAAACTCTCCAAACTATCCAAACTCTCAACTGACAGCAACTCTCCACCAACAACCCACATTTTGAATGGAGCCTGAGTGGTTTATATTGCTGTCGAACCTCTCGGCAAACTCTGAACCACTTCCCGAAGCAGTCACGTGGTACAGCCGGGCAGCGAGGCTTCGGACGTCATCATTTTTGGCTCCTCCCCTAAATGAAGCAAGCCTCGATACGCGCTTCGAGGAAACGCCCCCTCCATTACTCGACACACGCTTCGAAGCGTCGGCACATCTCGTAACATCACTAAATAAATGTAAAACAGGCAGAGTGATTAAAATGACTCCATGGCTTTGGTGTGTGAAGCATTGAATTGAATAAATGAATGAACGATGTTTGTGATGCCAATACATCAGAATCAGAATCAGAAACCGTTTATTGCCATCGTATGTTGAACATACAAGGAATTTGACATGACGGGAGGTGCGTAACATTTAACAACAATCAACAACGAGCAACAATGCAAAGTAGAACAAATTAAATTTACAGAAAATATAAGATAAAGTAAAATATAATAAAGTGAAATATAAGATAAAGTGAAATATAAAGTGAAGTCGAGTGCACAAGCGGTGTAGTGTGAAAGTGCCCAGTGTGATAGAAGGGATGTGCGGGGGAGTGACCGGAGGGAATTCGTCCTGGGGATGACAGAGTCAGTGGGGGTCCCGGGCTCTGTTAATGAGCCCGACTGCCGACGGGAAGAAACTGTTCATGTGTTGTGAGGTCTTGGTCCTGATGGACCTCAGCCTCCTACCAGATGGAAGGGGCACAAACTGTTTATGTCCAGGGTGAGAGGGGTCAGCTACAATCCTTCTTGCTCGCTTCAGGGTTCTTGAAGAGAACAAGTCCTCGAGGGACGGCAGATTGCAGCCAATCACCTTCTCAGCAGAGCGAATGATGCGCTGCAGTCTGCCCTTGTCCTTTGCAGTGGCTGCAGCGTACCAGACCGTGATGGAGGAGCAGAGGATGGACTCAATGATGGCTCTGTAGAAATTGTTGTGGAATATTTCTATGAATAGTCGGGAGAAGAGTTAAAGTGTTTTCAAATCAATGTCAAATGAAACAGAGTCTGAATGAACGATCAAAGTTGTAATAGTCAATTTATTTGCTTGCAAGCAAAGAGAACACAGTCTCACAGATACATCACCGTCATCTGCAAGAGGTGCTCTGACGACACAGTTAAATACATGGACATTTATACTCAGTCAGCATGCTGTTACCTTGGTTTGCAAACAAAAATAAACAAAAGAAGACAGAAGATAATAAAAGATGTCAAGGCAGATGTTTTTCCTTTGAAGCACAGTGTCCTGTCTTTCCGATAACCTGAAGGCGCTTTTAAGGCCTGTTTACAAATCCCTATCAGTTTGCCCCACAATAAACCATGGAGACACCCAGCCAGATGCGTCCTTTGATGTCACTGTGACCTGGTCAAAGAGTTAAGTCACAGTATTGCAGAGACGGAATAAGCCTGTTTTACCATCACACATCATAAATTCCTAAAGAGGGTCATGCCCTTCCTCTAATGCTCATCAAGGAAATACTGTAATCAAGGCCTCTGTGTGTTTCCGTCTTTGAAGACAGAAACAATACACAGGAACAAACAGATAACAAGATAAACAAGGTTTGGTGCCTGCACTTCTAAAGATTTACATTCTTTAACCCTAAAGCATAAGACTATGACATATTTTCCCATAACAAAATGCACCAACATTGTCTTTGGCAGGTTGAATTTCCTCAGCTGACTCAGGAAGTACATCCTCTGCTGAGCCTTCTTGGTGATGGAGCTGATGTTCAGCTCCCACTTGAGGTCCTGGGATATGATGGAGCCGAGGAAGCGGAAGGACTCCACCACGTCGACGGGGGAGCCACACAGGGTGATAGGGGCTGGTGGGGCTACGTTCTTCCTGAAATCCACAACCATCTCCACTGTCTTTAGCCTCTTTGTGGCGAGGGTCCCCTTTTAAGGGGACCCTAGACTGTGTCATTTTGTGTCATATTTGGACCATTTAACACATATTAATTAATAATGATGTCGCATATCATATGAAACGTCAGAAACCTGGGATAAAATAGTTTCAAAGCCATTTGAACATACTCCAAACACAACTCAGTCCTCTAACCTTAGCATAACTACAATACCATATTCATATTTCGCCAGGAGTGTACACACTCGGGACATTTCCGGACTTAGCAATCGTAGCTTGATGCTAACAAACAAAGCGAGATAGCAGAAAGCACGCCACGAACACAACGGTTACGGTCATAACCGTAACATTTCTCTCCGTCATACTATCGCTGAGATATGAGCCAACAGACACCAGCGACACAAATCACATTATCGCTTTATGATCATAAATATGACTCACTTTTGACGTTTTCAAGACGAAAAATTTAATATCCCCGCATTTTTCCTCCGGAAAAGGTTCAATGGACTTCCTGTCGAGCAACAGAGACACACCTTTCGTTTGGGAGGGGTGATTTCACCCCACAGGGGAAGGAGGAACTTGCTCTCTCCCCCAGAACCTGCAAGTCACTCTCTTCGGAGAATTGATGATTTTGACTGGCTAACAGTGCTGTCACTCATTTTCAAGTGATTAGCTCAATTCTATTGGCTCTAACGAATACAGAGAGGTGTGTACCATGGAGGTCGGCCAATGGGAACGAAAGTTATTGTTCTGCGTAAGTATAAAACCGAGGAGCACGCTGCCAGCAGCATTACGCACAGCAGATTACGCTCAGCTGCAGCTTGTTCTCGGCTGCCTTTTTTAGTGTCGTTTGAGTTACTTTTCACCATTCGTCTTCATCGTCATCACAAGAAAGGTATGATTGTCTTGTAAATATTATATTTATTGATCAATTTATTGGTTGATTTATTGATTTATTGGTGTCGAATTTTCTATCTATCTAGATTTCTCAGGCCAAAATTCTGTCGTGTGAGAGTATACAAGTGTGTCTGTGTGTCCACGTGTGTTTTTGCTCATAACATGTGCTTTTTTTGTGTGTGTGAGAGAGTGTACTCCTACAAGTGTGTCTGTGTGTCCACGTGTGTCCACTTGTGTTTTTGCTCATAACATGTGCTTTTTTTTGTGTGTGCGTGAGTGCTTACATGTATTACAATTTCAGAACCAAACTACTGAATGCACATATTTATTTTTCTTCCATATTCTGATTTACAGTGATAAAGAATACCAGCCCCCCCATGCCAGTGTGCCAGGCACTTCAATTTCCTCACAGCCAGCACGACGAGGACAAAAGACGGCTCAACGATCGGCTCGAGGACAAAAGAAAGGTCAATGACGTCCACAGCCTCAGCCAGCCGCATCACCTCCCCCCCATGGCTCAACAGAAGAGACTGCGTGCCTCTCTGGGAGCTTCTGCGCCAGCATCCAAGCATGTAAAACAAAGTTCAGACAGTGAGGAGGAAGATGACTGTTTCGAAACAGGGCAGAGGAAACATTGCAAGAGGTGCACTGAACATGGAATACCGAGGGTGAAGACATCTACTTATTGTATGAGGTGTGATGTTCCCCTCTGCCTCAACGCCAAAAACAACTGCTTCTACCTGTGGCACATTAGGCAATAACCCCCCCCCCCCCCCAGACCTTCAGGGATACTAGAGTGCATTGACAGCTCAGTATCGTGTAAATAGTTTTTTGTTTTTTTGTGTGGTTTTTTGTTTTTTACAGTTTGTTTCAAATGTTTACAGTAAAAATAAATATTTCATTTGGATTCAGTTGAGTTGTGTGTTATTTTGAATGGGAAAATATATATATTTATTTTTTCCAAAAAAAGCCAGAAATTGCTGCATTTGGATGTATTTAACACCATTAGTAATTTATAAGTGAAATATGTAGTTTAGTACATGAGGAAATTCAAATGGCACACGTGGTGCCCAAATGCACATTTTGGAAATCTCCCCTAAATTTTCTGTACTGAAACTTCTCTCTTTTTGTTCTGCTTCACTTTATCAAAGTAAAACTTTGCAGAGAGACTGTTCACATATATGTGCTATGATTTGGGAGATGTTTTAGGCTGGGGGCTGCATCATTTCAATGAAATAATAACAATAAAGGGGCTTTTTTTTCAGGCGAACCTGAAACTTTTCAATTTGAGCTGTGTGCCATGTTCATTTACTCTTAACCAGTAACTTATACACTGATATTTACACATCTGAACAAATCTCACAAGTATTATTATTACAACACACCAATTATTCAAATAGACCTTGTGCTTGCAAAGATGCAGTCTTTTGAGTATGGAAATGCAAAAATAGGGCTTAAAAGGCGTTGAGCTCTAGGTTGTTCAGACCGCACTAGGTCACCAGATGGTCAATCTCCCACCTGTAGGCGGACTCATCCCCACCAGAGATGAGTCCAATGAGGGTGGTGTCATCCGCGAACTTCAGGAGCTTGACTGACTGGTGAATGGAGGTGCAGCTGTTGGTGTACAGGGAGAAGAGGGGAAAGAACGCAGCCTTGGGGGGAACTGGTGCTGATGGTCCTGGAGGATGAGACGTGCTTTCCCAGCTTCACGTGCTGCTTCCTGTCAGACAGGAAGTCTGTGATCCACTTGCAGGTGGATTCGGGCACCTGCAGCTGGGAGAGAAACGAGAGGGTTGCCTCCATGTGCCTACGGGTTGCGGGGAGCAAGGCTCTGACTGTGGTTTGTGCTTATACACCAAACAGCAGTTCGGAGTATCGGGCCTTCTTGGTGTCGGTGGGAGGGGTCCTGGAAAGGGCGCTGCCTACCGACTCCATAGTTCTCCTGGGGGACTTCAACGCTCACGTGGGCAATGACGGAGAAACCTGGCGGGGGGTGATTGGGTGGAACGGCTTGCCCGATCTGAACCTGAGTGGTGTCTCGTTATTGGACTTCTGTGCTAGCCACGGTTTGGCCATAACTAACACCATGTTCGAATATAAGGTGTACCTGGTACCAGAACACCTTAGACCGGAGATCAATGATGACTTTGTAATCGTATCATCTGATCTGCGGCCGTATGTCTTGGACACTCGGGTGAAGAGAGGAGCAGAGCTGTCAACTGATCACCACCTGGTGGTGAGTTGGATTAGAGGGCGAGGGAACCGGTTGGAAAGACCCGGCAAGCCGAAACGTGTAGTGAGGGTGAACTGGGAACATCTGGCGGAGGACCCTGTCCGGGAGGTTTTTAACTCCCACCTCCGGAAGAACTTCTCACACATCCCGAGGGAGGTTGGGGACATGGAATCCGAGTGGTTCAAAGCCTCTATTGTGGACATGGCCGCTAGGAGCTGTGGCCGGAAGGTCATCGGTGCCGGTCATCGGTGCCTGTTGTCTGGCAACCCGAGAACCCGGTGGTGGACACCGGAGGTGAGGGAAGCCGTCAAGTTGAAGTGGGGGGGGCGGGAACTGCTGAACTTCTGTCTTCACTTCAGATGTGAGTGGGCCCCGTGTGTCACGGTGTGTGTACATCTCACTCGTCAGGAAACTTGTCAAAATACCCATATTTAATTGGCTGAACTGCATCAGGTGATGTGATTTACAACGCATTGGTCGGTTTGTTTCCTGCACCACTGAAAAAGTGCCGTAAAGGCTGAAATAGCTGCGCCGGTTAAAATAGAAGCGCTCCGTCAAAATGTAATAATTCTCAATTATCTATCGGTTTTAGGTCCTGGGTCCGGATACAACGGCATCTGGGTACGGATCCGCACCACGGTCCTCCTATTAGGGACCCCTGCACCACATTATATTGTGATTTATAAACCACTTATTTTATGTTTATATAATGATTATGAAGCTTAAATGGGAGTTGAGGTAAAGGGTTACCAGTCACATGTATCATCAAAAGTAGATACCATCACAATAACCAAATAAAATAGAAAATTAAAAGATTGAAATACCTTTGTGGAGCATGTGAGGAGGCAAGTGGCAGGGCCATTGTTGGAGGTGCTGAGGCCGGAGCTGGAGACAGACCTGTGTGGAGCTCCCTCCCTCTTTTCCCTCCTCCTCCCCCTGCACTTAAATCCACGAGCAGCCCACAAACATCACCTCCATCCCTTTTCTTTCTGTCGCCCTCGCTCCTTCGCCTGGTTCCCACCAAGCTGCCTCTCTCTCCTCCTCTTCGCCCTCCTCTCATTTGTTCTTCTTCTTCCGCCTCTCTTTCTTGGTCCCACAACAGTAGTCCAGCTCCTGCCTCCTCCAGCTGCTGTCTCTCAGGCAGGGACAGCAGCTTGTCCAGGGCCACAGACTCGTGTCCAAGGGGAGGGAGGTCGGCATGAGGAGCCCCCCAGCTCTGTGTCCTGTGAGAACCGTACTGGAGCTGGGGGATCACAGGAGGTGCAGACGCTGCCGCCAAGCTGGATGGAGAAATTTTCTTTGGAAATATGCACCACTGAAGCACAACCTCACAGTCAAACAAACAGAGCACTTTCACCAGGAGACCACTGTTTGTGTACCATGTGAAACCAATGCTGACTTTACGCTTGTTACGCAAAGTTGTTAGTCTTGTTGCACAACTTTTTATAAAAAGTCAGCTAAAGGTGGTTGTTATTTATTCACCCCAGTTATTGTTTCATGCAAACTGTGATCTTTTTTCTAACGTTGTTGCCTTAGCCCAGGGGTCGGCAACCTTTACTCTCCAAAGAGCCATTTTGCCCTATTTTCCAGCAAAACAAAAGCTATTTGATATCACAGCTTATAAAGTGTTATATATAGTTATATTATACATACAACAACTACAGTTTGTTGTATTTATGAAATTATAGAACAAGAATAAAGACAATTATTGCAATTTTACCTGTTAGAACAATATCAAACTTTTATGAAGAGGAGAAAAAAACTTGCTCAGTTTGCTGCAGCAGTTGAGAAATCGCTCTTTTTCGCTCATCTCCAGCGTGATACTGTTCAGCATGCTGTGTGCTTGTTCGGGAAGTGACTTTCAACATTACATTTTTTGCACGTATCAAGCATACAGGTAAGCCAGCATCGTTGGCAGTGAAAGCAAATGAATACGTCCACGCAGAATTAAACTCTCTATTTTCCTCCGTGACTTTTCTTTTTTGAATTTATCCATTGATAGTTTACCGAGGCCGGGGGTCTGCAGATCATAATTAGCCACCTGCAGGGAAAGGCTCTTGGCAGCGACGTAATAGGATGGGACGCACATCTACGCCGGAGTTTTCAAAGCACCGAAAACGGAGGAGTTACAGGTATTGCTGACCTTGTTGTCTTTACTAGCAGCTGTTGTTCAGTTAAAGTCTGCATTATTACGGAGGAAGCAGCTGTTATTGGAGCGATTAGCGAGCAGCGTGACCAGCGGCGTTATCAGACCTACAGAGCGGCCGTCTGAAGTCACGTTAGCGGCTTTGAGCAACCAATCTACTTCCTGTTTACACCGGCACCCACCTGCATGTCCAATGTACGTGAAGTCACGTGATATTCGATTTCAGGCGTTTCAGTCTGGACCGAGATCATTTAGAAAACGGTGCTGACTCGCCGTGTGGACGGAGATCGTTTTTGTGTTAAAACTCAGTTTTAACACAAAAACGTATTAGTGTGAATGTAGACTCAGGGAGCCGCGACAGAGGGGCTGAAGAGCCGGGCTCCGGAGCCGCAGGTTGCCGACCTCTGACCTAACCTAACCAATCGCTTCACAATGTTAACCATGTGTGGTTTTTGGTTCAAAAACGTCAAAATATATCTAATTTATGTTTCCATTTGGGATGAATGTGTTTTGAGGTTCCCATCATGCTTTAGGTAATGTAAACCAAAAGTACAGTGTTAACATTGTACCTTCAGTGAGTTAGCCGTGGTCTACTCACTTTGAGTGGCGCTGTACGACGAAAGGTTAAGCTGAACATGGATGTAAGGACAAGCATCACCTAATGATGATACTGAGGTCAACACTTGGTGATTATGAGGCAGATCTGAAGTAATAGGGGGGGACTCTTGAACCCCATGCAGATTTGAAAAATCTTTAACCTCGATGGACGTCAGAAACACTGATAACACTGATTCTTTTTTATTAATCTATTCCTTCAATTCAATATCTGCTCTGGTATTTTATTGTACTGTAGATATTGTGCATTCCATATGTTATATTTTATTTTACTCTGTAAATTGCTGCTGCTACAAACGAATTTCCCCCTGGGGATGAATAAAGTTTACATCTATCTATCTATCTAATAAACAAACATTTCACTGGGTTGTGAGTGAGGAAGGGATGCAACTTTAGATGCATAATTCATGTTCGATGGGTTTGATATCAGGGGTGTCAAAGTGACCATACATATTAAATGGAGACCTTCCCCCTCCCATGCTTTTATTTAATTATTCGGCTGGTCTATTTTATTTATATTGATTGTATTTTGTTTATGTCACAGAAGCCTTGTCATGTTATGCATTTAGTGTACTGACTTTGCCATGTCTGCAGAAAAAGTCTCCATTCATAAGTCATTTTTCCACACATTTTCTAAATCAATATCCGGAAAGCAAAAGTCCTGAGTTTGATCCATTCATCCACCACAACCTATGCCCTATACATACTTTGTTGCTCTTTATTCTGCTGCTACAATTACTATGGAAAGCCTGCTAACTATTGCTAAATTAGGTAGCATATCACCCCCTAAAATGTGTTTAAGTTTCTTCCTATTTAGAATAAATTTGTAACAAATCAATCAAAAGTAAAATATTTGATTGTCTGATAACAAATACAACTGTTAGCTGCACCTTATTTTATAATAATGTACATTCTTTGGAAAAGTACAAAGAAACTAACTAACCACAAGCGTAAAACAAGTTGAATGAATTGAGTGTACGGTAAATGAAACCAGCCAGGGAATATGCAGCACTCTGTTGAGCTCTCTGGCTGGTGAGCTGTTGACTGGTCTGGGATCAGTGGGGAGCTCAAAGTTGAGAATGAACATGATGACCAGGCCGACTTCATTCTTCACAGGAACCACGTCTATTGCACAGTGGAAACACACTCCTGCAGCGACAGAGAGACACACATGAGATCACTTCCTTTAACATGAGATATGACAAGCTTCTGTTCAGGAAAAGAAGTAAGTCAGGACACTCATGTAATTCTGAATTGTTCCTCTAGATCAGGGGTCTCAAACTCCCGGCCCACGGGCCGAATCCGGCCCGCCACGTTATTTTATGTGGCCCGCGAATCCGCCTTTTAAGTCAGACTAATAATAATAAAAATATCCCCATAGTCGAAATTATGAGATAGAAAGTCAAATTTATGAGATAGAAAGTCAAAAAGATGAGATTGAAAGTCAAAATTATGAGATTGACAGTCAAAATTATGAGATTGAAAGTCAAAATGATGAGATTGAAAGTCAAAATGATGAGATTGAAAGTCAAAGTTATGAAATATAAACTCAAAATTATGAGATGCTTAAGTTAGAAGCAGCTCTTTGACTGGTTACTGTACATTTAACATGGAAATGTATTGTGAGTACATTGAAGACTACTTCAAACTGTGAATGCAGAGTTATTTAACAATATGTTACGAGTAGTTACATTTACAACCGGCCCTTTGCGGGCGACCATGATGCTGATGTGGCCCGGAGTGAAAATGAGTTTGAGACCCCTGCTCTAGATGGTGTTACCACACAGAAACCACATTTCAACCATTTTGAAACAGTTTGTACCTCAGAGTGCTGACGTCTTAAAAACTCAACTTCAGCCTCCTAAAGCTGTTCCAGTCATCTGGTCGAGTCGGTCTACTGATTCTACTGACACTAAAAAGTTTCCATATTTTTCAGGATATTAGAATTAAATTCACAACATTGAAACAGAGCGAAAGAGTCTTCATGTTGTTGGCAATGCAGTAGTTTCACATGCACGGCATACCAATGCACTAATGTCCCTTTAGAGTAGCCCTGTGACGGTACACTGCCCTATGAGGGAGAACAATGAATCACGTTCCTCATAGATCCACTCAAGCTGTCAGGCTGTGTTGAGTTCAGTCAACTGTGATCTTGAGCCTCTTCACAGATATAAAATCTGGATATCCTAAAACTTCCCACTAACTAAAACAATCTCCATGGCTTTAAAACCATTTGAATATAAAATAAAACAAAATAATACAATTGTGTTTATATATGTAGATTATTTGAGTTGTTGTTAGAGAAAAGCGTCATGCTGCGTTCACACCGGTCGCGTTGATTTTTTGATGCACTGCAAAATCGCGTCCAACGTACTGCACAATCGCGTCCAACGCGCCGCCGGTCGTGTTCACACCAAACGCCGCAAAATCTCGTAGCGCCGGAGAGGGGGCGTGGTTTATCGTCCTGGAAGCCGTTCACCTGGCCGCCATTTCTTTCCGGTGTCAACCATGAAAGGAATAAGGACAATTGCTGCTTTGTACGTGTTGTGGAAGTCCCTCAAACATCGGAATGCCAAACGCCGTCATGTCTGGTTCATAATATTGTTCAGAGGAGCTCCGTGGATTGTATCGAGCTGTATTCACTGTCTAGCAAGCCACCGGTCGCTGTTTACTACAGCTGTAGGAACACAAAATAAACAGATTTGGCTGTGATTCAACGGCAATAAACCGACACAAAGGGACTCCGAAATAACTACGTAATGATGCCGATTTGTACTTGTCTTCTCCGACAAAAAGGGACTCCGAAATAACTACGTAATGATACCGATTTGTAGGTTACTGGTCTTCTCAATGGAGCTCTGATGGATCGGTGCTAGGCTATGCTAACATCGTAGTAAACATTGTAAACATGAGTTTATGGTCTCAGTCGTTCATTTCTAGTCTTCCTCAATACAGCATGATGTTCATTTCGTAAATGATGGTCCATTTAGAGTCAATGACGATAAAGCCTTGTGACAGTTGTCCGTTTTCATCTTACAACTTTAACCTTTCACAGTGTGTTTTCAGTTCATTAAAGTTAATTGTAACATTTTGGTCGCCCAAAAAAAAAGTTTTATTTCGCGTTCTGTTTCTGTTCTGTTTCTATTTCTGTTGTTCTCTTGTCGCTTCTCGTTCCAAAAAAACTGTGATCTTGAGCCTCTTCACAGATATAAAATCTGGATATCCTAAAACTTCCCACTAACTAAAACAATCTCCATGGCTTTAAAACCATTTGAATATAAAATAAAACAAAATAATACAATTGTGTTTATATATGTAGATTATTTGAGTTGTTGTTAGAGAAAAGCAGGCTCATCCTGTCATGCTGCGTTCACACCGGTCGCGTTGACTTTTTGACGCACTGCAAAATCGCGTCCAACGCACTGCACAATCGCGTCCAACGCGCCGCCGGTCGTGTTCACACCAAACGCCGCAAAATCTCGTAGCGCCGGAGAGGGGGCGTGGTTTATCGTCCTGGAAGCCGTTCACCTGGCCGCCATTTCTTTCCGCTGTCAACCATGAAAGGAATAAGGACAATTGCTGCTTTGTACGTGTTGTGGAAGTCCCTCAAACATCGGAATGCCAAACGCCGTCATGTCTGGTTCATAATATTGTTCAGAGGAGCTCCGTGGATTGTATCGAGCTGTATTCACTGTCTAGCAAGCCACCGGTCGCTGTTTACTACAGCTGTAGGAACACAAAATAAACAGATTTGGCTGTGATTCAACGGCAATAAACCGACACAAAGGGACTCCGAAATAACTACGTAATGATGCCGATTTGTACTTGTCTTCTCCAACAAAAAGGGACTCCGAAATAACTACGTAATGATGCCGATTTGTAGGTTACTGGTCTTCTCAATGGAGCTCTGATGGATCGGTGCTAGGCTATGCTAACATCGTAGCAGCTCCACCAGCACTCAATAACGTCACGTAGACGTAAATACGGCAGCGTCTATTCATTGTTTGTACCGTGTGGTTTACACACACACATGCATACACATAGTTTGGTCCGGTCTCTATTGATATGCGGTATCGTAGAGCTCTGGGTGAACACAGACGGCTACAGGATTTATTTCCTGATTCAACAACGGCAGGAAGCCAGTGATGACAGGGGGAGCAACTCAACGCTGATAGGCTATCGCGCCACAGCGTCACGCGATTATGTCGCTGAAGTTGAAAAATTTCAACTCGCGCGTTGGCGATTTTGCGGCGTCCAACGCGTCCACCGCACTGCAATAACGCGTCCAACGCGCCGCGCCATCGCAAAATCGCGCCGCGCCAGTCTCATCGCGTCTGTGCATAGACTTTGTATGTAATCTCGACGCGCGTCAAAAAATCAACGTGACCGGTGTGAACGCAGCATCACACTACCATGGTTGTTGCATTACCTATTCTCAGTTCCCCACCATCCCCCATCTTCCCCCGCACAGTCAAGATGGCAGAGAGCAATTAAAGGATTTAAACATCATGAGCCTGTGGGCTAAGTCAAGCCAACGCCTTCAACTTCATTCTCTCTAAAGGCCATTCTAAAGGTCAACTCCTCTGATTGCAAAAATAAGTCTAACCTTTGTCATGTGAGGAGCTCAGGTGTGTGCGAAACACAGAGACTGTTCGTTCAAAACAAAAATGGATGAAGTTAGCAATACCATCACTTCTATCAGACCTGGAGGGTTTTCTTCATTGAAAGAAATGCAAAGGACAGCACTGAAGGCTTTCCTTGATGGAAAAATAGTTTTCGATCTTCTCCTGAGTTTGATTGACATATAGTTCATCCAATCACCTGCCAAGTATCTTTTTAAAAGTGCCTTCTCTTTTCCAGACACTTAACGGCAATAATGGCCTCTCAGACGGTTCTGTGCCACTCACCATTCTGACCCTCTTCTTACCTCAGTAAACATTGTAAACATGAGTTTATGGTCTCAGTCGTTCATTTCTAGTCTTCCTCAATACAGCATGATGTTCATTTCGTAAATGATGGTCCATTTAGAGTCAATGACGATAAAGCCTTGTGACAGTTGTCCGTGTTTTCATCTTACAACTTTAACCTTTCACAGTGTGTTTTCAGTTCATGAAAGTTAATTGTAACATTTTGGTCGCCCAAAAAAAAAGTTTTATTTCGCGTTCTGTTTCTGTTCTGTTTCTATTTCTGTTGTTCTCTTGTCGCTTCTCGTTCCAAAAAAACCAAGATGGCGACAAGAAGAAAACAAGATGACAAGAGGCAAAATGCAGAGCCAGAAGCTTCAAAACCGCAGTCCACAAACGAATGTCCACTTCTTATATACAATCTATGGTTGTAACACAAACTGCACTGTTGAATTTCAAAGAGTTCAATTTTTGTCTTGTAGGACAGGAGAATATGTTTTATCACACTGGAACAAATCAGTCTTTGCTGACCTCCAGTAGTCTAAGTTCTCACCTTACTGCAGTGATGTAGGTGTGTAATCAGGGTGTGTGCAGTACACCTTGGGAAATGCTCCCTGTCACATTTCTTAAGTCCGACACTATATTCTATCTGGTAATTGCTTAACTAAATGGGTCAGAGTGGATCATCCTGTGCATACCATTGCCAGCAATGAACATTTATAGGTGGGACATTACAGGCAAAAACATTTGTCTTCACACACTGCTCAATTTTGAGAGTAAGAGCTGTTTTGCATCCATAACATGTCCCCTTCAGAAAAGTGGAAAGAAAGAAGTGTTCATATGACTACTTTGTCTCTCCAAGTGTGTCGATTACTCTTAACTTCACCAAAAGTTGCAAAGTTTTAGACATTTGCTGATTTGTGCATATTTAAACATGCAATTTCATAAAACCTAAAATACAAAAAATAATTCTCTTAATGTAAGTAATCAACTCAGAAAGTTTCATGGTGATATATACTAGGTCATTTTAACCCTATTCCCCCGTAGTGTCATGCAAAATGTACGTAATTATACGAGTTATTATCAAAAATATCACAAATGATTTTTTGGGTGGGTTAGCCAGAAAACTCCACCTCAGTAGCTGTGACATACACCAAACTCTCCAGTTTCATTCCTCTCTATATTCTGAAGGTTTTTAAGAAGGTGTTAGTTCATACATCCTTCAAATCCTGATTTATATAACATTGTATTCCTCAACACATGGTGAAAATTGATGTTTATAAAGGTTGCTGACGGTCTTGTTGAGATATCCAAAGTTCCCTCTGTAAAACACTTGACTCTCATATGTCACAAAATGACACAATCATTTTGAACCTTAATTCAATGTTCAGATTTCTGTTCTGGAAATGTATGCAATGTGTGCACATATTTAATAAAATAATGCCTCACTTGCATATTTAAACAGAAAACCTGAAAAACAAAAATATATTCATCATTGTCTTATTATTTATTAGTTGATCACCTTGGGTGTCCCTTAAATATACATATTTTGGAGAAATACACTGTAAATGGAAAGTATTGTTTTGCACTTTAACCTTAATGTAAATGGACCTTTACCATTTCAACACATAGTGGAAGCTTTGTAGCTGTGATAATTACTGATGACTGATGACAAAAGCATAAACTGTACTGTGAGGTTATGTGAAAGTAATGAACATCCTCAATGAGAAACAAGTAATGTGTGGCTGATAAAGGTGCTGAGAATTACACTTGTGATACATATGTTTTTAATAATTTTGACCAAATGTTAAATATAACATAGCACTGCAGGACATTTTATTAGATTTGCTGTATTATTCATGGTCCTGGAGCAGAAAGCTTGGTGTGTGTGTGTGTGTGTGTGTGTGTGTGTGTGTGTGTGTGTGTGTGTGTGTGTGTGTGCGCGCGCGTGCGTGCGTGCGTGCGTGCGTGTGTGTGTGCGTGTGTGGGTGTGATAGTATGTGAAGGACAGTGGCAGACTAGGGGAGTTATTGTTCGGGCTAAATTGACAGCCAGGATGGATTAACGTTGCTACATGCTAACTTATTCTACCTTAATGACATCCTAGTGACACAGCTGGAAGACTATCTGCTGTAGACCATGCGCACACAAACACACTTCATAGCGAGGCATGATTCCAAAGTGATAATCCATTAAGACTAAATCTTGAACTGTACCAATCTTTTTTAATAGAAAGTTACTTTAATCCGGAGAGACTAATAAGTTAAATGAAAGTTACGGATGTAATTACGGTTACGGTTGAATCCTGGATGACCGCCAGAGGCAGTGCTTAACACTGGATGTCCTCCTGTCATCCTGAGATCAGTCCTACGGAATCTTCTCGCGAGTTCACGGGATTCCGAGTGACCAAAATCTCTGGCGGTCATCCAGGATTCATAGAACCGTTCACTCTGTAGTGTTTGGTGAACGTGCTCGATGATGCCCATGAGGCCGCAGCACATATATCCTCCACAGGCACACCTCTCAGGGCTGCCCATGACGTGGAGACACTCCTGGTAGAGAGGCCCTTCACTCCGGATGGCAGAGCACAGTCACTCGCCTTGTATCCATAGGCAATGGCCTCCACTATCCAGTGGGACAGGCGCTGTTTTGAAAGAGCTGATAAAGAGCTGCTCCGACCGTTTAGCTGAAGTGATGGCAAGAAGAAAAAACGTTTTGGCCGACAGCCATCTTGGCTCTGCCCGTGCCAGGGGTTCAAAAGGAGGCAAGTATAGGGTGTCCAGTACCAAGGGTAGGTCCCATGCAGGGGCCTTCGGGGTGCTTGGGGGATGCAATCGCAAAGCTCCTTTTAGGAAGAGGGACACTAGTCTGTGGCTCCCTACTGTGTCATTGTCGACCTTAGCATGCTGCCACGAAATAGGAGCCACGTATACCCTCAGGCTAGAGGGAGACCGGCCCTTATCTAGGAGGGACTATAATAAGTACAACAGGCACTGTACTGGGTGTCCTTGTTCTGAACCGCACACCGGTCAGAAAACAGCCTCCACCTGTTTTCGTACTGCAGACGGGTAGATGGCACCCTGGCATTGAGGATAGTCTTTCTGACTGGTTCTATGCAGCCACTCTGCAGCAGGTCGGGCCTTCCAGCGGCCAGACCCATAGTTGAAGGCGGCTGGGATTGGGAATCCAACCTCCTAGACCATCCTGACCCAGAGGACTGGTAAAGAGATCCACCTCTGCCCTGCCGAAGAGGCCCCAGATGTTATGTACCACGGCTGGATGAAGCCGCCACTCCTTCGGTAGAGGCTTGTGACGGGACAGGAAGTCCATGACCTGGTTCTGTTCTCCTGGTAGGTACATTGCCGAAGGCTGGTCAGGCGAGGGGCTGCCCATGTCAGAAGGGCACGGGACACCCGTAGTAACTTTGCGGATCTGGTGCCCCCTTGATGTGAAACACAGCAGAGGTGTTGTCTGACTGGACAAGCATATGCTTTTCCCTCAAGTATGGCAGAAAGTGTTTGAGTCTGTGAAGGGCTCAGGGGGCTCTTTTCCATGGTCACCCTGAAGCCCCACCGGGCCACATGAGAGAGAAGGCGAGCTATGTCCTGTGCCGCCTGAAGACGGGATGGCGCACAGATCAGCCACTCATCCAAGTACGGCAGTACTATCATGCCCTGTGATTACAGGGGGGAAGGGCAGCAGCAACACACCCTGTGAACACCTGTGGGGAGAGGGAGAGTCCGAAATAGAAGCACCCTGAACTGGAAGTGACGGCCTTGAAAGGCGAAATGAAGAAAGTGCCTGTGGTGAAGCACAATGGGAACATGGAAATAGGCATCCTTCAGGTCGACAGACGTGAACCACTCTCCCCTGGAAACAGCACGAACGGACATCTTCTGTGCTCAGCATGTGAAATGGCAACATCTTCAGAAACTTGTTGAGTCCCCTCACATCTAGGACTGGAAAATAAATTGAGTAGAACCCCCCGGGTTGTACCCTTGGCCAGGTGTGCGGCTAACTCCTGGCTTAGGGCTAGGGATTTTGCCGGATCGGGGATGCTGGGTGCTCGGTGACCATTTTGACCTGGCTGAAGGCTGGGGGCCGGCGTCGGAAATTAAGCTTGTACCCCTGGGTTAGGGTGGACAGGCACCACCCAGGGGTCCGAAGCATGAGCTGCCCAGTAGCTGATCTTCTGCTTGGAGAAGTAACCGACAGCCGGCCCGGAGACATCATCTCCTGGCCCTCCTGCCTCTGGAGGCTTTGAGGGGACGACTGTTAGTCCCCAAGTTTAGACGTTTCCTGGAGGGGACGTAGGTAAGGTTGTATTGGTAGTGGGCCGGCCTCTCAGTGGGATCACAGCTTTCTACACAAAAATGTACAAATTAAGTTTTCTGCAGAGACTTTATGAGGGCCTACCAAATCATTAAGGGTACAATGTTTAGTACGGGACAACGTTGGTTATACATAAAGGACTGTGGTATGCAGAATCTAAAATATGGAGTGTACAAGTGGCAACATTCAAGTGAACATCATCACCATAGTCCGAAACACTTCAAAAGGTACTCTGCACAAGTTGTAGTTGACATACTGTTATTATTGTATCGTGATTCTGCAGTTGTAAGTGCATAACTCCAAGCATGCCTTGAGGACATAAAAACCTGGATGACCTGCCACTTCCTGATGTTTATTTCAGACAAAACTGAAATTATCGTACTTGGCCCTGAACACCTCCAAAATAAATTATCTAATGATAAGGTACAGTAGATTCAATTTAAAAATGTTACCCTATCACTAGATTACTGCTTTCCCAGAATGCAGGGTTACTTGTGGATCCTAGAGTCTCCAAAACTAGAAAGGGAGCTAGAGCCTTCTGCAATCAAGCTCCTCTCCTGTGGAACCAGCTTCCAGTTTCAGTCCCGGGGGCAGACACTCTTACATTACATTACATTACATCAGTGGTGGGCCATCAGGGCCTGCAAGGCCGTCTCTGCTGGCCCACAGAATCACAAAGTTATATCTATTTTATAATTTAATAATGTTTCTTAAATACACTACATATATTATAATTCATAAAAATATTTTCCCATTATCTTATGTTCTCGTTGCACAGCTCCTGTCTTCCTCATTTGCTCTGCTTCCAGTGCAACTTGTTTTAAGTAGATCTTTTATCCAATCAGATCTCACCTCTGTGTCTCTAGGTAAGAACAGAGGCAGAGACCTGCAGACTCACAAGTGCATCCATGTGCACTTTAAGTGAATGGGGACGATATTGTTGATTATCATAGTGTTCAACCAATCAGATCTTTAGTTTGACATGTTGGGCGTATTCTTTGACGTGTCAGAGCTGCTAGCTGGCCTACAAGTACGACATCATTAACGTGCAGCTCAGTTTTAAGGTGCAGCTCTGCAGTGAGGTGCAGTGTGCGCTGTGATTGGTCAGTGGGCGAGCACGTGACTATTGTGAACTGAAACTTAACTTGCCAGCAGAGCTTAGTTGGAGGAGTAATGGTGCGTTCACACCGGTCGCGCTGATTTTTTGACGCGCGTCGAGATTACATACAAAGTCTATGCACAGACGCGATGAGACTGGCGCGCCTCGATTTTGCGATGGCGCCGCGCGTTGGACGCGTTATTGCAGTGCGGTGGACGCGGTGGACGCGTTGGACGCCGCAAAATCGCCAACGCGCGAGTTGAAATTTTTCAACTTCAGCAACATAATCGGGTGACGCTGTGGCGCGATAGCCTATCAGCGTTGAGTTGCTGCCCCCGTCATCAGTGCCGTAGCTCCTGCCGGTGCTGAATCGTAAACAATGGAGGACAAATTAATAGTGGCGGTTTTGTGGCTTCCCCGAGCTCTACGATACGTCGTCGTATCTCTACCGCGACCGAACTAAAAAGGATATGGCATGGAGGAAAGTAGGTGAGGACGTCGGACAACCTGGTAAGTTATTATTGTGTCTTTGTTACTTGATTCTAGCTATCGGTTGTAATTTACTAACTAGCTATATGAACCATGTTAGCATGAAAGCTAGCCCAACCACCGGCTTTCACACTAAATACGTTATGCGTTCCTTGTCAGATGAGATTTGCCGACGGAAGTGGAAGACTCTCAGGGACACGTATTTGAGAAAGAGGAGACAGAGAGAAAGAGTGGCTCAGGAGCAGGGCCATCAAAGAAATGGAAGTACTCTGCGGTTATGTCTTTCCTCAACCCCTTCGTGACTCCCAGGGAGAGTAGCGGTAACATGGGGAGGGTCGAGGGAGACAGTACCGCAGAGTACTTCACAGATGCAGGACCAGACCAGGACGACATGTCAGAGGCAGCAACAGGGCCATCTGAGATTGACAGGAGAGGTTTGTTGAAGTGAAGACACAAAAGCACAGCATAGTTAAGTCATACAGAAAATATTACTACAGCTGAAGTAGTAACGACAGGCCAAATCAGTGCAAGAGGTTTGTTTTTTTCATTTGGCAAAGCCTGGTTCTGTATAGTCTTCATACTTATTAAAAAAAATGTTTCATGAGCAAAAATAAGTTATAATAAAGGAGCTTTGAACCCTGGGCTCCGGATCTTAAACCACTATACTGTCATAGCTTTGAAGGCAAATTACTATTCAATTAAAGCAGCACTTTTGAGTCATAAAATTGTTTTATTGTTCATGTTCAAAGATGAAACAGCTTGGTCATCAGAGGACGGTGAGGAAGAACCTCAAGGTGCTGCTGCTGCTCCTCCTCCTGCTGCTCCTCCCGCTCCTGCTCCACCCATGGGTATGTACATCACAAAAGTTGGATTGCATTTTTTTGTATGAATACAATTTATGCATTCATGGTATGTTTTTCACAATTACAAATATTTACTTTACAAGCTATTGTAGTGATGGGATGCAATAGTTTCACGAAATATGTTGTTTCCATGTCATACAGGAAAAAGAAGGGCCCCAAAAAGGCCAACAGGGATCGAGAAGCAGCAGGAGATAGAGAAGCGCCTTCTGCAGGCATTGGAGAGAGACACCCCCCTGCTCCACCAGCTCCACCAGCTCCACCACAATCTGAGGATGAACTCTTCATGAGGAGCCTGGTTCCTTCCCTGGAAAGATTGCCACGCCAGCAAAAGGAATATATAAAATTGCAATTTCACAAATTAATTTATGATGCCAGCACTGTGGTGCTGAATTTGGAACATTTGGATTAGACATCTGGGGGACAATCTTTCCAGGGAACGAACCAGGAATTTAAAAAAAACAATTAGTTTGTATTTTGTAAAAATTAGTTTGTTTTTTGTATATGTTTTTCTATACATTTTCAATAAATCAATGCACTTCATTTCATGTTACTTTGTCCATGTTCTTTATTGTAGTTTTACAAGAAAACTTAAGGATACAACTATATATATATATATATATATATATATAGTGAAGGACACACTGCTACAACATATATTAAGTAACATTGCAGGAAGTTTGCTCAGTAGTAATGTGTGGGTGGCTCTTAAAAGAGCTGTTTTGGATGTGCTTGAACACGGTGTCTTGCCATGGGAAGATCTGGAATTAGCAGGGGCTTTGAGGACAACATGCTTTCCATCCAGTGCTCCACAGCAGAGAGGAAAATTCCACCGCTCCTCAAACTGCACAGCAATTGATCTCCACTCCTCTGTGGTGAGCACAGCCATGAACTCCTCCACAAGGCAGTCCCAAATAGCTGTGGCAACATCTGGGACAATACCGGAGACAGTGGAGACCCCGACACGGAAGCTGTTTGCGATGGTCCTAAAGGAGTCACCAGTAGCAAGATATCTGCAGCACAGAAGAACATTCAATTTAACAGAGTTATTGAACATACTGTAGCTGCTAATAGAAGTAGTTTTTATTGATATGACTGCACAGCTGCTGTCATGAATAATAAACATCTTAAATGCTGGTGATTTTCGTAAGATTACGTTATTTTGAGTATTGTCGGACTTCGGATCCATCATGGATCCAAACTCCATTCAGAAAAACTATGTTAAAGTGGCTTCCTTGCCCTGTTGTGGACCGACAAAGCCTGAACTTATTTCATTCTTTCATTAATTCATTTTATGGAACTGCCACTCACCGGAGACAGACGGACAGGCGCTCCGCAGCTGAGATGGAACGCCTGTAGTAGGTGTCCAGTCGACAAATCCTGGGACCGACCCGAGCCAACAGGTCATCAAACTGGCTAATGGTTAGCCGCATGTAGCGCTGGAAGCGGTAGTCATCCAGACGTAGTTCCTGGAGAAGTCTGTGAAATTCACCGAGCTGTGTTCGTCTACGGATGCTGTTATGGACCCAGAGACGACTGCGTTTGGCATTCCGACGTTTGAGGGACTTCCACAACACGTACAGAGCAGCAATTGTCCTTATTCCTGTCATGGTTGACAGCGGAAAACAATGGCGGCCAGATGGAGGCTTCCAGGACGATAAACCACGCCCCCTCTCCGGCGCTACGAGATTTTGCGGCGACCGGTGTGAACACAACCGGCGGCGCGTTGGACGCTTTTTTGCAGTGCGTTGGACGCTTTTTTGCAGTGCGTCAAAAAATCAACGCGACCGGTGTGAACGCAGCATTAGAGTTCAAATTGAAACATATGGACGAAATTATAACACTTTTAGGGTTTTGCTTGGTGTAGTTTATTTATTTTTTTACCAAGCTTTGTTTTTTTAACACTCAATGGCTGAATAAATAAGGAGGAGGAACGGATTAAGTGACGGAATCACTGACAACGCCTTTGTCAAGAAAGGACACTTCAGGAAAAGCTGGACATTGTAAGAAATGGTCAGTCAACGCTGCAGCTGGCAGCCTGACTCAGCAGGAAAAGGATTTGTATGAATGGTATTTCTTGCTGACAGCGTCAGAGAAGCGTTGCACATTTTATGGCTGGGAATGCGTTTCATTTTAAGTGTGCTCTTGGTGTTTGGAGCTACGCTAACCTGAGGATGCCATAGCATTTGAAAACTTTTGGAGAGACTCGAGTGGATCTACAACTCAACGAACACGTTCGCAGGGAAACAGCTCCACAACCGCGGCCTGGCGTGAGGTCTGCGCCGGTGGAGGTGGGATCCCGGCCCGCTGCAAACCTGCCGCAGCAGACCGGCGAAATACAACTGGGTAGGCTCGACTGTCACTGGCGTCCATGAATCGAGAAGGACTTCTACTGGAACTGAAAGGGTGTACTGGGATTAAACTCTTTTAAGTTTCGGTCAGTGGCAAACTGCAGAGAGGGAGAGCAACTTCATTCATGCTCAGGTAGACATTGTTGAGGAGAAAACTCAGGTGAACAGACTGATGTCGAGGCGTTTAGCTCAATTCAAGCAATAAGGTTTATTTGTAACAGAAGTATTATGTCCAGCAGTTAGACGTGCACGGACCATGAAAAAGTGAAAGCTAAAGGCGCTTAGGCGCATGCGGGGGTATAGGTTCTTCCTTATGGAAGCCTATTGGTTAAAGCAAAGTTGCAGGCGGAGCTGTGTTTAGCTGTCAGCGGCCTGGTAGGAGCGCTGGGCATTTTCCGCCCACACTGGCTCGCGTCCGGGACCGCCTTCTCTATATCTTCAGTGTGTGTGTATGTTGATGCAACTGGATTTTGTTATGTCCGGCCGACTTGATAAGCTGGGCGCTAGATAAGCTAGGGCGCCTTCTCTCTATCTCTAAGACGGAGCAGGCAGTTGAAACTAGTTATCTGTAAGACTGTGACAGTTAACTGGGGCAAAGGCTATCCTTCAGAGTTCTAGTACTTTCCACTTTGTTCAGGCGAGCGCTAGAGTACCCCGCCTGGAGTATTTGACCTTCGTGCACTAGAACTCACATATCCGCGTATAAGCTGTGTTTAACATTGAATGCATGTATATTTTATTTACAACATTACTCCTTTATTTCTTTATGAAGCTAATAGTTGTTTGTTGCCATAATACTGCTTGTCTATTGTCTTAAAGTTTAAGGTTTGGCAAGGTTTAGGCAAAAAAAACAACTTTGTGAGGGGAATATTATGGTTTGGGTTAAAATGCTGACTGTTGGAAGGAAACAAACAGTTGACTCCTGTCTTAAAGTCACACAATTTGTTCACCCATCATGAACACAAATAACTGCTGTTTTAAGCCACTTGTTGAAATGACTGTTTCCAAAATCACATGCTTTTTTAGTCTTTTTTCGCTCTTTCCCCTCTACTTTTTATTTTTTATTTTTCCTTAACGTTTGGTTCTTACGGTCAGACAACGGACTGTAACTTTTTTGTCAACTTTCTCGTGGCTTTCTGTGACTTTTCTTCCTGTTTGTAACGGAGAGCCACAAACAAACAATGAGTGGGTCCATTGTTTACTCCCGCTGTTTGCGCGGAGGAAACCGCGGCCACTGCCCGGCGCAAGGCATGTGATCCCGGCGGAGCTACGGAGAAGGGCTCGGGGCTGCAGGTCGGGCGCTAAGCGGAGGGCGAAGAGGAGGAAGTACAAACCTTCGGTACCGGCGATCATAATGGGGAATGTGAGGTCTTTGGCGAATAAGACGGACGAACTCGGCGCGCTGGTGAAGACTGAGAGGGACTTCCGTGAGTGCAGCGTCATGAAGAGAGGAGGTGGGATTGCAGTGTATGTGAATGAGAGGTGGTGCAATCCCGACCATGTGTGTTAAGGAACGCTTCTGTAGCCCGGACATTGAACTGTTAGCCGTGGGGATGCGTCCATATTATTTGCCGAGGGAGTTCACGTCCGCCATTGTTGTGGCTGTGTACGTCCCCCCATCAGCTGACGCAGAGAAAGCAGTGGACACCATCCACTCCACTGTGTCTGGATTGCAGAGTCAATGTGCAGGTGCGTTTTTGACTATTACGGGAGACTTTAATCACACCAATCTGGATAAAGCCCTGCCAACTTTCCACCAGTATGTTGACTGCCCCACTCGGAACAATAAAACTCTGGACCTACTGTATGCTAATGCTAAGGGTGACAACCTGATCCTGTTGACACCCAGGTATGTTCCTCTGGTGCAGAGGCTGTCTGCGACCACCAGGACTGTGAGGAGGTGGTCTCAGGAGGCTATCGACGCCCTGCAGGACTGCTTTGAGTCTAAGGATTGGGATGTGCTGTGTGGACCACACAGGGAGGACCTCAACAGCATGACGGACTGTATCACTGAATACATTCAATTCTGTGAACAATCCATCATACCATCCCGGTCAGTACACTGCTTCCCCAACAATAAACCTTGGATTACCAGTGACCTGAAAGTTCTTCTGAACAAGAACAAAGCAGCGTTCAGGTCTGGGGACAGGGAGGAGCTCAGGACAGTCCAGCGTGACCTGAAGGTGAAGCTCAGGGAGTGCAAGGACACCTACAGGAGGAAGCTGGAGGCCAAACTCCAGCAGAACAACGTGAAGGAGGTATGGACAGGGATGAAGTAGATCACCGGCTTCAAGGTTGGTGGCAGACAACCAGGGGGCTCCCCGGAGAGGGCCAACGAGCTAAACTGTCACGTCAATAGGTTTAGCTCACAGCCCTCATCTGTCTCCTCCACACACCACACCTCCCAAACACCTCCCCCTCTGTCCCCCCTGGTGAGCTGCATGGACTCAGAGCCCTCCACTTCAAAGGGCTCTGCCACCACCGACTCAACGACCCCCCCCCCCCTCTCTGTGACGACTGGCCAGGTGAGAAGACAGCTGGAGCGACTCCACCAAGGCAAGGCTGCGGGACCTGATGGCATCAGCCCCAGGGTCCTGAAGACCTGCGCCATCCAGCTGTCTAATGTCCTTCAACACCTATACAACCTGAGCCTGAAGCAGGAGGAAGTCCCGGTGCTGTGGAAGACGTTGTGGTTCCTGTACCGAAGAAGACGACACCATCTGGCTTAATGACTACCGACCAGTTGCCCTCACATCTCATGTGATGAAGGTGCTGGAGAGGCTGATCTTGGACTACCTCCGGCCGCAGGTGAAATCCTCACTGGACCCTCTGCAATTTGCATACCAGCCTCATGTGGGGGTGGACTACGCCATCATCTACCTGCTGCAACGAGCTCAGTCGCACCTGGACGGAACCGGTGGCTCTGCGATAATCACTTTCTTTGATTTCTCCAGTGCATTTAACACCATCCAACCAGTGCTGCTGAGTGAGAAGCTGCGGGTGGTGGGGGTGAACGTGTCCACCGTCTCCTGGATCACTGACTACCTCACAGGCAGACCACAGTTTGTCCCACTGGGCAGTGTGCTGTCTGATGGGCTGGTCAGTGACACTGGAGCCCCACAGGGAACTGTTCTGTCTCCCTTCCTGTTCACCTTGTACACCACTGACTTCCAGTACAACTCTGTGTCATGCCATCTGCAGAATTTCTCTGATGACTCTGCAGTGGTCAAGTGTATAAGGGACGGACGGGAGGAGGAGTACAGGGTAGTAGTGGATGACTTTCTGGAGTGGGCCGGTAGAAATCACCTGCTTCTGAACATGGCCAAGACCAGAGAGATGGTGGTCGACTTCAGGAGGAAGACGATGGCTCCGCTGTCACAAGGACAGATTCAGAAAAACATTCCTGCCCTCTGCCATTAGACTTTATAATAAAACACCTCGGGCCAGATCATCGTCCTTCAGATGACTACAACACTACACGGTTGTTGCTTGTTGTTGGTGATCCTGGCTCTACTGTCCAGTTTGTTTAGTTTACTAGTTGTTAATTAAATTAATACCACTATATTCATGGTATATACTGTGCATTTCTATTTTTTATTCTATTTAATCTTATTTTTTATTAATCTATTCCTTCAAATTCAATATCTGCTCTGTTATTTTATTGTACTGTATATGTTGTGCATTCCATACGTTATATTTTACTCTGTGAATTTCTGCTGCTACAAACTAATTTTCCCCTGGGGATGAATACAGTTTATATCTATGTATCTATCTATCTATACATGTAGCAGGTTCGACAGGATCGTCATATTTCCTGGCACAAACTACATAAAAGGATTGAGAAATGAGATACATTACTGCTGTGACTGCGGTAGTGGTGGCTCATTTATTTCCTCCCAACTACCCAGATGAATCAATTTCCACTTCAAACACATCCATTTAGTGAATGTTACAATATGTTCCTAAAGCTGTGCGTAAGCAGAACGAGTGTGTGTGTGTGTGTGTGTGTGTGTGTGTGTGTGTGTGTGTGTGTGTGTGTGTGTGTGTGTGTGTGTGTGTGTGTTTGAGTCCTGGATAATCTTTTGGCTCTTTCCATTAATCTCTAATCCGTTGTTTATCATCTCTATTGGTTGATATGCTTCTCTAATGAAAACTATGATCCTATTTCTCTCATTGTCCCTAAAGATTGACACAACCTTCACTATGACCTCAGCGCACACACACATCATGCTCTTCATTCCAACACAACCGCCCCTCCACTTTCTTTCTTCTCTGTCTGATTCTCTTCACTTTTAGAGAGCATATGTCATGTATTGACACCTCCTTATTCATGTAGAAAGTTATGTTCATGGTACTTACAAAGTAGCAACTCCTCTGTAACTTGGATGGTTTTTCATTTCATCCAGTATACTACAGGGAACAGAAATGTTCTTCATATTTTAGAGTATCATACCGTGTCAGCTTTCATGGGGTGCATCTACAAACAGCTGAGATTGTGTTACACATAGAACATGCTGTTTACAGCATCTCTCAGATGGTAAGTTCTTGAGATATCTTTGAGTGTTGATGATTTCTTTGTTTTTGCATGTTAAACACAAATATGCTGTTTGCTGTCTGCATATGTACTTTATTTTATCGATGATATTGTACAATTTTCTGTGAAATGTGAAGTCACAGAAGTCTGAAGAATTCAAAAATATTGTTTCTACTGAAAGTGTCAATTTTGATTCCAAGATATTTTAAGTAGTCCCAAACCGCCTATGATTCACAAATTGTCTGTCCTCTGTGTAACAATAATTTGTATTACATAATACCCAATATGTGATCCAAAAGATCAGAACAGCCCCAAGAACTGAAGTGTAAAATGTCCTAAGGCAGCAGCTCATTACACAATCAGTGCCTTTGTCTTTTAGGCGCATTCTGGGAGTAAATAACGCTTTGTTCTAACAGTGACCACAGGAAAGTTGTCGGGAGACGGTCCGGGTGGGAGTACACATCATATGGTCTTGATACAACAAACCAGTGTTCAGGGTTGGTTGAGGTTGTGGAAAGATCAACTTTGTGGTTAAAAGTGCTGACTGTTGGTTGGACATCACTGGTGGAGCCAACATTATGGGTTATGTAAAATGAATGAGTGAATAAATTAACCAGAATAGAATATTGTATATGAACAACCTGACTTAACTAAGTTAAAAAATCCACCTCATCACCTAATATTAAGATGATGGCTATCAAGAATTCAAGTTAATGGATGCAAATAAATAGGAGCTCTGACATATACGCTACGCTACTTAGCGCTAGTGTTAGGAAGTTCAACAGCTCATTATCCTTCGATCCAACCGATAACCGCTTATCCTATTCAGGGCTGCGGGAGGTCTTTATTACTTTATTATAATGCATCTATTTTGTAGCGCTATGATAATATCTCTATCAAAGAACTGTATTTATGAAGTTTCTTGCTAAAAACTTAATTTTACGAGATTACATTTAAACACATCATGAGAAAATTATAATTTACCTTAACCCAATACTCATTTTTACTGAATAGAACTTGATACAGTAACTCAACACAATGTCCGTTAATGTTAGCTTTTACTTTCAATATTTAGCCAATCAGGACTGTGCTGCCCAACAGCTAACGTCTCAGCTCCTGATTTATTGCTCACACAAATTAGTTGTAGCATCATAAAGGAAAAAATAGGGGTCACAAGAGTGTTTAACCACAGGTGTGTAGTATTAGTTTGTACGTGTGCAGTATCAACCGGGCAGGAAGTACAGAAGATACCCGATCCAGTACTTTAGGCTGTATTGGAGGCATTTCCAATAATGTGCAATACACTTCTCTAATCAATCAGGACGTGTCTCCACTGAATACATGTGAACCCGACAGTATATAAGGCAGCGCCCCCCCCCCCCTGCTGTGATTTGTATGAGCAGCAACACCACAAGCCAAACATTCTGCCCGTTCTGAACCAGCAAGTATTTAACAGGCACTGTACGAGTGTATGAAAATCCGGGTTGACAGGATTCTACCATCTTTAGTGTAGAGGGAAATCTCCACCTTCCTCTCCTCGGCTCCCAGCAGCGCTTTAGCCATGTGGGCCACTGCTGGTCTCTTGGTGTGAGGGCCATAGAGGAAGCTACAGGTGCAGGGCTTCTGCATGAGCTCAGCCCGGGTGTAACCACACATCCCACAGAAGGCGTCATTACAGAAGATGATGGCGCAATTCTCCACCTGTGCGTTGGCGATGATGAACTTTCGATCTGTGGAGGAAGAGGAAAGAAGAAAGGAGAGATTAGAGGACAAAAAAAGCACAGCAAACACACATGGTGTGTGACTGACATTTTTTAACCTTAAAAAATCACCCCCAAAGAGTGTCATTATATGAAACATAGCTTTGACATTCACCAAACCCCAACAGGTGGCCCGCGGGCCAGACATTTGGTTTTCTCATGCCGGTACCGGCCCTTTGGCGAAGTGTGCGCTGCTCTACTTTATTTTGACCTTATCCCACATCGTACACCTGATCTATGCATGCAAGCCCATAACCAAACCCCTACAAATGGACCACCCTACAATGAGTTCAGTACCTTATTAAGCCCTATGGAGAAAACCATCAAAACATCTCCAAGCCCAAAACACGTCCCCGTAGCAGGTACTCAGCGACACCACAGTGCCTCTATCGTTAGCACTTTAACTCTCTGATACACAAAGTATTACAAAGTTACACCAAATACTGAAGTCGTTACCACTTTCCATGCCTGCTTCTGACTCGTGGCTGCTGGCTGCTCAGTCTGGCGCTCATCTTTGCTCCCATCAGCAAAACCATGAAATGAAGTTCATAACAAGATATCATACCTAATGCAGAATATAGACCGAGCCTGTGTTTTGTACACAATGGGTCCCTTTAAAATAGTACCTAGTATTGAATTATATTGACACGTTTCGATCTTTAAGAAAAGTTGGATTTGACAACAATCCATGGATCACCTTGCTGAGGAGGGCCTAACAGCACCTCTGTCTCCAGAGCGGCCGTGGGCTCTCAGGTGATCCATGTATTGTTATGACAGACCGCTGCACTTACTTGTCCCTCGAATTTTCAGATGATGGTGTCCAGGAAAGTGTTCTGAGGCGCAACATGGCCCCGTCTCACCGGCATGGTTCGGACCCGGTGATGGAACCCCCTCGGGCTCTACTTGGCTGAAACCCGAGCTGTTCTGATCCGTCAAACAAGCTCTCTTGCAAAATAAAAAGTTGTCTCAGCTGTGATTGTGCCCTGGGCTTCTGTGCGGTCAGACTTCACCACATCGTCTGCTCCCCTCTTTCTCCCTCTCTCCTTCTCTAGCGCTCTCTCCATCCTGACCGCACAGGCCCGCCCATAATCCGAATCCTTTCCTCTGATTGGTCCGGGCAAAAGGTAGGCGATGTAGTATCTCTTAACTATAACTAGCATCCATAGATGCTGTTACTGCTGCTTCTGATAATACTACTATCAATATCTAAACAACCGGTCGACCCAACACATTCTACACAGTGCACAGTAAGAAATATCTTCTTGGTATTATCTACAGGTTAAAGTACAACAACAAAACTGTTGGGAACGTAAAGGAGCGTGTTTGGGTTATCAGCATTTAAGAAACTGAATTCTTGACATCAATAGAATTATTAATGTATTTAACAATTATTAATGATTATTAATAACAACGGGGCACCACCCTGCGAACAGGGACCAATAACCAAACGATAAAACTAAGTCTCATAATTAGTGGCCACTCGTAATGTCAATAGTCGGGTGCGACTACACATTCAGTGACAGTGAAGGGTTGAATTCGAGCACAGACTACTAGATACAGTTTCATCAAATACATATGCACAAGTAATCACAGACGACTGCTCCTTAAAGTATAACAGAGTTTATTAAATCAAAATAGTAAATTATCAAATCAATTAATATTGCAACCAATAAACACTATCATACAATTTTATATGCCTAATACCTAAAGAAAAGAATAAAATGGGTGAGGGTGTATATCTGTGTGTGTGTGTGTGTGTGTGTGTGTGTGTGTGTGTGTGTGTGTGCGCATGTGTGTGGGTCTGTGGGTGAAAAGGAAGGGGAGTCTTAAAGCTACAGCTAAAGACTACAAAGATGGCGGAGTCGAGTGACTCGGTCAAAATGGCGGCGAGACTGCTGTATGTAATCACGTGTGCCGATGCACACGTGTTGTGAGGCGATCGTTTGAACGGGGTTTCCCCCAGGGGCAGAGATAGGAGCTGTGTGTGTGCGTGTTACGTGAGAGGAGGAAGAAAAGGAAGAAGGAGCGAGAACTCGACGTGAATCACACTTCGGCGTGCGATGTTGTAGGGAGCCTGAGTTTGCTGGTTCTATCACGCACAGTGGTGTATAGTAACGAAGTAGAAATACTTCGTTACTGTACTTAAGTAGTTTTTTTGGGTATCTGTACTTTACTTTACTACTTATATTTCTGTTGACTTTTACTTTTACTTCACTACATTTTGCAAAGAAAACTGATACATTTACTCCGATACATTTCCCCTGAAACCTTCGTTACTCGCTACAAAATCAAATCTATCTTTAGAAACAAAATGAATCACGAGACCAACGTCGGGGACTGTGGTGGAACACAGACTGCAAGCAAGCAGGTTTGGTGAATCAGTGGTGCTAGCAGCAAGTTAAATCATTGGTTAATCACGTTAATGCACAATTGAAAACAAGTGCTCTCAAAGCTGCGGTGTTTTGATTCCCAGGATGCTACATGCTATAAGCTAGCGGGCGACTACATGAGTATAATTCCACTCTACGATGACTGATTTCATGATGGAAGCAGAAATGGAAGCACCTGCTACTCCCGCAACAAACTACGGTGGTGACGAAGACCAACACCAGTGGATCGCTAGCGAGTTAGTGAGCTGAGGAAGTGTTGACAGTTGTGCAGCACTAGTTGGCTAACGTTAGCTATAGCTAACCACCACGCCATAGGATTGACGGGAGCCGAGAGAGCATTAGCGGTAGCGTTAGCATTAGCGTTAGCATTAGTGAAATCCTTCGCAGCTGTGCGCAAGCTGTGACGCTGAACACACCTCTACCTGCCTCAGTGGCCTGTGAAAGGATATTTAGCATCGCAGGACTAGTCTTCAGCCCAAGAAGAGCGAGACTGAATTCTCACCATTTTGAAAACTAACTTCTTTTGAAGATGAACAGGACATTTTTCAGTTTCAAGTAATGACTGTGTTGCTGCTTTAGTATTGATCATGTTTTGATATTTGATACAATAGGCAAAACCTTTGCCTATTGTGTTCAAATCAGGCCCATAGGAGTTTACAAGGCAGGTGTCCTTTCTCTAAACACTGACCTGATGCATCAAGTGGATATGTTTTGCTGAACATAATATTATGCATTGGTCCTCTACATCCTCTAGTCGGAATGAGCATACTTATAAACACACTGTTACAACTCCTTCATAGTGTCATATTGCTTTTCGGAGAATTATGATGATAAGTTCATCGTAGATGCAAAAGTATACTTATGTACTATAGAGTGGTCTCACCTACGTCACGATCTCCTTAGTTACGAGGTCTGTCCGCCATGTTGGAGTGCATACAGATCCTACATGGCGGCGAGTAAACAAGGAAGTGCGGCGAAAATACCATTTTTGAATCACTGGATAGTGCATCAAAGGTTCGCTACCTGGCCAAATTGAAGGTTATTGGTAACTTGGATCCCTATACGATGAGTGCAGATCGTTTCAGTGCCGATCCTACTTATCTTCCATCGGTAAACTACGCCAACATCTACACGTATCTCGTGAACACCCCCAGTCCTTACACAAAAGACGAGTTGGAGTGCTACAAAGGGCTCGACGCTTATAATCAGTTTGTCAGTGGATGGGTCCGAGACGTCAAAGCAACGGTCGTCGAGAATTCTCATCTCGTCATTGGGAGGGTAAATATATACAGATCTGGTCAGATATTTAGCAATATTCAATGTTTACTCAGTGCAAACAGACACGTGTGTTTGTTTACATTGTACGTGCATGTCATTGTGTGCGTGTGTGTAGGAATTAACTTTCAACTAACCCCTAACTTCATCCCCCCCACACACACACACACATATATATATATATATATATATATATATATGATCTGACGTTAAACTCATATCAAGCAATGCTGAGGCTGCATCTCTGTGTTTCGCCTGTTGTACACGCTCGACACGTCTCTGGCACCGACTGCTGTCACGGGCCGATGAAGCTTCGGTAACCTTCTCATGTCCAAGTTTAATTTATATTTCCTTTATTAAATACTGTTCACAAACGAATTTGTAAATAAAATCACTGACCACTTATAAAGTGATCCGCACATACTCTAGTGTACGCCAAATTCCATTCCTTTATATCTCGAGAGATGCGTGACAGCCATTTCTCGCGACGTGTCATTTCCTTGATGTGTAATGACCGCTGGCAAACGAAAGAATGATTTCTTGTCTCTATCAGCTCTGCTGCCACAACCAAAGACAGCACAAAAGTTCACCACCGATAGGTTATGCGACTCAGCCGTGCATGCCAGTGGCTTTGTGTGTCCTCCAACATGGCCGACAGCTAAACTGTGACGTCACACGAGACCACTCTATATATTATGTTGAACATTGTTGCTCCTGGATGGATCACAGCCAACCCAATTATGTTCAACACAGCTCCATGTCCTTGGTCATGGTGCCACAGCACTTCAAAGAATAAACTTCATCATTCTCAAAATTCTGACCCTTTGCTTTTTTATTAACAGCATTTACTTGTACTTTTACTTTCAATGAACAGGTTATGATGTTCATTTAATGTTCAGGTTGTGATGTACATTTAATATCAGAAAATTACTTTTGACACTTAAGTACTTTTGTACTTAAGTACAATAAATATCAGATACTTTAAGACTTTTACTCAAGTAGTATTCTAATAGGTGACTTTTTACTTTTACTGGAGTAGTTTTCCAGTAAGGTATCTTTACTTTTACTCAAGTATGGCTTTTGAGTACTTTATACAACACTGATCACGCATAAGTATACCGCTGTCGTTCATATGCCGGTAACATATGCCGTGATAAGCCACGCACCTCAGCTCACTCACAGTCGAGTTGATGAAGAGGGAAATCCCACACGGAGTGGAATACAATGAATGAAAATAATCCCAAAATAAAACAGTCATAGCAGTTAATACACAAATACAGCGGAGCTTCTCTGGTCCGTAATGATTGCGTAAATACCTCCGTATAATGCGACAGTGTCTTAACACAAACAGAATACGGGAATGTATCATAGAGCGAGTCTTGTGATCCGCGAGGAGTTGCGCAATACCTCGATATCGCGCGACAGTAACTTAAACACACAAAAACACGGGAATATCAACATATAAATGAATTGCCTGAATTAAACTTAAGTTAATTTAAGCTAAGCTATGCCCAGATACCATGAACCTTACTTGTCGATGCTTCGTTGCAACGTTGAAGTGTTCGTGGGGAAGTTGTCCTTTTTCCTCGTCAGGAAGGGGGGTCTTATAACGCGGCTTTGCCGGCGCTGTTTCGGTCCGTTGGCATGGCTCTGGAGCAAACGCAGGTCCGATCTGTACTCGCTGCAGGGAGGACAGTTAACTTCGGATGAGACAGCGTGTCTGCGCGTCTTACCGGGAATCATCGGTCACTAGAGGAGCTAGGCTTCGTCGGTCTCCTCTGTGCCGGTTTGTGCACAAAAAGAAAAAGAAGCGGAGACGGGTCGTGGAAGGGATTCGTCTCAGCGGGGTAAGGGAGCCTTACTCAAAGTGGAGCACTGTCTGTTTCGTCCAGCGAAATGGCTCGTGACCTATCAGGGATTGAGGAGGGGAGAAGGCCGTTGCTTCCTCGTGGCCTGCGTGGCGCTGGCGGGGAAAGCTGGATCTTCTGTGGCCTTGACGGGGGTCCGAGCGAAGAGAGCTTTGTGTGCTCCCTGTTCGACGGAGGTCGAAGGGAAAAAGCAATGAGGTGTGAGTTACAGACAGTTTTGTAGAACAGTGGTTGAACCACAGGGGTCCTGGGGTCTCTTGGCTCTCGGCCAATGAGATTGCAGCGGTGCATTCAGGTGACTTCAGGAACCATATTTTTTTTGGGGGGGGGGAAATTCACACCCTAGTGAGAAATTCCTTCAGAGGAGGTTTGCTCTCATCAAACTACAAAATCAGGATGAAACCTTTGCTTGAAAAAGGAAAGGCCTGATTCTCTTTGTCCACAGCACATGTTGAAGCCATATGGTCAGACCCCAACATCCCCCCTTTGGTCTGAAGAGCGAGGTGTTGGCTTCGGTCTTTAGAGCAAACCAAGGGTTGGCATGTGCATCCATGTGGTGGGGAAACCTGAGGAGGTGAGACAGTCCAAGTGTTCCTGAGACCAAAAGCAGTGGTTAAAACAGGCAGTTCAGTGTTCATAGAGTTCAAGGTTCATAGTGGTCAAGTTCATGGTGTTCAGAGTTCATTGGCATCTGGGCAGATGACTAAGGTGGCATCTGGGCAGATGACTTTAACTACTTCTACCTACATCTACTATCATACACAATTCAAATCATAGGTGAGCAAAACATTATTCCCAAATAATTCAATCGCTATTATGATGTTGTGATAATCTAGCATTGCGGCATAGTGTCAAAGAAAGTAACAACCCAAATAAAACAAAACAAAACACAAAAGAGAGAGAAGGAAAGAATAGAAAGACAAGAAGCAGGTGAGGGGCAAACAGTGGTTCAACTCCTAGACAGGACTGGAGTCCGTCGGTGGAGCAGTCGTAGGTTGGCTACGTGGTGTTATGAATAGGAGGGAATCCAGTTAGTCTGTCACTTCTGGATATATTGGTACATGATATGTGCGTCTATCTCTCTCTAATCGGTAGATTTAGAGCGAGTCCTGTGTCTAAGTTTTAGAATCTATCGATATTGGAGTTGCGTTGCCAAGACTATAGGCCAGAGGTACCTGTGAGGGTTGCATAACAGTAGTGGTAGCAGATTTACAGATTTCGTTAGCATGGCTGGTGTGACTAGCTAGGCTGGTCTTTCGCTGCTCCAGCTGTTGACAGCTGAGCCTTCTCGGATGAGGTCCTGGATTAAATCTGACTGCTACGGCCTAGGTTATGTCTTCTTTGGTTACTTCTGGTAGAGTCTATAAAAGCATGCAAAGAGTTGTCTATGAGAGTGGAGCCTAAGTTTACAGTCACAATGGTTTTTCAGGTCATGCAACTGTTCTGGTTCAAGTTGGATGTGTTAGCGGTTAGTGCATGTCTACAGGGTGAGTTGAAGCATGCAGCTAAACGTTAGTAGTCAATAGTAAGCCGCCATTCTGCCGGTTGGTTTCGGCACTGGCGAGATTAGAGTGTACTTCCTGTGAAGTGCATCTCTCTAAGTTTCTGTTGTCAGAGAGCCCACCCCCCTCGCACTGTTCAAGTGGCGAGGGCGGATATCCCCACGTTACCGTCAGCACTCAGGGAAACGTCGCGAAAAGTTTCACTCTGGAGTGTGTCATGGCGGGCTGGTGATATCTCCCTCTCCCAACCCTCCTAATTAGAGATGGAGACAGGTCTGGCGCACAGGTCAAGTTCAGTTACCTACGGCACTGGCGGCCTGACAGGCCCGGGCGATGACTCGGCTGAAAGAAGGCGGTGGCTTCGTTGAACAAGCTGGAGGTGGATCATGCTGACAGAGCAGGAGAAGGCTTAGTTGACGAAAGAGCTTACGAGCTAGGGTGCTCGAAAGGGTGCTCGAAGGGCCTCTAAGGTTGTGGCACCCTAGAGGTGTATGCGAAAAGGTGGGGGAACACATGAGGCTCGTTTCTGACCCGGAGTCGGGTAGAGCAAGAGTGTTATGACCCCCCCAGTAAGACTGAAGAATATGTATAGATATATACATAACGGGCATTGCCTTTGCGAACAAGGTCGCCCAAGAAGGTTGAAGAACGAGGTGCAAAATGGGAGTGGTCGTTTCCGGAAGTGTGCTGAGTTCTCTTCCCCCCCCCCCTACCATATCGACTTGGCAGCAGGGGGAAAGGTCACTTGGATTAGTCAGGTGGGCTGCGAGTCAGCGTTACCTGATGTTGCCCTTGAGGGGGTCTTTCACCCCCCTGGTTCTGTTGGTCTTTCGACCGCCAGGGTCGTTTGTTCCTCGGGGGTGACCAGGGCTCTGTAGGCCAAGGCCTCTCGTCGTCTTCCGACGCTAGGTCGGAGTCACTCGACTGTTGGATGCCTAAGACTATGGCGGTGTCTTCGTACCGATTTGTCGGCCGTCCGCGTGTCTTCCATGCAAGTTGCGTGTACTTCCTAATCTCTGGCATGGTGAGGTTACTCGTTCTGCAGTGCATATTAACATCGTATCTCACGTTGTCGTGGAGATTGTGCAAGAATAGCGACTTGAAGGCATGGTCTTCTTCTAGACCTGGGGCGTTACGTCCCTGAAAGTACGCAGATCTCAAGCACCGGAAGTAGTCTCTCGGAGACTCTAGCCTTTCCTGGGAAATGGCAAAGGCGCCGAGGGTGGCCGAAGCTGGGTTGGAGTACAGGGAGTACTCCTCCCTAAGGGCGTGACAAAGGGATGAATAGCGGTCGCAGATGCTCGGTTGGAGCATTTCCATGAAAGCGTGGACGCTTCGCTGTTATGTGGGAGTTCACAGGTAGGACCCAAACGCAAGACCACAGGAGACAGAAGTTACTATTAACAGGTTTTATTTAGAATGTGTGAAGGTGTGGAGCCCATGGTCCGACACCCGAGTGGCAGATCGATGGTGTGAGGCCCGTGGCTCGACACCGGAGGGCTGGCAGCTTGACGGCGAGAGTAGTCCGTGTCACACAAGGAGGGCAGAGCGGCGGAGTGTAATCCGTACACACAAGGAGGGCAGAGGACGCCACGGGGTTGACGCGGGTGAAAGATGGTACGACCTGACAACCCCAGACTGCAGGGCCAGAGCTTATGTAGTGACAGGGGACTCATTAGTGGGCCCTGAGTCTGGTGTGTCAGGCAGCAGGAGGTGATCAGCTGGAGTGTCCTCAGCTGTGCACCCTCAAGGGTGTGGCCATGGGAGGAGGCTGGAGGCAGAGGACAAACAGAGAGCACATGGCACACAATAACAAATGGGGGAATGACAGAACACATGAGGAGAGGAGATCAGGGGAAACAGAGGTAACACCGAACAGGTCAGACAGGGATCCTGGATCCTGACATTCGCGCTGTGGTTTTCCATACTAGCTTTAGCTTTTCGCGCGATGAGGGGCGCGATAGGTCGAGGAGGCAGCGATCGATCTCCCTTAGGTAGTCATCGATGCTCGAGTCGTGATTATCGGGATTGAAGCGCTCTACGTCTTTCGCCAGAGACTCAATCTGTCGAGTACGCAGGTCTCCAAGGTTGATGGGGCCTGAGCCGTCCGAGTCGTCTGAGTCTCCATACTCGCAATGGTGGTAACGACGATCATCCTCCCCCCCTGAGGGGGATGGGGTCAGTTCTTGTCGCGCGTGTGAACTGCGTGGAGGATTGCGTTCGCCTGAGGTGGTTTTGAAGCCACCTGGGCCGACTAGGACCTGGTATTGGTCCTCTCTCCTCCTGGTTGGGGATGTCGCTTTCAAGAAATGCAAGGTGGTTCGTGTCTCGGGGAATGAGGGAACCGAGACCAAGAAATGACTGGGCTGAGGGGCTCGGTAGGGGGTAGCGGTACCTACCGGGGCTGCTGGAGCACCTTGAAGCGCTTTCAGTTTGTCATTACTCTCTAATGCTTTAGAGAGTTCTAGGTTGACCTCTCTGAGGTCACTGCGCAGGCTACTATTTTCTGACTGTAGGGCTTTACAGTCACGTGACAACTCCTGAACCTCTGTTCGGAGTGTCCAGATCTCGCGTTGCTGCTCGTCGCTCTGTGCCTGGGTTCGGGCAGCTTGCAGCTGCATTTTCTGATGGTAGATGAGCAGTATTTCCCCGATTACGTTCTGAATCAGGCGCTCTCTGTTACCTGCTGGGTTATTTACATAAGCCACCAGCTGCTCTAATTGCTTGTTGCATAGGACAGCAGTGTATTTTGCAAAGTACTCTCTTTCCTTTGCTGTGAGTCCGAGGACATCAGCCACCGCATCTCGTAATGCAGTGTCTTCTGGAGCTACAGCTCCAGGAATGGGGGATTTCTCGTCGCTCATTCTCTCTAATGAGCGCGACTCCCAGTGGTTGTTAATTCCCTAGTGTTAGAATGGAAACTGTTAGTGTTTACGGTTCTCAGTGAAATGTCTAGTTCTGTAACTTAGGATTTCTACTGTTAGATGTTAATTACTGTTAGTGTTACGGTTCATGCAGGCGCACAGTGAAATGTCTAGCTCTGTGACTTACGTTTCTACTGTTGCTGCTCTGAGGTATCACTACTGCTTTGCAGCCAGAGGTGCGAAATGCTAATGTGGTTTAGCACTTTGGGCCTGTGAGCTGTGTGTAACTTCTTTGAGGGATTTAAGAAAACAAAGTATTGGTATTACAAAATAAACGATCAAATCTACTACACAGCTGGCTGTTAGTTTAAGAAATGAAACGAATAATTAAACCTGGAAAGGAAATTAAAGTTCAATTAAAATTAAGATTAAAAATCTAAATTTAAAATCAAAAATTCAATTACAATAAGAAAATATTTTGAATATCAAAGCCTACCTATTTTGGGAAATACGTTTCAGGAATTTGGATCATTCAAAAGAAAAAAATAATAATTTTTAGAAAGAAATTATTTTTGGAAAATTAATTATTCAAAAATAATTATGGATTAATGTGCATATATACTGTAACTAACTGGAATAACGTAGCCTCACACGGGGCACCATTATGTTGGGAATGTAAAGGAGCGTGTTTGGGTTATCAGCATTTAAGAAACTGAATTCTTGTTATTAATAATCATTAATAATTGTTACATAGATTAATAATTCTATTGATGTCAAGAATTCAGTTTCTTAAATGCTGATAACCCAAACACGCTCCTTTACGTTCCCAACAAAACCAATAAATACGTTTCCAAAGTAAGACAAGTAATTAAATCCTCTGTAAGCGAAAAGGGGAAATACATATGACCAGTAGAGTTTATGTTTATTCTTCCAGACATTTTGTTTCTTCTTTAACAGACTCAGCCCACATGTCCTCCTGTGAAGGTTCAGAAGGAGGCGAGGTCATTTACAGAGATGAGGGTGTTTGTCCTTTAGAGACAGCATTGACTGGTGTCCCTGTGCCATGTTATTACACTTACTACTCTCCTTATATCATTTCTGTCAAATGCATTGACTGTGTTGTAACTCTGTTATGTTGTTCGTTCTGCACACATGACGTCTATCACAGTTCACCCTGATAGAGGAGCCTCCTCTGTTCTCTTGTCTCTCCGTTAAAGGTTTCTTCCTGCTCTGATGTGAGGGTCCCGGGACAGAGGATGTCACATGAGAACAGATTGTAAAGCCCTCTGAGGCAAATTTGTGATTCGTGATTTCCGGTTATACAAAATATATAGAATTTAATTGAATTGAAAATGAATTGTTTCAGATTAAATATGGGTGTCACAAGTGAGAAAGCAAGAAAATCAGAGACATTATCAGATGAAATGAGTGTGGCAGTTTCACACCAGGATTAAGACAAGAAGAGAAGAGTAGGAGTGATCGTGGTCACATCAGCAGTAGAATCACTTCTCTCAGTGCTGCTGTGTTTCTAAAGGAAGGGGGATGTGGCGCAGCTCCTTCTTACTGACACAAAGGGACATCTACTGGACGGATGTTGTAATGACAGTGTGTGTGCTGTCAGGGACTAGAGTTGCTTTAGTTTGGGTTCATAAAGTGCAAAGGAAAGAGAAAACCCATCGATTGAAAGTCTTTTATTGGAATGAAATGTTGACATCTATAGAACTAAGAGGAGCCTGTGTGTGATCGACCGAGCTGACTATCACAATAGTCGTCGTTGTGTTTTTACAGTTGTTAACCCACATGCCTCTATATTGAGCGCACTTTTCTTCACACGGTTCTCTTCACCAAAATGCAACTTAGCACAACAGTTCATCTCACATCCAAGATGAACTGAGTGTTAAGTGTTCAGACGAACTTATCAAAGAGTCTTATCCTTCAGCGAAGCGCCTTGAACCAGTTTGTCATCTCAAATGTATGTGATATTGATTCATCCAATCAAATCCAACAGAGCAAATGACAATTTTGATGTTTCACTTTCGCCTATCAATCATGTAGGCTATGATTACCTGTAATCATGACTTTATTTTTTTTACATGGATGTATAATTAGTCTATTTAAATTGTGAAGAGTATTCACGACCAAGAGGAACGATGTTGTTCTGTACTAAAAGCAAGTCGAGCATTAAAACTGGAAAGTTATTAAAGCTCCGCCCAGCTACTCATTAGTTCATGTGGTTTTATTGTGTCTTTGGAGTTAAAATGTCTTTGTTACTTAAGGATTCAAAAGACCTTCATGATTGTCTGCAGTCTAAAGACAGAGAAGACCCATGCGCTGTTTGTTTATGTCACATTCATTAGTATGGGCGTCGATGAGCTCTATGGCATCCAGTGACTCAGAGCTCCACCTTTGCAGCAGCTCCTGACCCAGCTCTCGAAGAAGACGAGGAAAACCCTCGAGAAAGGCAATTCAACGAGAGATCCCCTCTTCTCGGACGGCTGGGGTCGATACAGGAGAACAAATCACATGAGTTTGATGATTTTCCCACATTTTGTGTGTCTAGCTGACTAATGTGGGCTACAATTTTTGAAATTGTGAAGTTTGAGCGAGGGTGCTGTGGACGGCAGCCGCTCACATGCTGCAATATAATCCTCGGGGCAAGTTGGATTCCACTAAAAGTGCGTATTTTAGCCGCTGACAGGCTGTGATCGTTATTAGAACGTCTGCTAACATTATGGAAAGAGTCGTGACCTGTTGCTAGAAGACAATGGTGGAAACAGCAGAGTATAGCAGAGTTTGTTGTGTCGGAGTATAGAAAGCATAGCTCAGTGTTATCTAAATGATTTTCAACATCATGCCTGAATATTAAGATGATTTCAAGAATGCTGTAAAGTGTGGGAACTTTTGCTGCCCCATATCAAGATTTCACAAAGAGACTTCTCCTTGAGCGTGACTGGGAACAGTAACAAACAGACCAGATGAAGCGAACGGTAAAGAAAAAGGTTTTAATTCTCTGTAGGGTTCTTTGCATGAAGTTGTCAGACACTTGCTCTAACAATCTGAGCCTGTCAGTGGATAAAATAAGCACTTTTAGTGGCCATTACGTTACAATGAAGCAGCACAATTGCCCTTGTAGCTCTTTTTGCGCCCGCAAGCAGCCGTGTTCTCACTGAACACTGGACCAATTCAAAAAAGAGTTGTCCCCATTTGCCATTGACACCCAAAAACACGGGGAAAAAGGGTTCAGGTTGAAAAATACCGAACGTTCCATAAGTGTGAATGTAAAAGTAGAGTTCATCTGAAAAATCCATAAAACACACGATAACGAGATTGTTTCTTGAAGAAGCAGCTCAGGCCGAAGTCGATGAGGCGGACCGAGCCGGTCTCTATCAGAACCTTCTAAACCTTGATGTCCTGGTGGAAGATGTGTTTGGACTCAAGTTCTGCTGCTGCTTCAACCAGCTGCTTCAGTATCACCTGTGAAGGCGGGAGAGACAAAGAGACGGAGAGAGGCGAGGGAGGTGAGGGAGGTGGGATGTGTAATGATAAAAAATGTTTTAACCTCCTGTCATATTTTCTGTCAGACATATTGCTGTTTAGAAAGTTCATTTGTATGGGCGTCTGGATGTCTGAACACATTGACCTATTTGGTCTAGGACAAAGGTCACTTTTCTATCTTAGTCGGGACAAACAGCCGACGTGTTCTTTCTCTATATCAGCTGCTTCTGGTTAGACTAAACATTTCTGCCTTAGTCTCCTGTGTTTTATCTGTTCCTCTCTGCCGGCCGGTATAAATATCTTGTTTTGATTTTGTGTCTTTAGAGCATATGCACAGTTCACTGCAATATGTGGTTGTGTTTTGTGTTCTCTGTTTGCAAACATTAAATTGACTTTTTGAAACTTTGATCATTCATCAAGACTCTGTTTTTATGGTAAACACTTTGGATAAAACCAACTTCACTCCTGAACTTGTCAAGGAAATATTCCACAACAGATGGATGTGCTGCCACCACTAACTCTGATTGTCTGGGTAAAGTTGACCAGACTGTCTTTACCGTGCCGGAGGGAACAGACACAGCTATCATGTTATCAGTGTGGTACCATCTGTAAACCGCTCCACTAAAGAGATGGCACGTCAGCAGGAGTGGTATCAATAGTATTCTTGAATTAGGTACTGCACACGTCAACATGTTCTTTGAGCTGTAAACTAAATGATATGATTGTACTGTGATGATGCACGTCAATGGTGGTAGTAAAATTGACATTTCTTACAAAATTTAGGAAAAATCTGTATTTCATGGGTTGAAAACGGCTCAACAGGCCGTCTGCTGTTTGAAATCAGCCGTGAACGTCGAAAGGCTAATGCTGACGTAACGTTGACGGGTTGGGACTAATCTATGTCTAATCTAGATTTATTTTTAAAAGAAAAGAATGTTAACGCTCATTTATCAGGGCCATGGGATGTGGTCTGCTCGTGGAACCAACGTAAATGCATGCAGTGCTTATGAGTAGAGTTCAACTTCAAGTGATCTTTGATATGCAAATTCATGACACTGGCCAATTGTCCTTGGCAGTGCTGATCGCTCAGAGAAGGAAGAGAGGCGGAGAATTTGAAATGGAGGGACTGAGTTATCATTTGGCATTTATAACCCTGATCTTTTCTTTTCTTATCCATTCTGACATGATGAGTGAATTTAGATGTGTCACTTCTTGTTGTAAAGACTCAATACTGAAAGTAGTCTGATGAAATCCTTTCAAGTGCTTTAACCCTACAACACTAACGTAACAGTTAGTAACACCATCACTAACGTCGGGTTTATTTTACCCGATATAATATACAACAATACATGGCCAAGTGAAGTACTCTTCTTTTATTTTAACGTCTCATAAAACCAAAAAACTGTATCATGGGGCGACCCTATAAAAAGGCTCTAAAATGAGTGAAAAGTTAGGGAATCGGGAAAAAAGACAAACAAGATACATTTGTTGAGAGGGGAAAAATGCAGAGCTTACTATAAAATAAATTTGACAGCAGCCGTAATGAGCACACATCTGGTCGAAAGTATCGACACCTCCCTTCGTTTGGTTGTAAAATTGGATGACTTCAGGCTTGCGAGTGGGTCCTATGCTTGGTTGTGTATGCATGGATGACAGGAGCAGGACAAGCTTCTTTTTTGAAGCTGTGTCAGGGAGGAAGGACACTAAAGTTAGTTCTTTGGTGAAAAGAAAAGCACTGGAGCCTGGCGTGCGATTTGCTTTATCTTTCATCACATGTGGGATCTCCCTTTTGTTTGCTTTCACCGTCCCCACAAGGGTCATGCAGCAGTTCTCCAGCAGATCAATCACCAGTGGCACAGAGGTGAACCAATTATCAGTGGTCACATTCCTGTTTGTCTGGTGATATTGCTCAGCTCCTTGGTGAAATGATGGCCAAGACTTTGGACACCCTGTGGTTGTGTCACCTGCTTCCAGGTATGGTATCCCTGCCAGCAGCTAATTGCTGTGGACATCATTGGCAAGGACAAGCTTGATTCCATATTTGGCAGGTTTGTTGGTGTTATGATGTGGTGTGTTCATGGACCCGAATGCAGACTCAGACAGCAGAGTTCTATTTCAAAACCACGATCATTTATTTCTCTCAGTCAAGGGAAAAGACAGGAAATGGACAAAGTCAATAGGAGGCGTCTCCACGGTTCCAAGCCGGAAAGTGGCTAATCCTGCTGAACGGCAGCCGAAGCTGACAGGAAAACTGTCAAACGTCAGTACGGAGGCACGTCCTCGCGCTCCGCTCGGATCTTAGCCGGGAAGTGGCCGGTCCGCGTCCGTGGCTGGCAGACAGGCTGGATCGTCTGTGTGACACCCGAGGCTCGACACAGGAACGCCAAGACTACACAGTTGATCTCCGAGGAACTAACTGGAAGGCTTCTTCGTACAGGTGAAAACCCGAGGCTCGACACTGTACGGCAGGCAAGTTGAAAAAACTAAATGCATCGTTAGTAGCAGATCTTCAGAGAGTGAACAAATGGACTACTCACGGGTCGGAATACCAGGTAGGTAAACGGACGGACTGACAACTGGAATGAGAGTGACAGGAGTATTTATGTCAGCTGGAGGCGATCACCGGAGATGAGGCACAGCTGTGCCTACGGAGAGAGGTGCGGCAGTGGGCGGGACTCGTAGGAGGACCCTACTGAGGGAAATACAGCAGAGCTAGACACAAATCCTCACAGTACCCCCCCTCAACGGGAGCCTCCCGGCGAACCGCCAGGCTTATCGGGGTGCAGGCGATGGTATGCGGAGTAGCTCTGGATCCATAATCCGGGAGCGAGGAACCCAGCATCGTTCCTCCACACCATACCCCACCCAATCAACGAGGTATTGGTAACCCCTACCTCGTCGGCGGACATCCAGGAGACGGTCGACTGTGTAAACCGGACCGCCTTCGATGAGTCGGGGGGGTGGAGGAGAGGCTAGCAGTGGCACCGAGGCTGCGGCAGAACGCCTTCCAAACTTGGGAGGAGAACTGAGGACCCCGATCAGAAACAATATCCATAGGGATGCCGTGGAGTCTAAAGACATGTTGAACCAACAAGTCTGCGGTCTCGTGGGCCGATGGGAGCTTGGGAAGGGGAATAAAGTGAGCTGCCTTGGAAAACCGGTCCACAATGGTAAGGATGACCGTGTTGTTCTCGGAGGGAGGAAATCTGGTGATGAAGTCCAATGCCATATGCGACCAAGGCCTGTGGGGAACAGGCAGAGGTCGTAATAGTCCAACAGGGGGTCTGTGTGAGGCCTTGTTGCGCGCACAGGTTGTAAAGGCTAGGACGTACGCTTGGGTGTCATTGTCCAAGGATGGCCACCAGAAGGAGCGCCGGAGCCAGTTGATTGTACGTCTTATCCCAGGGTGGCCGGAGAGTCGGGAGTCATGAGCCCATTGTAGGACCCGGGAATGGACGGAAAGGGGAACGAACAGGCGCCCAGGAGGACCACCTCCTGGGTCTGGCTGGGTCTGCTGAGCCTCCCGCACTGCAGACTCTATCGCCCAGGTGAGAACCCCTAGGACACAGGCAGGTGGACCAATCGTGTCCAGAGCTGGGTCAACCTCGTCTGGGGAAAACTGCCGAGAGAGGGCGACGGGCTTCATGTTCTTACTTCCTGGGCGGTAGGTGATGGTGAAATTGAAATGGGCAAAGAACAGAGCCCAACGGGCTTGGCGGGAGTTCAGTCGCCGGGCTGAATGGATGTATTCGAGATTTCGGTGGTCGGTCCACGCAATGAACAGGTGGACTGACCCCTCCAACCAATGTCTCCATTCCTCCAGAGCCAGCTTGACGGCCAGTAACTCCCGGTTGCCCACATCATAGTTCCGCTCGGCCGGGGAAAGGCGCGGCAGTGGGCGGGACTCGTAGGAGGACCCTACTGAGGGAAATACAGCAGAGCTAGACACAAATCCTCACAGTTGGGGATGTATGTCCTAAATAGACACCTCCCTCTAAATGCCAGCAGCTGTTCATCCACAGTTATGGGCACATACAACATTTTACAGTTGTCAATGAATATGTCCCATATTTTTCTAATGGGAGCAAATTTGTCCATGGCCTGTCTTTCCCGCCATGTGTCAGGGTCATCCAATCACAGACAGGCAAGGAGGAACGAAAAGCAACCCTGAGACATAGCAGCACGGCACACAGGTGCACCAGTACCAGGGTTCCACAGTTATTTAGTAGACAGATGGTTGTCCATCTGGCAACCACTAAAGATAACAATCCCCAGCATCGCACGCACCTCTGCTGCTGTTGTTGACTGAACTGTAGCTGTTCCGCTCTGATATATCGTCGCTTCAGCATCAATACGGGACATATGGTAGGGAAGTAGGATGGGCAGTAGGCTTAGAGGTAACAGGTCCTGGGGTGGCCATTTGTCTGGTGGTAGGCCGACTGGAATCATGACATCGTATTTTTTCTCTCTGATGACTTGAAGTGCTAGGCTCAATGCCATCACTATCATCCATCATCATCATGAATGAATGAATGAATGAATTTTATTTATATATCGCTTTTCACAGACAATAGTATCACACAGTGCTTAACAGAGCAGACATTTAAAAGCATAAAAAACACAATGTGACCCTAGGGTCAATAAATTATATACACAGAGAAAAGTAAAAAATAAAATAAAAAATAAAAATAAAAATGTAAAACATATTTTAAGAGCAGGTCTAGGACATGGGTTTACTTTTACACAAACGCCAGCCTAAACAGGTGGGTTTTGAGCTGGTTCTTAAAAGTATTCACAGTATCTGCGAGGCGTAGGCAGAGCATTCCAGAGCCTCGGGCCACTGCCTCAAAGGCTCGGTCACCATGGGTCTTAAATCATGTGCGTGGCAGAAGACCTAGAGCGTTTGACCTGAGAGTGCGGGCGGGTGAATAGGGGCGAAGTAGATCAGCTACATAAGCCGGAGCCTGACCGTGAAGTGCTCTGTAAGTGATGGTGAGAATTTTAAAGTGTATCCGAGATGCTACAGGAAGCCAGTGGAGAGATCGGAGTACGGGGGTGATGTGAGACCGTCGATTTGTCCTGGTGAGTAATCTGGCGGCAGCATTTTGGATGACCTGCAGACGGTTAAGAGCAGATGCACTGAGTGATGTAAAAAGTGAGTTGCAGTAGTCAATGCGTGAAGAGATAAATGTGTGTATGATCATCTCTAATTCAGGTGTTGATATTACAGATCTCAGTTTACTGATATTTCTTAGATGGAAGAAACATGATCTGGACAGCTGCTTAACATGAGGGTCAAACGACATGGATCGATCAAAGAAAATCCCAAGATTGCGCAGGTTGCAATGGGCAGCAGAGGAGAGTGGACTAATAATCTGCCTGATCATGGGGACAAACTCCTCTGGAGCAATAACTAGGACCTCCGTCTTAGAGTCATTGAATTACAAGCAATTTTCTGCCGTCCAGTCTCTGATGGCATTGACAGTCCAGGAGCCTAGTTTATGGAGCTAAATCCAGGTCAAAAGTTGCGTTCACTTGAAAAAAAAATGTGAACCTGAAAGTTCAAAAATACAGCAATGTATTGAAAATAAAAATAAGTGAATGAAAAGTTTTTTTGGGTTGAATATAATTTTGATTCAGTTCTGGAATTTTTTCGAATACATTTTTTTTTTCAGTTTTCACGTTCATATATATTTTGATATTTGAGTTCTTATATTTTTCAGTTTCAGATTTTCAGGTAAGATTTGCAGGTAAGAAATCGAATACATTTTTTTACAGATACTAGAAATTATCCTAAATATTACAATGATGATTGTAAGATAGCGTCATACATAGAGGGAGAAGATTTATTTAAGTGGGGATTTCGCCAAAGCTAGAAATTAAGCAACTAGCTTAATGCTGTTAGCTTGTGTTTGTGTATAGAGTGGTCTCGTGTGACGTCACAGTTTAGCTGTCGGCCATGTTGGAGTACACACAAAGCCACTGGCATGCACGGCTGAGTCGCATAACCTATCGGTGGTGAACTTTTGTGCTGTCTTTGGTTGTGGCAGCAGAGCTGATAGAGACAAGAAATCATTCTTTCGTTTGCCAGCGGTCATTACACATCAAGGAAATGACACGAAGGAGCTATCCAAGCGACGTCGCGAGAAATGGCTGTCACGCATCTCTCGAGATATAAAGGAATGGAATTTGGCATACACTAGAGCAGTGATTTTCAACCGGTGTGCCGCGGCACACTAGTGTGCCGCGAGAGATCGTCAGGTGTGCCGTGGGAAATTTTCTAATATCACCTAATTAACCATTGTCGGGTGTCTGTGCTGTAATAAAGTGTCGCAGATAATGTAATACTCTTCTATGGCAGTGGGTGGCAGCAGAGGGATTTAAATACCTGTAAAGACAATAGAGTTAGTGCTGCGCGACACGTGACAGTGACAGTTTGGGATCAAAGCAAGACGAGCAAGTGACAGTGATGAAAAAAAAAAAAAAAAAAGGTGACAGTGATGGAGAAGTTTTTGAGAAGGGAAAATGCAAATGCCGAACAGGGCCCTGGACAAAATTCTGACCCAGATGAAGGCCCAAGTATGAGTGGTCGACAAAAGAAAAAAGACAAGACGGTGAGCTCGAGGCAATACAGCGAATGCTATCTTTCATTTGGATTTACGTTCACCGGGGATGCTACGGCACCGAGTCCGCTGTGCTTGGTGTGTGGTGAGAAGCTATCCAATAGCGCCATGGTGCCAAGCAAGCTTAAACGCCATCTCCAAACGAAACACCCTTCCGTTCAAAACAAGTCGATGGACTATTTTGTACGCTTACGTACAAACAATGAGAAACAGGCAACTGTTTTGAGAAAAACCACAAAGGTAAACGAGAGAGCCCTCAAAGCTAGCTACCTTGTTGCTGAACTCGTAGCTAAAACAAAAAAGTCCCACACCGTGGCAGAAACATTAATACTGCCAGCTTGTAAAGCCATTGTGAATGAGATGCTCGGCCCTGACGCGGCCAAAGAGATCGCTAAAGTGCCTCTCTCAGATAACACAATTGCCAGACGTATTGATGACATGTCTGCGGACATAGAAACTGTTGTTTTGGAAAAGATGCGCATCAGTAAGAAATTTGCCTTGCAACTTGATGAGTCGACGGATATTAGTGGACATTGTCAGCTCTTGGCCAACGTGCGTTTTGTGGATGGAGAAGCCATTAGAGAAAACTTCCTATTTTGCAAGGCACTGCCAGAAAAATCAACAGGAGATGAAATATTTCGGGTCACGTCGGAATATCTTGACAAAAGCGGGCTTACGTGGGAAAACTGCACAGGTGTCTGCACTGATGGAGCCGCAGCGATGGTCGGGCGCATCAAAGGCTTCGTAAGTAGGGTCAAAGAAAGAAACCCAGCTGTTACTGTTACGCACTGTTTTTTGCACCGTGAGGCCCTCGTTGCAAAGACCTTACCAGCAGATCTAGGTCCTGTGTTGGATGATGTTGTGCGCTTAGTGAACTTTGTGAAGACGCGACCTTTGAAATCTCGCTTATTTGCATCTCTGTGTGAGGAAATGGGAGCGGAACATAAAGTGTTATTGCTCCACACGGAGGTCCGGTGGCTGTCGCGCGGCAAAGTGCTGGCCCGTGTGTATGAGCTCCGAGAGGAACTTAAAGTGTTTCTGACAGACGAGAGGCCCGATTTCTCAAAGCTGCTTGCAAGTGATCAGTGGTGTGCAAAGCTGGCATACCTGGCTGATATATTTCATCATCTGAATGAACTGAACACACGGATGCAAGGCCGAAATGAAAACCTGCTTACAAGCACTGACAAAATGAACGGATTCCGTTTAAAGGTGCAGCTCTGGCAACAACATGTGCAGCGTGGCAACCTTGAGATGTTCCCACTCACCGAGAAACTGCAGGATGGCAACACTGCTGCAATGTGCGAGGTGATTGGCAAACATTTGAAAACTCTGGAGGAGAAGTTGTCATTTTATTTCTCTTCAGCCTTCACAGAATGCCTTGACTGGGTTAGGGACCCATACAGCTCAGCATCCGTTGCTGGAAAGGACATGACTTTAAAGGAGCAAGAGGAACTCATTGAACTGAAACAAGATCGTGGTTTAAAGCTAAACTTTGCTGATCTTCCTTTGGACAGTTTTTGGTTAGCTGTTGCCAAGGAGTTCCCCATTCTGGCCAACAAAGCTATTTTGACATTGCTCCCGTTTTCAACCACATATCTGTGTGAGCTGAGCTTCTCAAGCTTGACAGCGATAAAAACTAAAAACAGAGAGAGACTGAGAGCTGTTGAGGAAGAGCTTCGTGTGTGTCTTTCTACCATTCCTGCCAGGATATCCATGTTGTGTTCATCGAAACAGGCCCAGGTTTCACACTAAGTGAGTACAAATACATTTAGAAACTATATTATTAACTATATGTATTATATGTACTGTGTTAGTGTCTTTTTGTGTCATTTTGGTTGGTGGTGTGCCCCAGGATTTTGTAAATGTAAAAAGTGTGCCGCGGCTCAAAAAAGGTTGAAAATCACTGCACTAGAGTATGTGCGGATCACTTTATAAGTGGTCAGTGATTTTATTTACAAATTCGTTTGTGAACAGTATTTAATAAAGGAAATATAAATTAAACTTGGACATGAGAAGGTTACCGAAGCTTCATCGGCCCGTGACAGCAGTCGGTACCAGAGACGTGTCGAGCGTGTACAACAGGCGGAACACAGAGATGCAGCCTCAGCATTGCTTGATATGAGTTTAACGTCAGATCATAAATATATATATATATATATGTGTGTGGGGGGGGGATGAAGTTAGGGGTTAGTTTAAAGTTAATTCCTACACACACGCACACAATGACGTGCATGTACAATGTAAACAAACACACGTGTCTGTTTGCACTGAGTAAACATTGAATATTGCTAAATATCTGACCAGATCTGTATATATTTACTCTTCCAATGACGAGATGAGAATTCTCGACGACCGTTGCTTTGACGTCTCGGACCCATCCACTGACAAACTGATTATAAGCGTTGAGCCCTTTGTAGCACTCCAACTCGTCTTTTGTGTAAGGACTGGGGGTGTTCACGAGATACGTGTAGATGTTGGCGTAGTTTACCGATGGAAGATAAGTAGGATCGGCACTGAAACCATCTGCACTCATCGTATAGGGATCCAAGTTACCAATAACCTTCAATTTGGCCAGGTAGCGAACCTTTGATGCACTATCCAGTGATTCAAAGTATGGTATTTTCGCCGCACTTCCTTGTTTACTCGCCGCCATGTAGGATCTGTATGTACTCCAACATGGCCGACAGACCTCGTAACTAAGGAGATTGTGACGTCGGTGAGACCACTCCATTGTTCCCTCCTTACACTGACCAGCTCAAGTCCTTCAATGTGTGTTGTCTTTCGTAACAGAATGTCGACTATAATTCGACAGTGGCTGCAGCTGCACAGAGCCTTATAAATGTGCTCGCACAGAACCTCTCAGGGACAGGAAGAGCAAGGAAGAATGCAGCAAAAGCCATCGTCTTCTGTAGAACAGGACATGGCCAGGTTTTAGTTTTTATGGAATTTCATTTTTCATGTTAATTTAATGGTAGTTTGACAAGTTCATATGTATATTCATCATATTTCAATCAAATTGTTTTTTTTAATCATGTAGATCTTTCCCTGGGTTTTTCACAAGAAAAGGTAACCGTGGAAAGCGAATGATGCCGAGTCTAAAGACCTGTGGCACAGCATCCACAAAGACCTGGAGGCCTTTTAGTTTCTATGCATACCTGTTGAACATTAATGCAGAGACAACCCCAACCTCCTCTGAAGAGTTTGACCTTGCCCAGGCAGGACTTGGAAAAAGACATCTCAACATGTCCAGGGATATGGGCCATGAAGAGGTATTGCATAAAGAAAACGTACTAGTTACAAATTGCACAATTGAAACATGCAACTTCATCCTAGTGTTTGGCTTTTCTTCAAGCATGTAGACATCACTTAGTCCCTATGTTATTGTTCTTTTAGTTCTTCAGACGACTACAAGATGAGTATCCTAAGATGCAGGGGCTGACAGGAGGATGGCTACTCTACAAGGCTGCAGGTAGAGAAAACTTGTTATATAAATTCCATTGTAATACATTGCCATTCAAATAAGTAGCCCAAACAAACACAACTGATCTAAACAATGTTGCATTTACAGGTGGGCAGGGTAAACGGAGACTAATAATGATTCCTCCTGATTCTCATGGATACACTGGGACCCTAATTCGCAGTGTTACAGGGTCAGGGAGAAACACCCTGTTTATTGTGCCTCTGCAACATGAGTTTGATGGAAATCCGTTACCTCCAGATGCCATTGAATTCAAAAGTATGCCAAAAGCACAATGCCAAACGTGCAAAGTGAGTTTCCCTTTGCAGATTTTGGCCCTCCATGTTCAAGAGTTCATGGATTCTCAGTCGGCAGCAGAGGATATTGAGGTAAATCGAGCTATGAAATACTGTATATGTGATGTTGCATTGTGCAAGTTTAACTTACGTTAACTTTTGATTGTTGTCCAGTGAGTTATAACAGCATATTTGTGGGTAATTTTTTATGTCTTAGGCATGTCAAAGTGAGGTCCAGATAGTTTCCAGATAGTTTGTACTTTTTTTTAGAGGAGCAGAAGACCATAGGATTGCTGAGACAACGTCCATGAGCCTTGACAATGGAGAGGAGCAGATCAAGAGGTAAATACTGTGTTGTCCTGATACAAAAACATCTTTAGCCTACAGAGCTTTTGTATTCAACATTAGGAGTTAACATCTGGTAATTTTGAGTTTTTTTGGCAGTGTTGATGATGTATTGGACACCATTTGTCAAAGAGTTGCCGTAGAGAAACGGTTCAACATCCAAATCTCAAGAACAAACATTGTGGAGAGAGGCCTTCTACAGTGGCAACGTCAAAAGAAAAATTCACCCACTGCTACTCTGAAAGTGACCTTCTTTGGGGAGGCAGGGGTAGACACAGGTGCTCTCCGAAAAGAATTTCTCACAGGTAAAACAAAAACATATATATTTGCATTCTTATACACTATTGAAAGAGTTTTAGGTTTCAGCTCATGAGTGATGTCATACTTTGGTTAAAAGGGCAGCTAACCCAAGATTCATGTAGACATTTTTCACTTTTATCTTAAAAATATCGTAGTTATCGAAGGACCTCTATCCTTGAGTTGTATGTTATACTGTTAATCGTGTTAGTTCATTTTTCCATAGTGTACATAGAAATAGAATACAACATTATTTACAGCAGTGACTCTCTTCTCAACAACCCAAATTAGAATTAGTGGGCAGATAAACCCGACAGTTCTCAACAGTGATGCAGTGGCAGATGTCCAGTTGCGTGCATTAATTGAGCAGGTAAGACATGGTAGACATGCTGGGTTAATGAAAAAAAGCATTCCTTGTCAAATGATATTGCCATATGTTTACATAGCATATGGCACCGAGATGTTCCTGAAGATTTAATCGAGATGACATTTTTTTTTTCATTTTCAGGTTGAGTTGTCGACTGAGCATTCAATTGAAGGCCTATCTGATGAAATCTGTAATTGCGGATATACTGGAGTTATCTCGGTTCGAAACAAGGAGTCAATTGTTCGGTACGCGAGGACATGTGTTTATGTTTAGGAAAGTATAATACATGAGTAAGGTTTTATAGGAATTATTTTCCTTTCTACTGTTGTAGTGCCATCATACTCCACGCAGTGCTGAGGTTGCAGCCTATGTTGGAACAACTAAGGGAAGGCCTGCAGCTGTATGACCTTCTTCTGCTAATCAGGAAGTAGCCAGATATCTGCCAGCCCCTGTTTGTTCCTGGGGAAGATGTAAAAGTGAGCAAAACAAGAGTGACCATTTATTATTATGAACAAAGAACACTTTCTATGAAATTTCATAATGAATGTGTGTATATAATTTGCATCTTGATTTTATTTCATCATAGGTCAATGCAGAGTTTTTAATGACATCCATTATTCCTCAACTGAGTGACAAAGGGACTACCAGGCATCAGGTTGAGCTGGAGGTGATCAACTTCATCCAGGACCTGCTTTATGAAGCTGAAGGTGTATAGTTTGTGATTTCCTGCAAATGAAAAAATTCCAAAAGCTGTCAAATTTTAGTGTTTTCGTGACACAAGATTGAGGAATTTGTTGTAGTATTTAAAAATAGCCAGCTACCCCTGTGGTTATACTGGTATTGAAGAAGTGATATTGTCCCTGAAAAAGCTTGATGGTGGTAACAGGTATTATTTGCCAGGGTACTTTGTGTTTTAAATCAGAGGCCATCCCTGTCACAATATTTATTTTGGCTGAGCAAAGCCATTATCACAATAAGCATACATATAGATTGTGATGGAAGAAGTAATTTTTGAGTAAAGTAAAAGTAGCTATACCACTGTAAAAAAAAAACTTTGTTTCAAGTAAATGTCCTGCATTCAAAACCTTAATTATGTCAAAGCACAAAAGTATTAGCATCAAAATATAGCAAAAGTATAATTAGTCATTATATATATATATATATATATATATGATGCATTAATGTTGATCACTTTAATGTTGTGGCTGTTGAAGGTGGAGCTAATTTTAGTAATGTGTATTAATGATCTAAATCTGCAAAGTAACCAGAAACTAAAGCTCTCAATGAATGTTGTGGAGTAAAACGTACAAGATTTCCCTCTGAAATAGTTGAGTAGAAGTATAAAGAAGCATGGAATGCAAATACTGAAGTAAAGTAAAAGTACTTTTAAATAGTACTTAAGTGAAGTTAGTAAATGAAATTAGTTACACTCCACAACTGCATAGACATTATACATACAAATGAGAATTCTTTTTTCCTAAACCTCTAGTTCTTAATGAGAACTTTTACAAAGGCCAATCTATATCTCCATTCCTTGTAAAAAGACTTAATGTTAACACAGAATGCCATTTATAACCATTGTGCTTGGCCGAAACAGTCGAATATCTCCAAACCTCAGGAAATCACACACATTTGTTTTGGATCAGCTGTTCTTCTGTGACCGAGAGTACCTGTTTATTTCACTTCTTTAAATCGAAAGACCTGCATTGCAGTAAAAAAGGAAAACTACATTTTAAACTGTCACATAACTTTATTTTTTTCTTCTCTTTGCTTCATAGCTGAAGATCATGAAGAGGACGAAGACGGCCCACGGCCCATCACACCTGCAAGGTTTCTGCAGTGGATCACGGGCCAAGGTCACATCCCACTTCTCCCATCCGAGAAGAAGGATTTTGCTGTGATGCTCAGATTTAACCACGACTGCAGTGCAGACTTTGGGCATCACAGCATCTGTTACCCTGTCGTCTCAGCATGTACAAAGACAATTGCACTACCCGTACGACATATGAGGTCATATGTCGAGTTGAAAAAGGTTATGATGGAGGCTTTTCATCTCGGGCAGGAATTTCACAATGTGTAGACAATTGTCTCTCTCTACCCTCCATTTATTTTTTTTTGCCTCTGTTTATGTTTAGCAAAAACTGCTGTTTTAATACTCTCATGTTCTGAGAAAATAAAAGTATTTAATTGTAATATTTAAAAATACTTGTTTTGAAAAATGAGTTCCGTACACACAAAAATTGTGTTGAATGTTTATAAAAGAGAACAAAATGTTAAGGTTTGGAATTAAAAAACGATTTTATACGATTTATTCTTCTTTTTTTTTTACATGTGGCTTCACTGTTGCCAGTCACAACAAATAAACATTTAAAACACATTCATTGTATACTTGTTGGTGTTAAAATGGTAAAACCCTTGAAACATAACGTTTGCATTTATGGTACATGAGTTAGTACACAGTTCAATACAGCTAAATAAATGTCTCGGCCGTAGGACTCAGATGGTCTAGCAACATCAATAGCGGCCCTAAGGCGTGCCATATCCTCCTCACATAGGGGACATGCAATGGGTGGAAGAATCACTCCAGAACTGGTCGCATTTTGCTCACTGGCACTGTTGAAATCAAGATCTGCATCCTCGATTTCCTTCATTAAGAAAAAAAGGCAGATTTCTTAATTAAACATTTGTCATATAGAAATCAGAGGACATAAAGTAAAACTATAAAGGTAAGCAGATTTTAAAGAGATCAACATGTGAACATAACTGATACGATGCTGATGCAAGTATCAACATAGTATCATTTAATTAGTTGTAATGTGAACAAAGAGATACAAGCCCTGATCAGCATTTGAACAGTTTTGAATACATTTTTGTTCTGTTATCTTTCATTAATTTGACGTTGGTGATTGAAAAAAACTTTGACACATCTGTTATTAAACAATATTCAATTTTCTTACCCCAAATTATAATTGGTAGTGTAATCTAAAGTAAACTAAATTCAGTTGTACCTAGATGTTTTTTCATGGTATAAGTTTTGAGGGCTTCCTTCACAGTGTTGAAAAGCTGTTTTATGCACAATGCTTGTGTCTAAAATAAATTCAAGGAAATGGTGTGAGCTTTGCTATTCTATGAAGTAGAAACACTGGTCAAAACTATCAATGTATAATACTATGTTTGCATAAAAATAACTTAGATTTGCTACCTCTGCCAGGTCTGGAGCATTAACAGGATTCTGGAGGAGTCCGATTGTCCACAGTTGTTGTGGGGACAGATTTTGCTCTGTCCTTAAAGGATGATTATCCCAACCCATCCTGAAGACATCAAGATCCCTCTGCAGACGTGGAAGAAATACATGCTGGGCACAGAACAGGTGGATGCTATCAGAAGGATCTAGAACACCTTCATCCTCAAAGTTGTGAAGAATCTCGTAGTGCACGTTTGAAACAAGCTTCCAAACAGAAAGGCAGTTTTGATATGGGCCTGTAGTTCATGGGCAAAACTGGATCTAAGTTAGGTTTCTTTAATATGGGCTGGATAGTGGCATGTTTGAAATAGGAAGGGACAATTCCTGTAGATAATGAGGAATTGACAATAGATGTTACTGCAGGGCCAATAGTTAGCAGAACATTCTTAAATAGAGAGGATGGTATTATATCCAGAGGGCAAGATGATGGCTTTGTTTTGTTAATTAAGTCCATCAGGTCTTGAAGGCTGATAGGCTGGAAAGAGTCCAGAACAGCAGGAGATTGCGAGGAGCTACAAGTAGATTAACAGATCCAGGCTGAATGCCAGACCTAATACCCGTTACCTTATCAATAAAATAGATAAGGAATTTGTTGCAATCGTCAACAGAATAGCATGGTAATGTAGAGACAGACGGTGAAACAATTCTCTTAATTGTGTCAAACTGAATCTTGGGATTTCTCTTTGAAGAAGAGATTAGGTTGGCAAAATAAGCAGTTCTAGCTTCCTTTACTCCAGTATTAAAAGAAACTCTGAGGTCTTTGAGATATGAGTGATGCACTTCTAGCCCAGTGTCTTTCCAGAGCCGCTCTGCAGACAGCGTCTGTCATCCACGGAGAAGTGTTATAGGCAGCCCTGGTCCTTTCCTTAAGAGGTGCCACTTTGTCCAGCAAAGTGGTGCAATGTTCATTAAATGACTGTATCAAGAGTTCAACATCATTGAGATTTGTGTTAATATCACAGCAGAAGTGCATAGCGAACTGATCAGCTGTACTCTGAGTAATAATGCGGGAGTGGAATGTTTGTTTCAGACACAAGGGGTCAGCATTGACAGAAAGATCAAAGAAAATACATTTATGGTCACTGATCAATAGGTCCTCACAACGGGTATTATCAATATCAAGACCCAGAGAGAACACAAGGTCCAAGGTGTGACCACCCCTGTGAGTGGCGCCAGAAACATGTTGCGTGAAATTAAAAGATTCAGTAATATTGAGAAACTCAGCAGCAATACAGTCTGTGGTATCATTGATATGCAGATTAAAATCACCAACCAGAAGCACTTTGTCTAGCTTGATAATAGAGGTCAGAAAGTCTGTGAACTCTGATAAAAACTGACCAGCAGGACCTGGAGGTCGGTAAATTAAAAAACAGAAAAACGGCTTTAGTCGGCCCACTTTAGTGAGCTGCAGCTCAAAAGTAGCATAGGATTCTGTGCTCCCCAATTGGCAGGAAAGCTGATTCTTCCAGACCACGGCGAGGCCTCCACCGCTGCCTGTCAAACGCGGTGTCCCAACATAAGAACAGTCCACAGGGCAGAGTTCATTGAAATGGATGCATTCCATATTCCGTTGCCAGGTCTCGGTCAGAAATAAAAAAGCCAAATTATGACTTGTGAACAAGTCATTTAAAATGTGAGCCTTGTTTGTTATAGAGCGTGCATTAATCAGACACATTTTGATGGGGGAAGACACTGTGTCGTCATCAGCACAGGAAGCTTTGGGGGTATGTGCAATAAGACAGTGATTCTTAACCATAGGGCGCCACCTAGAGGGCCGCGAAAAACTTTCAGTTTTGCACCTGTGGGCCGCGAGGGCCGCGGGACCGCATAGGTTATCAATTGAAGACACCAGAGATATTACTGTTATCCATGAGACGCTCAGTTACAATATAGCTTCCCACCACCTGGTGGCGGTAATGCGTCAGTCAGTTGTTTAACAAGCTGCAATAAGCAGAAGAAGACACTCAGCTAGCCGCTAGCCTGTAGCGAAAGTTATGGATAAGTTATTAAAAAGAAAAAATGAAGACGACAGTGGTGCCATACCCCCCAAAAGTCTAAATGTGTGCGCAAGTACAACCCTGACTTTCTTAAGTACGGCTTTGTGAACGGAGGCAACGAGGCAGAGCCGAGGGCTCAGTGTGTGGAATGTGGGCTAATGCTATCAAACGAAGTACTGAAGCCTTCAAAAATAAAGCGACACGTAGCGACGAAACATCCAACGCTCGTGGGAAAGTCTGTTGGGCTTCTTGTTGTGTATGCAGGTTTACATACACATGGTAATACAGTTTTTCTCGATTGCTAAGACACATTTCTTGAAACGGTCACCCATTCTCTCAAAACTGTAAACACAAAACCTCATCTTCAAGCACTATTTACAAAACCTCTGAATCCTCTTGCAAAATGAAACTTTCGCCTCAAAACAGTTTTACCTGTGCTCAAAATCAAACACTGCTCTCAAATCACAAACAAAGTGATCAAAATAATATACACTATCAAGCAGTCAGTAAACAATACACCAATGAATAGAAAACACATTGTTCAAAACATATAGTTCTCAGGGAGAAGTCGATTTTTAATCTCAAAACTAATTTCATATGAACGAAAACATGTTCTATTACAGTAGCTCAAAATTGATCAGAAATGACTACTGTGCTTTGCTCTTTGCAATTTATTTTGTTCTTCCTCCTCCTTGTACCCCTATTTGTACAGTACTGTACCCTGCATCTCACAAACGTGTCCTTTGTCTCTGTGATACTGGAATTCTTGTTCTTTCTTGATATGAACCTGCAACCAGTCAACATCTATTGAGCAGTCAGTGCTGTTACTGTAACAAATAGAAAGCACGATGTTCAAGGCCATACAATTTGTTTATTGTTCATTATACAGCCTACAATGCACTGTAGGCCTACTACAGTATACAATACTACAGTGAAAGGGACAAAAATCAAAGGAGTCAACATGTCATCAATGTGCTTCTTCTTGTCTTTGGGCTGGGTCAGGCCAGAGCACTTCGTCGACATCACCTTCAACCACCTGTTTGCTCTCTGAACTGGCTTATATTGGTTGTGTCACATCATTTGATACAAGTGAAATCAATTTTGAGTGATTGTGTTTAATCAATGACATGTGTTCTCTATTTGTATTTGATTGTTGCCACTTGTGTTTACCAGTATGGATGACATGTGCATTAGAGTGCAGAATGTGTTTAGAGTTTTGCTGAAAAGTCGAAGTGAGATCTGAAAATTGTGTTTCACCATGTGACACAGTTTAAGGTATTGACAACAGACTGCACAATTAGCTAAATGAGTTCAGGCAACTGAGAACTTTGCTCAGCCAATGGGTTTTAGTGTTTTAGCAATTGAGAAAAACTGTAAATGTCTTTGTGATCATCACATTGTATCATCTCATTTACAGTTTTTCTCAATGCAATCAATCAATGCACATCTACTTTTTGTAGAACTGCAAGGCTGCCACATGCAGGTGGAAGGAGAGCTATATTCACTCAGGAGCAAGAGACCGTTAGAGTGGGCATGCTCCTTCAAGATAATTTAATACGACTCAGAGAAATCCAGGAACGAGTGATACAAGACAACACACACTTCCAGGGAATCGACAGTGTACAATAAACAAATTGTATGGCCTTGAACATGGTGCTTTCTATTTGTTATAGTAACAGTACTGACTGCTCAATAGAGTTTGACTGGTTGCAGGTTCATATCAACAAAGAACAAGAATTACAGTGTCACAGAGACAACGGACACGTTTGTGAGATGCAGGGTACAGTACTGTACAAATAGGGGTACAAGGAGGAGGAAGAACAAAAGAAATTGCAAAGAGCAAAGCACAGTAGTCATTTCTGATCAATTTTGAGTTACTGTAATAGAACATGTTTTCGTTCATATGAAATTAGTTTTGAGATTAAAAATCTGCTTCTCCCTGAGAACTATATGTTTTGAACAATGTGCTTTCTATTTATTGGTGTATTGTTTACTGACTGCTTGATAGTGTATCTTATTTTGATCACTTTGTTTATGATTTGAGAGCAGTGTTTGATTTCGAGCACAGGTAAAACTGTTTTGAGGCGAAAGTTTCATTTTGCAAGAGGATTCAGAGGTTTTGTAAATAGTGCTTGAAGATGAGGTTTTGTGTTTACAGTTTTGAGAGAATGGGTGACCGTTTCAAGAAATGTGTCTTAGCAATCGAGAAAAACTGTAACAAGGGTTTTGCCTGTTCAACACCGGCATCCTCGATCCCCTCCCCTTCCGTTCCTACGGCTTGTTTGCGCAAATACGTCACAAAACATGTCCGTGTTTGGTATCCCAGCATGCCCAAAATCCTCATCTTTGCAAAGAAATCATCGTTTTTCTTTCATTTCTTATGGTTTCTCCACAAAAGGAGCCCAAACACACACTGTCCAAAGTCGCCATAACCGCTGCAAGTCGTATCTTGCAGCATTTCGACGGAAAAAGACACATTACAGACCCGACAACGTGCTAGCGGATGTTACCATGGAGCTACTGCCTTCAGAAAAAGCTAGTACTTATAGTACAAACCGTATCTTCCTCTTGCATAAGCCGTCAACCAACGTTTGCGTAACTGAGCTATTCTCATGCTCGATCGTGCGCTCTCTCGCAGCCATTAAGCACAGCAAGTCCGCTACTCACACACCATGTCTTCCACCATATATACATAGTTTTTGCAATTTGCAAAGGCTAATAATAAAAGGAAAATAATATAATATCAAAATATAAAGGGAGAAACACCTTTAGTGTGTCAGAATATCATGTGGTTACCATGTGTCCATTTGGGTCTCCAAATGTCCTTTTAGAGCTCCGCCTGGATCTCTTCATGGAAGAAACACTGTAGAATGGTCATACTTTGTCCAATCTTCTTCAAATTTGAGGCAGTTGTTCACTGATAGTGTAGTTACAGCCCTATACTGTCCTTTACCTGTACAGATACAGCCACCGGCAGTTATTTATGCTGAAAGATACTTTTTTATTTTATGCGGACAAAAATCTTAAATTTGTACTGACTCCAAAGGCCCACTGCTCTGTTTCTGTATGACCTACAGGTTGTCTGACACTTTTGATGCATATAGTCAGAGTGGGCCCCGGGACACTTTGTACTTGAAAAGTTGGGCCCCGAGGTCAAAAAGGTTAAGAACCCCTGGTATATAGTGTATTGTGTCCTGTTATACATGTTATATAAAGTGTGTTGTGTCCTGTCATACATATGTTGTATATAGTGTGTTGTGTCCTGTTATACATGTTGTATATAGTGTGTTGTGTCCTGTTATACATGTTATATAAAGTGTGTTGTGTCCTGTCATACATATGTTGTATATAGTGTGTTGTGTCCTGTTATACATGTTGTATATAGTGTGTTGTGTCCTGTTATACATGTTATATAAAGTGTGTTGTGTCCTGTCATACATATGTTGTATATAGTGTTGTGTCCTGTTATACATGTTGTATATAGTGTGTTGTGTCCTGTTATACATGTTATATAAAGTGTGTTGTGTCCTGTCATACATATGTTGTATATAGTGTTGTGTCCTGTTATACATGTTGTATATAGTGTGTTGTGTCCTGTCATACATGTTATATATCGTGCGTTGTGTCCTGTTATACATATGTTGTAGATAGTGTGTTGTGTACTGTTATATATGTTATACATAGTGTGCTGTAGTATAGTGTTGCTTTCTGTTATATTATTTAGAGTGTTTTGTTATGTCATATATGGTGTTATGTTATTACAGCAGTCGCTCAGTACTTTGAGGATGGCAGGTCTCTTATCTGTTCAATATTCACCACTACCTCCACTTCTACTGTAGTGCCCCCAAGCAGGGCACTAAACCTTCGTCTGCATCCAGCGGAGTTGCTCAGTGTTTGTAGTGAACCTGGATACATAAAGGTGAAACGTCTTCTCCTGTTCTCTGCTTTGTCTGAAACAAAGCATTTTTCTCGAAGCCTCCTTTTTCCAGAAGTGTAATGAGATAGCCCAGCCTTGTAATTGGTTAAATTACTAGTCATTAGTTCCATCATATGCTAATTAGCTCATATGTAAATTGCGGGGGCCAGATGAATCCCAGAGCCCATCTCTGTGTAATTAGTCTGTAATTCCTCTGCATCCTGTGGAACACAGTGAAGTTGGCAGGCCAAACGTGTGTCTGATGCAACAGAGGGAGGGACTGGGGACTAATTAGAAATATCTCACATGAAGCATTTCTACATTAATTACATTTTTTATGTCCCAATACTTTTGTCATTCCTTCTCCCCACAACTGGGCTGCATCAGAGGACATCACAAACCAACAAGGAGCCCGACTGCTGCTTAATCAAAGATGTGGCTCCTTATTTGCATTTATAATTGGAATTAATTAGGATCATACAAATAGTGTGTGTGTGTGTGTTCTCTCAGAGATGTTCTTGCTCATGTGGATTTCTTCATTCAGCTGATGATGTCATCAACGGTGGACGGACAGCAGGACATCTGGAGTGAATCAGCTGCTATTAACAGCAACATGTTAAACTCTGTTATGCATCCCAATAGCTGCCTGTCTGAACACCTCAGGCTGGCCATTACTGCAGCGTCCTTTGCCATTTGTTGGTTATTGTCTTTCCTTCATTGTTAAACTCTTTGAAACTGTTAAGAAAGGTGTTGTATAAAGTAGTTATTATCGTTATTACTCTCTGGTGCCCCTTACAACATGTTAGGGTACCACTTTATAACAAGGTAGGTAGCATTTATAGAAAGGTCTGTAAGCTCTCAAGAACACTTCACTAATGGACAATACATAATGAACCTATTTGTACTATTTTACACAGCAAACATATTTTACTAGTCATGTTCAGTGCAGAGGGCATGATGGTGTCATGGGGATGTCATCAGGGTCATCTCAAATCTATAACAGACAGCCTACATTACAAAGAACGTGGCAGGGTCCGCCCAATGAAAAGATCATATCAAGTTGCATTATGGGAAGATTATGGTCCAGTATTGTTTTATTAAAAGCTCAGCTTCTGCTGCTTATATTCCGAGTCTCTCTTGGGAGCCTTTTATGGACATGTCACTAGATGTGTGGAGTAGCCCTCTGAAGACGTGTATTTACAACCTGTTCACCGAACGCTGGACCCCGCTGCTCTCCAAAGACTGAGGGAGAACATGTTGCGCTCCAGTAATGAACCCAACTACAGGTCCAACTGTGCAATGAAGGATGGTGGCTTTTAGGTTAGACCATTAGATGGTGTCACTTTTCAGTGAGTGAAAAGGCAATGAAGGTTCAGTGCACTATGAAAGGAATCCTGGACGGGTTTGTCAAAAGAACAAATCACCCAAAAGCCTGAACCAGAAAGGGCTGTGAAGCTACTTGTTCTGTCAGGAGAAGCTGCAGAGCTTTGGTTCTGCTGTGACGTGAACTGTTCAGACTAAATGGAGTGAATCTCATGTTCGTGTGAATACTCGTTCGGCAGCACACATCCGATATGTAGCACATGACCTTGGCTCAGACTATCTAATTCAGTCTGCTGTAGTTTTGAGGGCAGCACTGCAGGCGACGCTGCACCCCCCCCCCCCCCCCCAACCACACATGACCCCAGGCTATCCGTCTGACAGCCAGCAATTAGAACTTCACCAGTAACTACCCCAGACCCTCATTACCAGTTAATTAAATTAAATCTATCAGGAATTATCTGCTTAACCCTGTGAGGGAGGAATAGCTTCACAAACCCTCACAAGTAGGAACCAGCAGAGCCGGAGCTTTCGTCCTGAAACGTGACCTTCCTTTAGGCTTCGATTGTTGGACCTACGCTCAGTCATCGATGCCAAAACGTCTGTTCATAGTCGATCCTTGAGCTTTCTTACTTGAGGCGTATTTCACAGGTGGAACACACGGACTAAAAACCCTAAAAAAGAACATTTTGGAGCCATTCTTTTTCAAAGCCAAAGACATTTTTCACAAACAATGTACAGTTTTTATTCCAAAAGAGCAGTGTGTACGAGCTGACGCCTTTACACATTCCATTTCAACAACAGTAAAAGGGTTAAAATCCTCCATAATTTAAACATTCATTTCAGAAAAATAACATCCATTTATTTATTCTCAAACAGGTCATAAAAAGCTACAAAATGGAGACTCGAGATCTATGCACAGAAATAAAAACATAGAAAAGTCAGTGTGGCTGGACTGTACACAGACGGGCTCCTCCTCCTCCTCCTCGTCGTGTCATCACTGCTTCACCATCAAGTGAATTTATATGTGTGACTGTCAAGGAGAGTCACTTTTAGTCCACAGCACATATCACTGCTGGCACAGTACCAACACCATTAAAGGTTCTCGGGCATCTTTACTCAACACGCTGGCATGTCCGATAGTCAGTCTGCACTCATTCATTTAAATATTAGCACATTAGAATTCAATGAAGGAAGGAGTTATTACAGCTGTTGGATGGGTCCGTTCTAATGTTTGTTGCAGTGATCAGTCTTTATTGCTGCTGTCTAGAGTCTGCACTACAGTATCACTCAGACATGAACACGACTGTCAGAATAGAAATAAAGAGCTTGTTGAAGGCTGACAGTTGGTTTTAGTCCCAGTGAGATGAGAACACGTCCATCATGTCAAGTCAAGCAGCTGATCGGTGGTAAATACACAGTGATCATCAGCAGATTGTTAAATAAGCAAATAAGTGTAGAAACTACTTTTTTAAAATATGATCATGTTAACATCAGTTAATATGTGCTGCTGCTATCATAGTGTGATATTAAGAAGACTGTTGTGCAGGTGTGTGAGCAGCACTTTGAGTCAAGTGTGGATACACTGAGTACACTGTCAGGAAGGAAGCTTAACTACAGCTCTTCATCCTGCAACTCCTCTTCACACAGATCAACCTGTCGTAGTTGAGATTATATATCTGTTGGGACCATGTGCTTTGAAACAGAGGGATCTGGCCTGTATAGGTAGATAGCATTCAAACCCCCACAAGAGAGGATTCCACACTCACCTGTGAAATCTTCACCCAAACACAACGCTGGCCTCCCATTGGTCAGGCCCACAGACCCCTGTGGCTCAGCCCTTCTCAGCCCTAACTCTCTGCCTTTCCAGTCGGACTCACGTCAAAGAAGGGGAAACGCAGCGTTGCTGTTCATAAAAGGATCCTAGGTCAGTTCTTCATGCGCAGGACAAAGAGAGACTATTTGTTTGGTTTTTTGTTTTGCATCCTGGAAAAGGAAGCGGACAATTTGCCTGCCGAATTGAATAAAACTGATTCTTCAGAGAAAGAGGACACTTCTCTTTCCAACCAAGTGCACTTTGTGCCAGCCGTAAGGAAGAAACATTCCCTGACTGAGCCGAAGAAATGACCTCTGACACACAGTTTCAGCACGGAGCTGTGCAGCCTGAGGGCCGAGGAGCTCAGAAAGACCACAGAGCCACCTCACCGTCAGGCTTACTTAGGGTGTCCGGGCTTCGTCAGGTCATTGTGTTTATTATCTTCTTTGTGTTTTGCTTAAGTTACATTTCATAACGTGGTATTGTGTATGTATAATAATCGCCAAGATTAACGACCGAGATGGTTAATGTTGTGTATTTCATACTGCTGCAACCGTGTTTTGAGATAGTTCAGTCCCCGTTCGGTAGCTTGTTGTTTCATGGGTTCAAAGGTCAGAACCTTTGGGGCGAGTCAAAGATCGTCAGCCGCGTTTCTGTGATGAGATGCAATCCCCGTATATTTGGCGGTGGTGAGGATCTGTTTGAGGATTTATTTTGTTTTGCTTTCTCTCTTCTTTCACTAACCCACACACACGTATATAGCGTGAAGCTACATGTAGCTCCGGGTTGGGCTAACTGCTTCAGACACGTGTAGATAACCAGATCTCTATATTCGCCATTTTGTGGTCTTGTGAGTGTGGTCACGTGCAAACTCCATTTTGATAGTTCGTGCTAATGTGTAGTCCCACTTGATGTAGCCAAGTTTTAGATGACATCATACGTTGTCTGAACTGTTCTCTCCCCTCTCTCATTACAGATAGTCTGTTGATTTTAGATAGCGTGCTCATGAATGTATAGTTGTTTGTTTAGATATTAGTTGACTAGATCATTGTTATTAGAACGTAATAAACTCTGTTATATTTAAGGAGCAGCTGTCTGTGGTTACTTTGTGCATGTATTGTGATAACAGCTGATCTGTGGTCTGTGCTCTTAAACTCAAACCTTCACGTTCACTCTGAATGTGTAACAGTACTCAGACTGTTGACATAGTGAGTGAACACGAGTGATGAGATGAAGTTTATCGTTTGGTTATTGGTCCCTGTTCTCTCGGCGGTGCCCTGTTATTATTAATAATTGTTAATAATCTTACTGACATTAATAATTCTATTGATGTCAATCATTTTGTTTTTCATATATACTCAAACACGCTCCTTTCCTTCCCAACATATTATATATATGTGTCGTATCCTTATATTATTATTTATTTTGCAAAAAAACAACAACATACAACTCCATACTAATGTTTGATCAGCAGGTACTACAGTCGGTGGAATGTAAAATGAAGGCCAGAAGAACTGTGGCTCCACTAACTGTGTCTCTATCTGCTATCATGCCAAAGGAGCAGTTACTGTCCTAAAAGGAGCCTTTTGTCCTGACCTGTCATTGCTGTAAAGGATATGAGTCGTAGTCGAGCTTCTGGGTGAGAACTCCTGTCAGGATGAACTCAGCGTTGTGGACATCTGGACAACAGAGACAGAATGAGAAACACGTCAGCACATATTCTGATAGAACATCAGGTTTACAGACACACTTCTCTCAATGCTCTTTGTAAAAAAATCTCGATGTGTACAAACACATTTTCAAGCATTAACAAGTGAAATGCTGCACTGTAGGCTTCTGTAAAGAAGAACTTATGCAACACTAACAGGCTGATATATACAAAACACTGTAGAGTACAGTGAAGAAACACAGTAGAGTAAAGTGAAGAAACACAGTAGAGTACAGTAAATAAACACAGTAGAGTACAGTGAAGAAATGCAGTAGAGTACAGTGAAGAAATGCAGTAGGGTACAGTGAAGAAACACGGTAGAGTACAGTGAAGAAACAGTATAATACAGTGAAGAAACACAGTAGAGTACAGTGAAGAAAGACGGTAGAGTACAGTGAAGAAACACGGTAGAGTACAGTGAAGAAACACAGTATAATACAGTGAAGAAACACAGTAGAGTACAGTGAAGAAAGACGGTAGAGTACAGTGAAGAAAGACGGTAGAGTACAGTGAAGAAACACGGTAGAGTACAGTGAAGAAACACGGTAGAGTACAGTGAAGAAACACAGTAGAGTAAACATTAGAGTACAGTAAAGAAACTCCGTAGAGTACAGTAAAGAAACAGTAGAATACAGTGAAGAAACACAGTAGAATACAGTAAAGAAACACAGTAGAGTACAGTAAAGAAACACAGTCGAGTACACAGTAGAGTACAGTGAAGAAACACAACCGAGTAAAGTAAAGAGACACAGTAGAGTAGAAGATTTTGATCGGCCCCAATACTGATTCTTAAGATCCGTTTAGGACATATCTAATATCAAGTGATTTTACAATTGCTTTCTAAAAGTGGATAATACTCAGAACGTAGGACAGGAGTAAGACTGTCTGTGTGTGTGTGTGTTTTACCAATGTTTTTCAAGAAGTATTCTCTACAAAGGTGGAGGTCATTGTCACAGGAAATTAAGATGATCTCTGGAAGATTCTGCAACAGAAATCCAACATGTAGTTAGTACTTTGTAAATAAATGTATTATGTATTTAATAAAATAAGTTTTACTATCTGCTGTTTACATTTCTTTATTAGTACTAATGCTTAGTACTGTATTAGTTCTGTTGAGAAACCTGACGTAAACATAAATGATCATCATTGCTTAAAGGTGCATTGTGTATGAGGCCAGAATTTAGTTAAAAAAAAAAAAATGAACTGCATGTGAAGAAGTTACAGTGCAGAAGTTTGCTTTGATTAAACATTTGTGGGAGGGCATTAGTGATGTATTATTAAGGGCTTAGTTAATGCCAGTGTTCGGAAGTTAAACGAGTCATAATTCCATCTCTAATTGTTGGAATGCTGTTAAGCATTCCAACTATTGTTCTTCGAATCTTTATTCAACTTCTTCTATTTCTTCCGTCGCACCGCTTCTCCTCCTTCATTTTTTAAGCTACAGAAATCGTTCAACTATTAAAATGTTCAGCTCCTTCACCAGAGGTCTGCTATGACTTTTTATATTTCTAACCTTTAAACTTTTTGAATTATTAAGCTTTTTATTTTTTCAATAGGATCTCTATGGAGAATATTTTCAAATGGCTTCAGGCACACAGGTGTTTGCGATTAAGCCAATTAGTGATGTTTATAAACAGACTCACAGACACACGCGCACATACACTCCTCTCCCTCTATCTCTCTGTGTGTCTCTCTCTTATACAGTCATTCAGGTCTTAGGGATCTTTCTTCTCTCTCTCTCTCTCTCTCTCTCACTCATTCTCTTCTCTCTCTCTCACTCATTCTTTCTTCTCTCTCTCTCTCTCTCTCTCTCTCTCACACTCTCTCACTCATTGTTGGAATGCTGTTAAGCATTCCAACTATTGTTATCCTGTTTCTTCATTCAACTTCTTCTATTTCTTCCGTACCCCTCTTCTCCTCCTTCATTTTTAAGCTACAGAAACTGTTCAACTGTTAAAATGTTCAGCTCTTTCACCAGAGGTGTGCTATGACTTTTTATATTTCTAACCTTTAAACTTTTTGAATTATTAAGCTTTTTATTTTTTCAATAGGATCTCTATGGAGAATATTTTCAAATGGCTTCAGGCACACAGGTGTTCGCGATTGAGCCAATTAGTGATGTTGATAAACACACAGACTCACAGACACACGCGCACATACACTCCTCTCCCGCTCTCTCTCTCTCTGTGTCTCTCATACAGTCATTCAGGTCTTAGGGATCTTTAGTGTCTCTCTCACTCACTCACTCATTCTTTCTTTCTTCTCTCTCTCTCTCACTCATTCTTTCTTCTCTCTCTCTCTCATTCTTTCCCCTCTCTCTCTCACTCATTCTTTCTTCTCTCTCTCTCTCTCTCTCACTCATTCTTTCTTCTCTCTCTCTCACTCATTCTTTCTTCTCTCTCTCTCTCTCTCTCTCTCTCTCTCTCTCTCTCTCTCACTAATTATTTCTTCTCTCTCTCTCTCTCACACTCATTCTTTCTTCTCTCTCTCTCTCACTAATTATTTCTTCTCTCTCTCTCTCTCTCACAAATTATTTCTTCTCTCTCTCTCTCTCTCACTCATTATTCTCTCTCTCTCACTCACTCATTCTTCTCACTCTCTCTCACTCATTCTTTCTTCTCTCTCTCTCCCTCTCATTCTTTCTTCTCTCTCTCTTTCTCTCTCACTCACTCATTCTTTCTTCTCGCTCTCTCTCTCATTCTTTCTTCTCTCTCTCTCTCTCTCTCTCTCATTCTTTCTTCTCGCCCTCTCTTTCTTTCTTCTCTCTCTCTTTCTTCTCACTCTCTCTCTCACTCATTCTTTCTTCTCTCTCTCTCATACAGTCTTTCAGGTCTTAGGGATCTTTAGAGGTCTTTCCACCCTCCCACACACACACGCCATTTTAAAATAAAAGCCCCACAGAATGAATCCTAACTGAAATGCTTGTGATGAGCCTGTCATTTAATAACCGGTTTGTGTTTATCGAACATCATGATTCTGTCTCCTCTCCCCTTCTGCCCTACCCCATTTCAAAATAAAAGCCCCAGAGAGTGAATTCTAACTGAACTGCTTGTGATGAAGCCTGTCATTTAATAACCTCTGTTTATGTGTGTCAAACATTATGATTATGTCACCTCCCTCCCCCACCCAGCCCCATCCTTTCCAAATAAAAGCCCCATGGATTAACTGTATGAAAACATTAAACTCAAAATTAGGCTTTTTTGTTGAAATAATGAATGCTCTTACAAATACTGCGCCAACTACTACTGCTGCTAATATTTCGAGCATTACTACTACTACTGCTGCTACTACTTCTACTACAACTTTTGCTGTTGCTACTATTACTAGTGCTATTACTGCTACCATCAATATTATTACTACCACTACTGCTATTACTACCACTACCACTATTACTTATACTACAACTGCTCTACTACTGCTATTCATGCTACTACCAGTACTAATACTACTACAGCTATTAGAACGACTGCTACTAGTACTACTACTACTGCTACTTCAAATACTGCCATTACTTTTACTACTACTACTACTACTACTGTTATATTAAATACTACGACCACTACTACAGCTATTACGACTACTACTGATACTAGGCTGCTACTTCTTCTAAATACCAATACTTCTTCTAAATACTCATACTTCTACTCCTAATGATACTTCTACTACAACTACGACTTATACTACTACTATTACAAATATCACTACTGCTATGACTACTACTTATTCTAATGCTACTAATACTTCTACTACTAATAATACTTCTACTTCAAATACAACTTCTACTACTATTACTACAAATATCACTACTTCTGAAATTTGTTTAAGCTACAGAAATTGTTCAAATATCAAAATGTTCAGCTCTTTCAGGAGAGGGGTGCTTTGACTTTTCATATTTGTAATCTTTAAACTTTTTTGAATTAAGCTTTTTGCAATTTTCTTTTGAATGGGATCTCTATGGAGAAAATCTTAAAAATCCTGTTATACTTCAACTTTCAAAGCCTTCTTCTTCCTCATACTTTCAGCTAGACACCATAGTTAGACATTTCAACTAGAAGGTTTTTCAGCAGTGCAGTTTAAATGCTTTCGAGCTTCAACATTTTTCAAACAGATAGTCTCCCATTTCTTAATTTTCAGCAATTTTTTCACAATTCATTTCAGCTTTCAGCATTCCAACGCATTTTCAGCAGGAAATGCTTTTTCTAGTTCCACTATTTCTTCCGTCCCCCGTTTTGTCGCAACGCTTCTTCTTCTTCATTTTTTAAGCTACAGAAACCGTTCAACTATCAAAATGTTCAGCTCCTTCAGCTCGTCTGCTATTTCGACTTTTTCTATTTCTAACCTTTAAACTTTTGAATTATTAAGCTTTTAGCAACTGTTTTTGAATGGGATCTCTATGGAGAATATTTACAAATCCTCTTAAACTTCTTCAACTTTCAAATCCTTCAACTTCCTCATACTTTCAGCTACAGACACCATTTCAACTTTCAAATGTTGAGAAAACCCTCAACTATTGCCAACATGATTCAGCTTTTTGATATCTTTTAAACTTTTTGAACTGCAGCAATTTAACTTTTATGATTTTTCAGCCCTTTTCTGACTTTATAATGGGTGTGTATTGCGCAGCTTAGAGTGCGTGATGTCACCGCTAGAGTGAAGAGCAGCTTGAGATTCTTGTGAAAAAAACATTTGTATTTTGCCACTGTGTCCACAATATTCACTCTTCATGCATAATTTCTGGATGTAGAAGTAGCTAATATTGTCCTTGTCGTAGAAAAATTACTGTGGAATCCCACAGATTTCCACATTTGACACGGAAGCCATTAATTGAGAGGAAAACCAACTTTCTGCTCCATAGAGACCAATGTTAAATTTAGCTTCAAAAACATCTTCCACAGAACACGGTACCCCATTTCTAGATCGCCAGTTAAGCCACATTTTTTACACTACAGACACAATTTTTACAGAATCTGTTCTTCAACTCATTCTTCCCCTCAATTATTAATATCGCAGCAATAGGAGCTACGGTTATGGGAGTTTTGATGATTTGTTTGAGAGGTGTTTCCCTGTTTTATCTCCATGAAATGGCTTCAGGCACACAGGTGTTTGGGATTGAGCCAATTAGTGATGTTGATAAACACAGACTCACAGACACACACGCACATACACTCCTCTCCCTCTCTCTCTCTGTGTGTCTCTCTCAGACAGTCATTCAGGTCTTAGGGATCTTCAGAGGTCTTTCCCCCCTCCCCCACCCCATTTTAAAATAAAAGCCACACACACATGATTTGTTGCAGCTGTTACGTGTTGCATCTCGGCCAATCAGACATGAGTATTCTGATAAGTTTCCTGATTCGAGTGACATTTACACACACCGCGACACAAAAGGGAGAGGTGAGGAAAGACATGGCAGAGCAGGACAACAGTGTTAGCTGTAAAAGATAAAACATCGGACAATCTCCAAATGAGAAAGTTTGCCAGAGATATCAGAGCCTCTCTCTTGCTCTCTCTCTCTCTCTCTCTCTCTCTCTCTCTCTCTCTCTCTCTCTCTCACACAAATTCTTTCTTCTCTCTCTCTCTCACAAATTCTCTCTCTCTCACACAAATTCTTTCTCCTCTCTCTCAATTCCCTGTCTATGTCTCTCTCTCATACAGTCATTCAGGTCTTAGAGACTTTTAGAGGACCCCCCCCCACACACACACACCCCATTTCAAAATAAAAGCCCCAAAGAGTGAATTCTAATTGAAATGCTTGTGATGAAGCCAGGCATTTAATAACCTCTGTTTATGTGTCAGACATTATGATTGTGTCTCCTCTCCCCCACCCAGCACCACCCTTTCAAAATAAAAGCCCCATGGATTAACTGTATTTAAACAAGCTCAAAATTAGGTTTTTTTGTTAAAAAAATGAATGCTCTTACTAATACTGCGACAACTACTACTGCTGCTACTAATACAGTATTACTACTTCGACTATAACTTTTGCTGTTGCTACTATTACTGCTACTACTGCTACCATCAATATTATTACTACCACTACTCCTATTACTACCACTACTACTATTACTTATACGACAACTGCTACTACTACTACTGCTATTCATGCTACTAAAAGTAGTAATACTACTACAGCTATTAGTACGACTGCTACTAGTACTACTACTGCTACATCTTCTACTGCCATTACTATTACTACTACTACTACTACTGTGATATTAAATACTACGACCAATACTACAGCTGTTACTATGACTACTGATACCAAGTCTTCTACTACTTCTTCTAATTACTAATACTTCTACTTCTAATAATACTTCTACTACAACTACAACTTCTACTACGACTACAAATATCACTACTACTAGTACTTATTCAAATGCTACTAATACTTCTACGAATAATACTTATACTAAAACTTATACTACTACTAATATCACCACTGATGAATTTTTTTAAGCCACAGAAACTGTTCAAATATCAAAATGTTCAGCTCTTTCAGGAGAGATGTGATATGACTTTTCATATTTGTAATCTTTAAACTCTTTGAATTATTAAGGTTTTTGCAATTTGTTTTTGAATTGGATATCTATTTTCAGCAATGTTTTTGCCATTCATTTCAGTTTTCAGCATTCCAACACATTTTCAGCAGGAAATGCTTTTTCTAGTATCTATTTCATATTGCTGTGAAAACATCTGGATTCATTGACTTTTCTCACCAAAACTCTATTTTAGAAGATCACATTTGAACACATCATGATAATGCCCAATACTCATTTTCTATTGTTTTTTGCAGCCTGAAGGCAACATATTGTAACTGAGTGGAACCTCCATACATTCACTGGTAGCTGCTTTATAAGCAGGACTGTTCTAGGGAGACTCTGTGATGTCGGCAGAAGAGCATGTCACTGTGATTAATCTGAGCAGCATTCATGACCATGCATCACAATATAATATGTTTACCTGTCTGAATCAGTTAGCTGTTCCAAATGTTGCTATGCTGTGAGCTATTTAGCCAAGCAGGGCTGTTAACGTTAACTAGCCCTCCTTTTGCCGATTTCAACAGACTTAATGTTCACAATGTAGCATCATCGTGATCGGAGACTGAAAGCATTAAAGGCGATCGCCCAACGCATGTTTTTCCAAATTGTTCAAGAGTTTACTTGCCCCGGGCCAGCGCCCTGCTATGTTTTGTGTTGCAGAGATATCTACTGAATTGAGCATGCTAACCAGTTAGCCCTGGCCCATCCTGTCTTGTAATACCACTTGTTCCACGACAGGCGACAGTGAGTCACTGTAATGTATAGTGTGCCCTCAGTCCAACATGAGAGGACGAAGAAGCAGAGCTGTCCAGAGAGCTTGTCAAACACATTGAAGGGTTTCTTTATTTGCCAGGAGACTAACTTCACAGGGAGAAGGGCGGGACAGACTTTCAGTTAGCAGTTAGCTGTAACAATTAGCATTCAGTCAGCACAACTCCCAGTGTTGGGAGTCACAGCAGGCTGCTGGAGCGCTGGGTCTAACCTGTGTAACGGAAGCAACAGAAGGTCTGCTGACCCCTGGGATCAGACCCCCGGTGCTGGCGTTTGCTCTGGCTACATTTCTGTTGTTACAGCTGCTAACTGAGGGTCTGTCTCCCTGAACAACCAGTTGTTCTCCCTGAAAAGTAGTCTCCCGGTGTCGGGGAGGAAAAAACGAAAATACAAGTCGTTTTCACATTTCTGCAACTTTGGTTTTAATCCAATAAACAACTATAAAAGCGCAGACGGACCCGGTTAGTGGCAGAAACACACAGAGAGCTAACGTAAACTACAGGCTACTGCTGTTAGTTAGGAGTTGGCTTTTTATTTTATAACTGATGACTGTAAATTCAGATTGTATTGACACATCTAGAGGTGAAATGCTGAATTACACATTGCCCCTTAAATAACATCACCTTCCATTCATTGGCTGTAAGGACTTTTGATAAATTTGGTATGTTAGGTACCACTAAAACCTTTTCACTGTCATTTTACCAACCTAAATTGTGCTGCATATTAAAAGCATTTGAAAGAAGAATCTGTGTTTTTCAGGACATAAAAGGACAGACTGTGGATGGGTGCACCTTGTTCTGTTTGTGCTCCATGATCTTCCTGTAGGAGGGTTGTTTGGCCAGCAGCTTCCCTCCAGCACTCTCCAGGATGGGCTTCATGGTGCTGAGGCTGGGGCAGATCCCCGGGGTCAGATAGAAGTACTTCCCCTGCATCAGCCATCACATCAAACAGACAAAATACATTCATCAGAACCAATCCAGCTTCACACATTTTCACCACTGTTCGGTCTTTCCAGTACCAGCGAGAACAATCTCAATGAAAAACACATTTTGCCCGAATCACTCTGCCCATCAGGTAAACGCTCCAGGCCAGCTGCTTTCAGAGGGAACTTGTGTCTAACCTTGAAGAGCGGTGCGCTGTGTGCTCTCTTTAGTGACTCCTCCAAACTGAAGCCAAACAACACCTCTGCCTCCGCATCCCTCAGAGTGTAGCTCTGCTCATCTGCAACACACACACACTAGGCTAGCTCACTGCTGTGAGGGACACATGTTTATTCTTTTTATTAGGAAAAAGGGAGACACACATACCCACAAACTTCTGGCTCCTCCAGCTCTCCTCCAGCCACTCTGGGCTGACGATGTGTTTGACCACAGACATGGCAGTGAGGAACTTGATGGTGCGAGTCACCTTACTAGCCAGCAGGTGAGTGACTTTCTGACTGTTGTCTGCTACTTCTCCACCTAAAGCGTGTAACCTCTGCAGGGGAGGAGACGAGGACAGATACCATCAAACACGGAGAAGCTTATGTTGAGAAGAAACAAATTATGTTTACTCATGTTTAGAAACAGGAAGCTCGTGACCTCATTAAAGTGCCTGATGGTGACAAGGTGAGTGTAACAATAGAATCCTGTCTGATGGTTGGTGACTGTCCTGTTAACATTGCTTTGAGAAGTCTGATGCTGATCCAGATAAAAGTGACAAAGAGACACATAATGAAAGGTGTAGTGTTTGAGTGAGTGATGAGCAGACGTTACCTTCGTGTACTGCTGTACTTGTGTGGGCTCAAAGCCTGTAAACATGACTCGGGGAGTAGACTCCGGAGGAAGCTTCTTATTGGGGGACTGGATCTCCTCCAGCCTGCACACACACCATTGTACTTTTAGCCACAAAACCACCATGAGACGGCGATGTGGATCTAACTTGTTGTTTCATAGTGACACATGGCCTGTGCCCAGATCTGCTGTACTGACCTGGCCTTCTTGTTTGCAGGCTGGTCAGTTATCTTCTGCTTCTGGAACAGCTGGAGACTCTAAACACCACACGATCACAACAGGTGAGCCAACACAGCAGCAACACAAGCAGTGCAGCAACTATCATCCACTGTTTGGTTCTGTACTGACAGAACTATAGTGGTGTAACGCAGTGATTTTCAACCGCTGTGCCGTGAGAGATCGTCAGGTGTGCCGCGGGAAAATGTTCAATTCCACTTAATTGGTCCAATAAAATATGATTGATTTGCTGCAAATAATTTGCATTGTTGAGCGTCTGAGCTGCAATACAGTGTCTGGCTAAGTAATAAATACTCTTCCATGCCAGTGGGGGGCAGTAGGTAGCGCAGTAATGACGTGTTAATGTAGGACAGGAGAACTAAATGATGGGAGAGGTTGTGGTGACAAGACGAACATCGATGGAGAAATATTTAAAAGGTAAAATGCAGACTCTGAACTGGGCCTTGGACAACATAACCCAGATGAAAAGCATAGTAAGGATCAACACATTGAGAGACTTGTCATTAAATTGTCAGCATATATCAGAAATGTCAACCTCAAGGCCCGCAGGCCAAGTCCGGCCCTCGGTACAATTATATCCGGCCTGCAAGAATATAAGATAACTGGCCCGCCACACCACAGAGCTCCGGGACCAAAGGTGGCGATGTGAGCTGACCTTTCTGTGCGACATAACTAAGCATCTCACTGCGCTGAACTAAGCTTCAGGGACGTGTGATCACAGACATGTGTGATCACATACATGTGTGATCACAGACATGTGTGATCACAGACATGTATGATCACAGACATGTGTGATGCAGTGAGAGCTTCCCAAGCCAAGCTGCGCCTGTGGGACACTCAGATGCAGACAGGAAACTTGGGTCACTGTCCGTGTTGCCAAACCGTATCTCCACCGCTGTGTTCCTGACTGCGCATGTTGCTGATAAACTGGTGCACTTGGTACAGAGGTCACTTTGCGATTTGCCGAAATTTGCCTGAGAAATTTAAATTTGAACTGCTCAGCAATCCGTTTGCAGTTGACGTGGAAAGAGCACCCGTGCACATCCAAATGGAGCCGATAGACCTCCAGTGTGATGACACTCAAGGAAAAGTGTGACTCTGAGGGCGCTGCACAGTTTCAAAGCTTCATCCCTGGAACGATGCCTTAACTCCACCTACATGCTGCTCAAACGCTCTGCATGTTTGGAAGCACATACATGTACCTGTGTGAGCAGCTTTTCTCCGTGATGAAGAGGAACACAAACCCACACAGGAGTCGTCTCACTGATGCTCTGACGCATGTGAACCGCAGATTAATTACACAGTTTAACGTTAACCATCAGTCTGAAATAAAGTTTACTGACGATCGGTATCCACTAATATTCAGTGAAATGTGAGATCAGGACATCATTTATGCTTTTCTAGTCACCGATCTCTGATTATGTTACATTGTAACCAATCTGTGTTTAAATTGACAGGAGAACAAAGGTTCCATTCGCTTACATCATGATGCGTTCAGGCTCTGCTCAGTGAAAATAAGTTTTGGGTGAAGGTAAATTATAACGTCATGTAGGAAATATAGGTTTAGAGGAAATATAGGTTTAGAACTGCTTTAAGAAATTATAATAGAAGTGTTTAATGATTCATAATTAAGAATTCATAATTAGAAGTGTTTTGGAATTCATAATTATTCATGATTATAAGAGTGCTTTAGAATTTATAGTTAGAAATGTTAATGTTATGTTATGGTAATGTTAGAAATTACCATAGTAGCGCTTCTTATAGGTGGGGAATAATATGATAGCAAGTACTTGGAAGTCCCATTTATGCTTGTAAAACTTGTTAAGTTTTTGCCGAAAGTTGCAAATCCTTATCTTTATTATAGTATGTTAAGAGTAAGGCTTAGGGACAGAGAGATTTCTAGACAGGCAATTGCAGCGGACGCAGAAGGAGCATCACCCGAGCCAGGGGTCCTAGCCAGTCGGAGTTAGCCAATAGGAATTAAGATAGACAGTCTGTGGGGGGGGGATTTCAAACTGGGAACGAGAGGGCTGGGGAAGAATTCAGTCTCTTTGCTCTCCTCTCAAGGTGGGAACAGCTGTGGGTCCCATCTCGGATGTTGGGTGAGATGCTCTCTGCGCAGAGTATATATATACATCTATATATATATATATAGATATCTATATCTATATCTATATCTATATATATATATATATATATATATATATATATATATCTATATATATATATATATATATATATATATATATGAGGTAAATAAAGTCGTAATCATCTATCAGGGGGCCAGGGGGGCCGTTTGCAACAGTACGGGAAACACTGTCTTTACGTTGGTACAGAAACTACTTTAACAACTAAAACAGAATGAGCTGACTGGCATCATCTCATGAAACAGTGAGCGAACAAACTCACCGCCAAAGCTTCAGAGGATACTTTGATTGGCGTTCTCCAAGCAGCTACAGAAAGAAATAGAAGTTAATGCAGGACAGTTTCATACCACGCACGAGCGCACACACAAACACACACACACACACACACACACACACACACACACACACACACACACACACACACACACACACACACACACACACACACACACACACACACACACACACACACACCTTTTCATTGCTCAACATTCAACATAAAATAAGTGTTTTGATGAAGGCAGATGAAAGTGTACATACCCAGCAGGTTCTGGACCAGCTGTGGGTTGGGCACCAGAGGTTCAGGGTGTGTGTAGATAGAGTATCTGCTGTGCTGAATCTGTCGCAGTGCTTCGAAGTTCCCCAGCAGTATATCACACAGCCACTGGGCATTCACACATGGGATCTTCCACTCCTTGGCCTTCTCATATTTAAGCCCACTGGGTCTGAAGAGAGATCAGCAAGAGGACCATATCAGCACTGCAGCTGGTCCTTCACAGGCCAACATGGCTGGGTGGCAGAAAACCGTCAGGGCTGATGGTACAAATACTAATATTTATCACTTATCAATGTAAGGCCTCGCTGAATAAGACTTCCTGTTCTCCGGCACTCCTGTTAGTCAGTACATCACATTGCACGGAGTATCCCAGAGAACTGAATTTGATCACACCCAGGTGTCGATCTTCTGCTACAAGAGCTACAAATATGATCATCCATCCCCCCTAATCTTACTCTTTACAGATGAGGACAGTGTTGCTGCGACACAGATATCCGGTGTATCTGGCACCAGCCAGGTAGGCCATCAACTTCAGGTCGTCCCTGTCAGCATCCACAAAGCCTGTCACCGATATGATCTATGAGCGACAGAGAAAGGGTTCCAGTTCAGAGATGACAAGCACACGTCAGAAACAAGATGAAGACACCGAACACTGTGAGCGAGTGCTGGGCATCTCTGAGGCTGTTGGACAGTAGGGAGGGGGTCTCTAGAGACCTCACCATTCCATTCTGATTCAGAGGGCTACGATGCCATTATAAAACCATTATCGATTCATCTTAATGCATTCAAAGTAGTGCTGGGCAAGTTAACGCGTTATTATCGCGTTAATTCATTAATTAACGCCGACAATTATTTTATCGCGCATTAACGCAGTTTTTTTTTTTTTTTTTTAAGCGACATTCTTAACACAAGAACAGCGAGCGGTGAACAGCTGTTTGTGTGGCGTCTCTTCCTGTTTCCTTCACCTACATTCCCCTGGGTCCTAAGTCCCTCCATGTACAGCTTCTTATCACCCTCTATGTACCAACGTACATTTATAACAAATACCACACATATTACGGTAATCAGCATTGTATGTGTCTGACCAAAATACCAAAAAAAGCTAAATAGAAATTATTCATATAAATTATTGTTTTAGAGTTTTTAAAGTGTTTTTGTTTGTAATATGTATAATAAGCATCATTTAGTATCACTACTGAGAATTTAACAAACATAAAAACATGACGTAGGTAGGTTTGCAGTTTTCAAGATGTATATTTCAGATTGCATCTCTTACACACATGAAGATAAAGTTGTGAACACCGGCTGAATATCTATGATCAGAATCATTATAACTGTGTTATAACTGCTGCTGTGTAAAGGGAATACTGCTGCTAACAACAACCTGATGTGTTTAAAGTGTTTACACCAAATGTTATTGACCTTTTGTTCATAGAGCAGTACTTTAAAATAAAAGTGCACAATACACTACTTTTGAATTCATTGTTGAATTTTGCCATAACAATGCGATTAATCATGATTAAAGATTTGAATCGTTGCCCAGCACTAGTTAAAATGTTTCTGTACATGATTTATTTTTTCTCACTGCGACTATCTGCTATTGTTTCAGAATTTACTTCAATTATCTTGTATTAATTTAATATCAGCAACAAATAGGAAGGTTACATTTCCACGCACTGCAAAGACAACAAACAAGAAAACAGATAACACAGATAACACAGAATTCAGCATGTTCTCAGACATGTGACATAACAAGCTGCTCCTATTCACTAATAATAATATAGAATTATCTTCAAACAAATCCCCTGTTAAAGGCAATGCGCATTCAGCTTTTGTACAAAAACAACACTTTCTGAAATATGTGGTAAACTATAAATACGGTGATCAAGTGCGCAGTTACAATCACACAAGATTCTGTAGCGTGTTACTGCCATCAAACCAGAGGTCCTCGTGACTCCATGGCTTTAGCTTTGGTTCAGTTGTAGAGTCTGTCCGTGTCCGCAAAAATGTCGGGATGAATGTTGTATATCTCGGTTCCAACGTGTGCAACATAGCACGAAAGCTCTGCTTCTCAATGACCGAGTAGGGACGCAAATCTACTTTGTGATTCACTTCGCCCTCTCCGAGTTTGGCGGAAGAAGAAGAAGCAAAATGCTTCCATACGTTAGCTTTTAAGCAGGGGGTGCCGATCAGATGGTATCCACATTAGGCTGCGCAAGCTCAGCCACCCTCACCAAAACAGGGTTACAAACAGGAACCCCGGTGTCACAGAATTGTTACAGGCGATCATGACATTGTGAAGGCATTCCTGGAAATTCAAAGACGGAGGAGACTTCTTGAAATCTCATTCTTTTACCAGGTTAAATAAGATGGGAAGTGGGAGGTCTCCTTTGTATCGAGAGACAAGTAGATTTTCACAGCCGGTGCCTTTATCGAGTTCACCAACAGAGTTCAGGCTGGCAACAAAGATGACTGAGTGAACCGAAGTAGATCTCTGTGGGAGTTGGACTTACGTGTTGAGAGCAGGGTTTGGCTCCAGGGGGGAAGGCGAAAGGTAGATGTAATGTCCGATGAGGAGGGACCATCCTCCTCCTCTTCAGTATAGTGTTGAGCCAGTGGGCTGTTACACAGCGCTTCCCCTCTCTGAGTGCCTGGCAGAGAAAACACCACAAACACCAACAACAATGACAAAGATGGGATGTTTTTGGCAAAATGATTCAAACGTACCAGCTGCGAGTAGAGAATCACCCATTCCCTTCAGATATAAATTCAACTGTCAGATACTCAGTCCCTTCTCCTGTCAGCATGTTTACTTTGTCACCTCTGTATCTTCTCTATCGTCTCCTCCTCTTATGATGCCTGACACACTGGCTCCATGTGAAGCTGCACCCTTTCCCTTTACTCTCGTCTCTGTACATAAACAGCTGCACCTCCAGTCATCAGTCTGTCACGCTTCGAGCACCACCCTCACTGGACTCATCTCTGGAGGGGGAGACTAACCATCTGGTGACCTGCAGCCGACTTAGATCTCAACGCTCTGAAGACAGTGGAGACGGTTGTGGATTATACTATATTTTATACAATTTTAATTGTTGATTTCTTTTTTATATTTATGATTCTTCACTTTTTGCAGAACTGTTTTTCTTTTTAAACTTGGTGCTTACCTCGTTTCTAATTCTGATTTCTGAGAGTTTGCAGTGTTCAAATGTCTTGTAGTGGTGACTACTTGGAGAGCTGTGTATGATCTGATAGCACACATCCTTACCTGTACATACATGTTGCTGACTTGACTCTCACACAGCAGGTGTGTGCAGCGGCTGGTCAGGGTGGGGTCAACAGCACCTCCACACGCCTGGATGACCTGAGGGAGGGGTTTAGGAAACATAACCTGATTCACAACATCTTCTGTCATCATTAATGGAACCACTCATAACATAAGCTACTGGTCGCTCCTCCCAAACAGTTCTACGTGGAGACGACTTCTTTGTGTGACTGAGTGATTGTCTCACCCTCTTCCATGTGGCCAGGAGTTGTTTGTCAGCCATCTGCTCTGGGTAGTCAGCAATAGCAAACACACAGCCGAGCAGGAAGCCGTCCTGTGGAACTGAGAATTAGAAGAGAGAGAAGGTACACAAGTGAATCTGCAGGTTCAATTAAAACCCTCACACCACCTTTTTTATGGACTTGCACTTGGAGCTGACTTTTCAACTAGTTTTACTACCCAACGTAGAGACAATTGTAACACAATCTTCTCATGTTCTTCATATCAAATGGGGGTCTATGGAGAGACTCCACATTAAGGCCATTACACTTAAAGATTCATCTTTTACTCTTAATGTTGGCCCGATGTGAAATGCGCTCTTCAAACCAAATTGAAGAGCCTTTCCAAAGATTTCTCCATGATGGATAAATCTCAAAACATAACCTACCCAGCCGATCGATCGATCGATGACGTCCATGAATGGAGAACGACTTCTTACTGGAACTAAAACACATGGATGTACTGAACAACCGTGAGATTAAACTCTTTGTTAACAAAGAAAGGAGGAAGCACTTTGTCTTTAAATAGTGAACAGCAGCTCTGGTAAGTGAACTGCAGTAGCTTTAACTGCCATAAATATTATTTATGTCATTATTTAATATGCTTATATCTTTATATCTTTATATTATTATTTGTATAACTTGTTTTTATGAAGATGGATTTTCATTTGGTTTTATATGTGATAGGAACTATTGTTATGTCCTATGTTGCGCGGGGGACACATTTAGACGGTGCACAGCAACAAGACGATGCGTGAAGCGGCAGTGGTCTATATACTCCGTGCAAAGTGTTAAAGTTAAGTTTAAGTGGTTCAGTGATCTACTTTGAAGGTTCATGTGTTTTCAAGTGGACTCATTTTCCCTCTCGGTGTTGACAGACGAATAAATTCGTCAGTAACAAGAACTATGGAGTCGTGTGTTTCCTGGAGGGAGTGATAGGAGAGTTACTGCTCTGTTCATTTGTCTATGGTGTCATCTTCATGATATGGGTAATATTGTTCCCTCTGATATGAATAATATGCTCTTGAGTGTGTGGCGGAATGCGTGTTTTAGCTGAATTGATTTTGACTTTATGCATTGTTCGTTAATGCCGCCGCATCCCGTCATGCAGGTATTCATGTGTCTGCACTCATAGTGTATTTGTAGGTGTTGGGCTTCATTTTTCATTGTTCTTCGAATCTTTATTGTTGGAATGCTGTTAAGCGTTCCAGCTATTGTTATCCTGTTTCTTTATTCAACTTCTTCTATTTCTTCCGTGCCCCTCTTCTCCTCCTTCATTTTTTAAGCTACAGAAACCGTTCAACTATTAAAATGTTCAGCTCTTTCACCAAAGGTGTGCTATGACTTTTTATATTTCTAACCTTTAAACTTTTTGAATTATTAAGCTTTTTATTTTTTCAATAGGATCTCTATGGAGAATATTTTCAAATGGCTTCAGGCACACAGGTGTTCGCGATTGAGCCAATTAGTGATGTTGATAAACACACAGACTCACAGACACACGCGCACATACACTCCTCTCCCTCTCTCTCTCTCTGTGTGTCTCTCATACAGTCATTCAGGTCTTAGGGATCTTTAGAGGTGTCTCTCTCTCTCTCACTCACTCACTCATTCTTTCTTCTCTCTCTCTCTCTCTCTCTCTCACTCACTCATTCTTTCTTCTCTCTCTCTCACTCACTCTTTGTTCTCTCTCTCTCTCTCACTCATTCTTTCCTCTCTCTCTCTCTCTCTCTCTCTCACTCATTCTTTCTTCTCTCTCTAACTCATTCTTACTTCTCTCTCTCTCTCACTCATTATTTCCTCTCTCTCTCTCTCTCTCTCTCTCTCTCACTCATTCTTTCCTCTCTCTATCTCTCACTCATTCTTTCTTCTCTCTCTCACTCATTCTGTCTTCTCTCTCTCTCTCACTCATTCTTTCTTCTCTCTCTCTCTCTCGCTCTCACTCATTCTTTCCCCTCTCTCGCTCTCTCTCACTCATTCTTTCCTCTCTCTCTCTCTGTCTCTCTCTCTCTCATTCTTTCTTCTCTCTCTCTCACACAAATTATTTCTTCTCTCTCTCTCTCATGAATTCTTTCTTCTCTCTCTCTCACATAAATTCTTTCTTCTCTCTCTCGCTCTCTCTCACTAATTCTTTCTTCTCTCTCTCTCGCTCTCTCTCACTAATTCTTTCTTCTCTCTCTCTCACTCACTCATTCTTTCTTCTCTCTCTCTCACTCACTCACTCTTTCTTCTCTCTCTCACTAATTCTTTCTTCTCTCTCACTAATTCTTTCTTCTCTCTCTCTCTCACTAATTCTTTCTTCTCTCTCTCTCTCACTCATTATTTCTTCTCGCTCTCCCTCTCTCTCACTAATTCTTTCTTCTCTCTCTCTCTCACTAATTCTTTCTTCTCTCTCTCTCTCTCACTCACTCTTCTCTGTCTCTCTCGCTCTCTCACTCACTCACTCATTCTTTCTTCTCACTCTCTCACTAATTCTTTCTTCTCTCTCTCTCTCACTAATTCTTTCTTCTCTCTCTCTCTCTCTCACTCATTCTTCTCTCTCTCTCTCGCTCTCTCACTCACTCACTCATTCTTTCTTCTCTCTCTCTCTCTCTCCCTCTCATTCTTTCTTCTCTCTCTCTCTTTCGCTCTCTCTCACTCATTCTTTCTTCTCTCTCTCTCTCATTCTTTCTTCTCGCTCTCTCTCTTTCTTCTCTCTCTCTCTTTCTTTCTTCTCTGTGTCTCTCTCTCTCTCATACAGTCTTTCAGGTCTTAGGGATCTTTAGAGGTCTTTCCACCCTCCTCCACACCCCCCCCCCACACACACACATACGCCATTTTTAAATAAAAGCCCCACAGAATGAATCCTAACTGAAATGCTTGTGATGAGCCTGTCATTTAATAACCGGTTTGTGTTTATCGAACATCATGATTCTGTCTCCTCTCCCCTTCTCCCCCACCCCCCATTTCAAAATAAAAGCCCCCAGAGAGTGAATTCTAACTGAACTGCTTGTGATGAGCCTGTCATTTAATAACCTCTGTTTATGTGTGTCAAACATTATGATTATGTCTCCTCTCCCCTCCCTCCCCCACCCAGCCCCACCCTTTCCAAATAAAAGCCCCATGGATTAACTGTATGAAAACATTAAGCTCAAAATTTGGCTTTTTTGTTGAAATAATGAATGCTCTTACAAATACTGCGACAACTACTACTGCTGCTAATATTTCGAGCATTACTACTACTACTGCTGCTACTACTTCTACTACAACTTTTGCTGTTGCTACTATTACTAGTGCTATTACTGCTACCATCAATATTATTACTACCACTACTGCTATTACTACCACTACCACTATTACTTATACTACAACTGCTCTACTACTGCTATTCATGCTACTACCAGTACTAATACTACTACAGCTATTAGAACGACTGCTACTAGTACTACTACTACTGCTACTTCAAATACTGCCATTACTTTTACTACTACTACTACTACTACTGTTATATTAAATACTATGACCACTACTACAGCTATTACGACTACTACTAATACTAGGCTGCTACTTCTTCTAAATACTAATACTTCTTCTAAATACTAATACTTCTACTCCTAATGATACTTCTACTACAACTACGACTTCTACTACTACGCTTACAAATATCACTACTGCTACTACTACTACTTATTCTAATGCTACTAATACTTCTACTCCTAATAATACTTCTACTTCAACTACAACTTCTACTCCTATTACTACAAATGTCACTACTTCTGAAATTTGTTTAAGCTACAGAAATTGTTCAAATATCAAAACGTTCAGCTTTCAGGAGAGGGGTGCTTTGACTTTTCATTTTTGTAATCTTTAAACTTTTTGCAATTTTCTTTTGAATGGGATCTCTATGGAGAAAATCTTCAAATCCTGTTATACTTCTTCAACTTTCAAAGCCTTCTTCTTCCTCATACTTTCAGCTACAGACACCATAGTTAGACATTTCAACTAGAAGGTTTTTCAGCAGTGCAGTTTAAATGCTTTCGGGCTTCAACATTTTTCAGACAGATAGTCTCCCATTTCTTAATTTTCAGCAATCTTTTCACAATTAATTTCAGCTTTCAGCATTCCAACGCATTTTCAGCAGGAAATGCTTTTTCTAGTTCAACTTCTATTTCTTCCGTCCCACCTCTTCTTCTCCTTCATATTTTAAGCTACACAAACCATTCAACTATCAAAATGTTCAGCTCTTTCACCAGAGGGGTGCTATGACTTTTCATATTTCGAACCTTTAAACTTTTTGAATTATTAAGCTTTTTATTTTCAATGGGATCTCTATGGAGAATATTTTCAAATCCTCTTAAACTTCTTCAACTTTCAAATCCTTCAACTTCCTCATACTTTCAGCTACAGACACCATTTCAACTTTCAAATGTTGAGAAAACCCTTAACTATTGCCAAATGATTCAGCTTTTTGATATCTTTTAAACTTTTTGAACTGCAGCAATTTAACGTTTATGATTTTTCAGCCCTTTTCTGACTTTATAATGGGTGTGTATTGGGCAGCTTAGAGTGTGTGATGTCACCGCTAGAGTGAAGAGCAGCTTGAGATTCTTGTGAAAAAAACATTTGTATTTTGCCACTGTGTCCACAATCTTCACTCTTCATGCATCATTTCTGGATGTAGAAGTAGCTAATATTGTCCTTGTCGTAGAAAAATTACTGTGGAATCCCACAGATTTCCACATTTGACACGGAAGCCGTTAACTGAGAGGAAAACCAACTTTCTGCTCCATAGAGACCAATGTTAAATTTTGCTTCAAAAACATCTTCCACAGAACACGGTACCCCATTTCTAGATCCCCAATTAAGCCACATTTTTTTACACTACAGACACAATTTTTACAGGATCTGTTCTCATCCTTCCTCGCACTTATTAATATCGGAGCAATAGGAGCTACGTTTATGGGAGTTTTGAGGATTTGTTTGAGAGGTGTTTCCCTGTTTTATCCCTGTGTTTGCGATTGAGCCAATTAGTGATGTTGACAAACACACAGACTCACAGACACACGAGCACTCCTCTCTCTCTCTCTCTCTCTCTCTCTCTCTCTCTCTCTCTCTCTCTCTCTCTCTCTCTCTCTCTCTCTCTCTCTCATATCCAGTCATTTCAGGTCTTGGAGACTTTTAGAGGACCCCCCCGACAAACACACCCACCCCATTTTAAAATAAAAGCCGCACACACATGATTTGTTGCAGCTGTTACGTGTTGCAGCTCGGCCAATCAGATATGAGTATTCTGATAAGTTTCCTGATTCAAGTGACATTTACACACACCGCGACACAAGAGGGAGAGGGGCGAGGAAAGACATGGCAGAGCAGGACAATAGTCATGTAAGCTGTAAAAGATAAAACATAGTACAATCTCCAAATGAGAAAGTTTGCCAGAGATATCAGAGCCTCTCTCTGCCTCTCACTCACTAATTCTTTCTTCTCTCTCGCTCACTAATTCTTTCTTCTCTCTCTCTCTCACTAATTATTTCCTGTCTCTCGCTCTCATAGTCATTCAGGTCTTAGAGACTTTTAGAGGACCCCCCCCGACACACACACCCCATTTCAAAATAAAAGCCCCAAAGAGTGAATGCTAATTGAAATGCTTGTGATGAAGCCAGGCATTTAATAACCTCTGTTTATGTGTGTCAGACATTATGATTATGTCTCCTCTCCCCCCCCCACCCAGCACGACCCTTTCAAAATAAAAGCCCCATGGATTAACTGTATTTAAACAAGCTCAAAATTAGGCTTTTTTGTTAAAAAAATGAATGCTCTTACTAATACTGCGACAACTACTACTGCTGCTGCTAATATAGTATTACTACTACTGCTACTACTACTTCTACTATAACTTTTGCTGTTGCTACTATTACTACTACTGCTACTACTGCTACCATCAATATGATTACTACCACTACTGCTATTACTAACACTACTACTATTACTTATACGACAACTGCTACTACTGCTATTCATGCTACTAAAAGTAGTCATACTACAGCTATTAGTATGACTGCTACTAGTACTACTACTACTGCTACATCTTCTACTGCCATTACTATTACTACTACTGTGATATTAAATACTACGACCAATACTACAGCTATTACTATGACTGTGACTGATACTACGTCTTCTACTACTTCTTCTAATTACTAATACTTCTACTACTAATAATACTTCTACTACAACTACAACTTCTACCACTACTACAAATATCACTACTACTAGTACTTATTCTAATGCTACTAATACTTCTACTAATAATACTTCTACTACAACTACAACTTCTACCACTACTACAAATATCACTACTACTACTACTAGTACTTATTCTAATGCTACAAATACTTCTACGAATAATACTTCTACTACAACTTATACTACTACAAATATCACCACTGATGAATTTTTTTAAGCCACAGAAACTGTTCAAATATCAAAATGTTCAGCTCTTTCAGGAGAGGGGTGATATGACTTTTCATATTTGTAATCTTTAAACTTTTTGAATTATTAAGCTTTTTGCAATTTGTTTTTGAATTGGATATCTATTTTCAGCAATGTTTTTGCGATTAATTTCAGTTTTCAGCATTCCAACGCATTTTCAGCAGGAAATGCTTTTTCTAGTTTCTACTTTCTTTATTTGATTTGACAGTTGTTGACTACACAGAGACGTTGTTACTACTACTTGGCTTCTTCAATATATTTATGGCACTAAATAGCGCGGGTTAGATATTATTGTAATGTTCCGGACCTTTGCCCGAGGAGATTTTCTCAATCTGGACCTTTTGGAATTTTAATTGAATACCCCTGGTCTAGACCATAATCACCCTCCACTCCAACTGTGGGCGTACTCACTTTCTTGTCCTGGCTCGTGTCCAAAAAGCTGTGAGACGTGAGGAGGCTGCTGGAGCTGAGGCTGCAGTGTTGTCTGCTGCGGATGATGCTGCTGCTGCTGCAGGGCCTGCTGGTTCTGATGCTGCAAAACCTGCTGCTGCTGATTCTGCAGGTGCTGCTGCTGCTGCATCTGCTGCATGTGTTGCTGCTGCTGTAGGAAATGCTGCTGCTGCTGCTGTTGTAGATGCTGTTGGTGCAACTGCTGTTGATTCTGCTGTTGCTGCTGTTGCTGTAACATCTGCATGCGTTGCTGCTGTTGGAACTGCTGGAGCTGTTGTTGCAGTGCCTGTTGCTGCTGCAGCTGCTGTAAACCAGGTCGCAAAAGCTGCTGGGGCCGGAGCTGCTGCTGCTGCTGCTGCTGGGGGAAGGCATGTTGCTGCTGCTGTTGCTGCTGCTGAGAAAACATCTGCTGTTGGTGCATTTGCTGCTGTTGCTGCAGAAATTGTTGTTGCTGTTGGGGCAACTGTGCGAACCCTTGTTGTTGTGCGACCTGCGACTGTTGTTGTTGTTGTTGGTGATGTAGCTGCATCATCTGATGCTGCTGCTGCTGCTGGAGGTGCATCATGGGATGCTGTGGTTGCTGTGGTAACTGTTGATGCTGTTGCTGGGCAACCTGGTGTGACTGTTGCTGTTGCAATAACTGTTGCTGCTGCTCTGTTGTGAGGGGCTGAACAGCCAGTTTGGACTGATTGAACAGAAGAGGGTTGGTACTGTTGGGGGTCGGAGCATGGCTCTGATTGGTCTGCTGCTCCAGTGGCTTTGTCTGATTTACTGTCAGATTCTGGATGATCTGCAACAGAGGACAGATAAAGAAGTGAACACGTAGAGCAGGCACTGATGTACATGATATCAGTGTCCATATTCAGTAATACTTGAATAATGTTAGTCATGAAATGTGGTCCTGCTGTTCCTCAGGTCGTATCCTCAGTGACAGCAGGTAGGGAGAACTCAGTCAGAGCACCAGGGATGCCCCCGTTACCCGGTTCCAAACGGGAACCGATAAGACAGTAGTAAATACCTAGAGGTATTGATAACATACCTGCAAACTCATGAGGGGTGAAAAGGGTGACAAGCCCGAAACCCTGTCAGCAGGGCGGGGGGGGGGGGGGTCCAAGAATTTCATTTTAATGTATTTTTAATGCTTTAAAATGTAGCATGCTGGTGTACTCTGAGAAGAAAATTAAGTGATAAGACATTTACTTTAAAACAAATGTATTATTCAGTTATTAATCACTATTTCCAGCTCTATTATTATTAACCTTTTAGACACAATCCATTGAGACCGAGGTCTCACTTTCAAAAGTTTTGGTCAAATAAAAACAAAGATAGCAAGAGTAGCGAGAACCATCGCCTGTAGAAATAAAGTGATTGGTTTTCATTGATAATATTAATATTAACTTCCACTGTTACTGTAAAGCTGTTAGAATTGTGGCCTATCTTCTATTTGCAATTAATATGCATTCAATCCAGTTCAATTATTTAAATGAAAATGATAATCTGGCTAAAGTAGTTTATAAAGAATAAAATAATAGCTGTGATCTATACACACCTCTGCATTAGCAACCCGCTGAAATGAAGGTACAGGCACCTTAACCCTCATTACTTCAGGGTTCTTGAGAGTAACGTGGGACTGTTGGTACACTGGCTGTGGTCATTACAGTGAACAGTTACAGTGAACGGTGTGATGAGAGGACACGTGAGCCCTTGTTGCTGTAGTTCATCTCCTTGGAGTACTTAAGTAGTTTTTTACTATTTATATGTCTGTTGACTTTTACTTTTACTTCACTACATTTTGCAAAGAAAAGTGATACTTTGACTCCGATACATTTCCCCTGAAACCTTCGTTACTCGCTACAAAATCAAATCTATCTTTAGAAACAAAATGAATCATGAGATCAGCGTCGGGGACTGTGGTGGAACACAGACTGCAAGCAAGCAGGTTTGGTGAATCAGTGGTCCTAGCAGCAAGTTAAATCATTGGTTAGTCACGTTAATGCACAATTGCAAACAAGTGCTCTCAAAGCCGCGGTGTTTTGATTCCCAGTGATGCCCAGGATGCTACATGCTATAGCTTGCGGGCAACTACATGAGCAGAATTCCACTCTACGATGACTGATTTCATGACGGAAGCAGAAATGGAAGCACCTGCTACTCCCCAAACAAACGACGGTGGTGACGAAGACCAACACCAGTGGATCGCTAGCGAGTTAGTGAGCTGAGGAAGTATTGACAGTTGTGAGATTTTGTTGATTCGAGTCATCTTAGCTATAATCATTGCAGCACTAGTTGGCTAACGTAGCTAACTTAACGTTAGTTAACTTAATGTTAGCTAGCCACCACACCATAGGATTGACAGGAGCCGCGAGAGCGCAGCGTTAGCATTAGCGTTAGGGAAATTTAGGGCTATATAAATAGGGCTATTTAGCATCGCAGGACTAGTCTTCAGCCCAAGAAGAGCGAGACTGAATTCTCGCAATTTTGAAAACAAACTTCTTTTGAACAGGACATTTTTCAGTTTCAAGTAATGACTGGGTTGCTGCTTTAGTATTGATCATGTTTTGATATTTGAGTCATGTTGTGGATGATCAGATGGAGTTATGATGGCAGCAGTCACCCAATTGCAGATTCAGCTTGAGCAAAACCTTTGCCGATTGTGTTCAAATCAGGCCCATAGGAGTTTACAAGGCAGGTGTCCTTTCTCTAAACACTGACCTGATGCATCAAGTGGATATGTTTTGCTGAACATAATATTATGCATTTGTCCTCTACATCCTCTAGTCTAATGAGCATACTTATAAATGCACTGTTACAACTCCTTCATAGTGTCATATTGCTTTTTGGAGAATTATGATGATAAGTTCATAGTATATGCAAAAGTATACTTATGTACAATATATTATGTTGAACATTGTTGCTCCTGGATGGATCACAGCCAACCCAATTATGTTCAACACAGCTCCATGTCCTTGGTCATGGTGCCACAGCACTTAAAGGAATAAACTTCATAATTCTCAAAATTCTGACCCTTCACTTTTTTATTAACAGCATTTACTTGTACTTTTACTTTCAATACTTAAGTACATTTAATATCAGAAAATTACTTTTGATACTTAAGTAAAATAAATATCAGATACTTTTACTCAAGTAGTATTCTAATAGGTGACTTTTACTGGAGTCATTTTCCAGTAAGGTATCTTTACTTTTACTCAAGTATGGCTTTTCAGTACTTGATACACCACTGGTTATGAGCCTCAAGACGGACCGTCACCAGAAGAACACACGAGTTGTGTTAAAGGAGAGGACGACTAAAGCGACGGCGTTACAACGAGCAGCAGCTGCTGCTCTCATTGGAGACTACTGGACATCACTGGGTCACCTTCATCACCTCTGAGTTACAGCATCATAGTGATGAAGAGTAGAGCTGGGTCACCTTCATCACCTCTGAGTTACAGCATCATAGTGATGAAGAGTAGAGCTGGATGACCTTCATCACCTCTGAGTTACAGCATCATAGTGATGAAGAGTAGAGCTGGGTCACCTTCATCACCTCTGAGTTACAGCATCATAGTGATGAAGAGTAGAGCTGCATCACATGCTCTGACTGTGATGAAGACTCAACACACATGTAGATGAACGTGTGAAACATGTTGTTCCTGTTGCACAGCAGTGGAACGTTTCACACACAGTCACACACTGAGCACAGATATAGAAGAGATAGAACTGCTGCTGTGTGAAGAGAACACTGCTGCTGACAACAACCTGATGTGTTTAAAGTGTTTACACACAATGTTATTCACCTTTAGTTCATAGAGCAGCACTTCAAAATAAAAGTGCAGAATACACTACTTTTGAATTCATGATTGAACTTGAGTTCATGACAATAACAATAGTGAGTTATTTAAAGATTTCTGCAGTTGCCGTTGAAGAAAATCTATTTGTTTACGTATGAATAATAAAGCAATGTTGATTCTTTTTTGTCCTCACAAAATGATCCAAAGGAACCGATAAGAGTATGGATAAGATAAGAGTACGAGTACTGTAATCCCTACAGAGCACTGCTGTTCTAAACATGTGGGGAGGAGCATTGGGTTTCTTACATGTGCTACATTGGCAGGTCGATTGGTTGGCGGCATGTCAGAGTTGTTGGTGATGTTGCGGAGGGTTCTAGCAGCCGGGCTCCACCCAGGGATGCCCTCTGGAGCGGATGCACCTACAAATCAGAAAAAGGTGAAACCTTCATCAACAGGATACTGTGTTAGAAAAATGGAACAAAGTTCCGGAGAACAAGGACTGCTGTTGATCCACTTAGCATTCTGGGTGGGTGAGGAAGTGGACAAGTACAAGTACCTAGGAGTTTACCTTGACAACAGACTGAGGCTGGTAATATAAAAGGACGGAACAGACCCTACTTCCCGAGGAAACTCAGGTCCTTTAATGTCTGCAACATGTTCTTGTTGCAGACCTATCCAGCCTATCCAGTTTCGACCTATCCAGCTCTGCCTTGACAAGGACCACTACAGGAGGCCTTTCTTGCCAGCTGCCATCTTCCAGTACAACCAGTCTCATCTGTGTCAGGACAGGGGCTCAGTTTTTGAAGTAGCAGGAGTAGTAGTACTAGTAGCAGTCGTACTAATAGCTGTAGTAGTATTAGTACTGGTTATTAGTACTGGTAGTAGCAGGAATAGCAGTAGTAGCAGTTGTAGTACAAGTAATAGTAGTAGTGGTAGTAATAGCAGTAGTGGTAGTAATAATATTTATGGTAGCAGTAATAGCAGTAGTAGTAATAGTAGCAACAGCAAAAGTTGAAGTAGTAGTAGTAGTAGTAGTAGTAGTAGTAATACTAGAAATATTAGCAGTAGTAGTAGTTGTCGCAGTATTAGTAAGAGCATTCATTATTTCAACAAAAAAGCCTAATTTTGAGCTAAACGTTTAAATACAGTTAATCCATGAGGCTTTTATTTTGAAAGGGTGGGACTGGGTGGGGGAGAGGAGACATAATCATCATGTTTGACACACATAAACAGAGGTTATTAAATTACAGGCTTCATCACAAGCAGTTCAGTTAGAATTCACTCTCTGGGGCTTTTATTTTGAAATGGGGTGTGGGGGAGAAGGGGAGAGGAGACAGAATCATAATGTTAGATAAACACAAACCGGTTATCAAATGACAGGCTCATCACAAGCATTTCAGTTAGGATTCATTCTGTGGGGCATTTATTTTAAAATGGCGTGTGTGTGTGTGGGTGTGTGGGGGTGGAGGTGGGGGGAAAGACCTCTAAAGATTCCTAAGACCTGAATAATAATAATAATAATAATAATAACTTTAATTTATATAGCGCCTTTCAGGGGACCCAAGGCCGCTTTACAAGAGTAACAAAAACAGTATAGACAAACAGTCAGACAAACAAAACAAGTAAACTAGGGGCCGAAAGCCTTGGCGAACAGATGGGACTTGAGGGCCCTTCTGAAGGCGTCCAGAGTGGAGATGTTGCGGATCACCGCAGGGAGAGAGTTCCAGAGGGTGGGGGCTGCCACACTGAAAGCTCTGTCCCCGAAGGTTCGCAGTTTGGTGCGGGCGGTGGTAAGCAGGCCAGAGTCTGAAGACCGCAGGTTCCGGGGAGGGGCATGTGGGCGGAGGAGGTCCGATAGGTACTGGGGGGCATGGGCATGGAGGGACTTGTAGGTGAGGAGGAGGATCTTGTATGAGATGCGGGACTTGACCGGGAGCCAGTGGAGGTTGATGAGGGTGGGGGTGATGTGCTGCCAGGGCTTTGTGTGCGTGAGAACCCTGGCAGCAGAGTTTTGTACATACTGGAGCCTGTCCAGGGTTTTGTTGGGTACCCCGAACAGGACACCATTGCAGTAGTCCAAGCGGGAGGTGACAAACGCATGGACCAGGGTTTCAGCAACAGACTCCGAGAGTGACGGTCGGAGTCTGGCAATGTTCCTGAGATGGAAAAAGGCAGTTTTGAATGACTGTATGAGAGAGACACAGAGAGAGAGAGGGAGAGGAGTGTATGTGCGCGTGTGTCTGTGAGTCTGTGTGTTTATCAACATCACTAATTGGCTCAATCGTGAACACCTGTGTGCCTGAAGCCATTTCATGGAGATAAAACAGGGAAACACCTCTCAAACAAATCATCAAAACTCCCATAACCGTAGCTCCTATTGCTCCGATATTAATAATTGAGAGGAAGGATGAGTTGAAGAACAGATCCTGTAAACATTGTGTCTGTAGTGTAAAAAATGTGGCTTAACTGGCGATCTAGAAATGGGGTACCGTGTTCTGTGGAAGATGTTTTTGAAGCAAAATTTAACATTGGTCTCTATGGACCAGAAAGTTGGTTTTCCTCTCAATTAACGGCTTCCGTGTCAAATGTGGAAATCTGTGGGATTCTACAGTAATTTTTCTACGACAAGGACAAGATTAGCTCCTTTTAAATCCAGAAATTATGCATGAAGAGTGAAGATTGTGGACACAGTGGCAAAACACAAATGTTTTTTTCACAAGAATCTCAAGCTGCTCTTCACTCTAGCGATGACATCACGCACTCTAAGCTGCGCAATACACACCCATTATAAAGTCAGAAAAGGGCTGAAAAATCATAAAAGTTAAATTGCTGCAGTTCAAAAAGTTTAAAAGATATCAAAAAGCTGAATCATTTGGCAATAGTTAAGGGTTTTCTCAACATTTGAAAGTTGAAATGGTGTCTGTAGCTGAAAGTATGAGGAAGTTGAAGAATTTGAAAGTTGAAGAAGTTTAAGAGGATTTGAAAATATTCTCCATAGAGATCCCATTGAAAATAAAAAGCTTAATAATTCAAAAAGTTGAAAGGTTAGAAATAGAAAAAGTCATAGCAGAGATGAGCTGAAGGAGCTGAACATTTTGATAGTTGAATGGTTTCTGTAGCTTAAAAAATGAAGAAGAAGAAGAGTTGCGACGAAACGGGGGGGGACGGAAGAAATAGTGGAACTAGAAAATGCATTGGAATGCTGAAATTTGAAATGAATTGCAAAAAATTGCTGAAAATAGATAACCAATTTTTTTTAAATTGCAAAAAGCTTAATAATTCAAAAAGTTTAAGACATAGTATCAGTAGTCATGGTAATAGCTGTAGTATTGGTCGTAGTATTTAACATCCCAGTAGTAGTCGTAGTCATAGTAATGGCAGTAGAAGATGTAGCAGTAGTAGTAGTACTAGTAGCAGTCGTACTAATAGCTGTAGTAGTATTACTACTTTTAGTAGCATGAATAGCAGTAGTAGTAGCAGTTGTCGAATAAGTAATAGTAGTCGTGGTAGTAATAGCAGTAGTGGTAGTAATAATATTGATGGTAGCAGTAATAGCAGTAATAGTAGCAACAGCAAAAGTTATAGTAGAAGTAGTAGTAGCAGTAGTAGTAATGCTATATTAGCAGCAGCAGTAGTAGTTGTCGCAGTATTAGTAAGAGCATTAATTTTTTTTAACAAAAAAGCCTAATTTTGAGCTTGTTTAAATACAGTTAATCCATGGGGCTTTTATTTTGAAAGGGTGGGGCTGGGTGGGGGGAGAGGAGACATAATCATAATGTCTGACACACATAAACAGAGGTTATTAAATGCCTGGCTTCATCACAAGCATTTCAATTGGAATTCACTCTTTGGGGCTTTTATTTTGAAATGGGGTGTGTGGGTGTGGGGGTCCACTAAAAGTACCTAAGACCTGAATGACTGTATGAGAGAGAGACAGACAGGGAGAGAGAGAGAATTAGTGAGAAGAACGAATTAGTGAGAGAGAGCACGAGAGAGAGAGAGAGAGAGAGGCTCTGATATCTCTGGCAAACTTTCTCATTTGGAGATTGTACTATGTTTTATCTTTTACAGCTTACATGACTATTGTCCTGCTCTGCCATGTCTTTCCTCGCCTCTCCCTCTTGTGTCGCGGTGTGTGTAAATGTCACTTGAATCAGGAAACTTATCAGAATACTCATATCTGATTGGCCGAGCTGCAACACGTAACAGCTGCAACAAATCATGTGTGTGCGGCTTTTATTTTAAAATGGGGTGGGTGGGTGTGTGTGGGGTCCTCTAAAAGTCTCCAAGACCTGAAATGACTGTATATATGAGAGAGAGAGAGAGAGAGAGAGAGAGAGAGAGAGAGAGAGAGAGAGAGAGAGAGAGAGAGAGAGAGAGAGAGAGAGAGGTGCTCGTGTGTGTTTATCAACATCACTAATTGGCTCAATCGCAAACACCTGTGTGCCTGAAGCCATTTCATGGAGATAAAACAGGGAAACATCTCTCAAACAAATCCTCAAAACTCCCATAACCGTAGCTCCTATTGCTCCGACATTAATAATTGAGAGGAAGGATGAGTTGAAGAACAGATCCTGTAAAAATTGTGTCTGTAGTGTAAAAAATGTGGCTTAATTGGCGATCTAGAAATGGGGTACCGTGTTCTGTGGAAGATGTTTTTGAAGCAAAATTTAACATTGGTCTCTATGGAGCAGAAAGTTGGTTTTCCTCTCAATTAACGGCTTCCGTATCAAATGTGGAAATCTGTGGGATTCCACAGACATTTGAAAGTTGAAATGGTGTCTGTAGCTGAACGTATGAGGAAGTTGAAGGATTTGAAAGTTGAAGAAGTTTAAGAGGATTTGAAAATATTCTCCAGAGATCCCATTCAAAAATAAAGTTGCTAAAAGCTTAATAATTCAAAAAGTTTAAAGGTTAGAAATAGAAAAAGTCATAGCAGAGATGAGCTGAAGGAGCTGAACATTTTGATAGTTGAACGGTTTCTGTAGCTTAAAAAATGAAGAAGAGTTGCAATGAAAAATGGGGGGGACGGAAGAAATAGTGGAATAAAGAAACAGGATAACAATAGTTGGAATGCTTAACAGCATTCCAACAATAAAGAAACAGGATAACAATAGTTGGAATGCTTAACAGCATTCCAACAATTATTAACTCAGCGATGCCTTGATTACACATACATTAGTCATTGTGTGGAATTTTTGAGAAAAACATTTTTATAGCACCGTAGTTATTTAAAAAATGTGCCATTTGAAGGTCCAAATTCAGTTCAGAGTTTTTACTGAGTAAAATATCTTAATTGACTGTCAGTCAGGTATTATTCATTAACAACCCTCAAATCAAAGACTAAAGACACTTTACGCACAATTTAGGTGTATTTTCCCTTTAACTCACGAGATGCAGCATGTTTTATACTTAATGTGAATATAATTCATACTTTGTTGGCATCTTATTCTGAAACCCGGATGTTCGTCTGAAGAAACCGGATGTTGACTCACGTTAATCTTTCCGCTCTAAAATTTAAGTGTCTGCTGAGTTGACCGCAGTCTCGCAATCACAGGTCTGATTAAGAAGCGCTCCGTTTATTTATTTGTTGTCGATATTCATAAAAGCCTCTGAACACCCAGATCTTCTGACTGATTAGACCTGTGCTTTGGTAGAAAGTTATATGGTCATAGATTTTCATTTCCCAATATGAATGATATTGAAAACAAGATTACATGTGAACACATGATAACGGTATAATTTACCTTCGCCCAATCGTCATTTTCACTGAACAGAGCCTGAACGCATCGTAATGTGAGTGGACATAACCTTTGTTAGTTGTTCAGGCTGCATGTTTCATCATTTTTTTCCTCCTAAATCGCGATTATGACTAACGTTAACAGTCGACAAAGTTTTGCATGCAGCGGATGTTAACTTAACCCAGCAAGTCTGACCTGTAACGGAACATAAAGTAACTTCAACTTTAACGCCAATACACAATCCACTAACGTTAGCTGTAGCTGTACACATCTGAACGCTGATTAGCCAAGACTCGACACGTCACATCAAAGATCTTTCATTGCGAAGATCACGACATCACCTTTTCTCCTCGTCTCACTCCAATCTGAGAAACACTGACTAGCCAGTTGCCTGCCCCCCCCCTAAAAAAAACCCACGGAGCTACACGATTCACGTGGATGATATATTTTGACTCAAAACGGCGAATTTCGCCAAAAAGCGACAGGTTTGCAGGTATGGACTGAGACCGAGACTTGGACCTGTCAGGTGGTAGCTCCCACACTTTACCGTGGGCCTCATGGTGGTATCGAAGCGTATCTAGGAGGACCCGTTTCTGACCGTTCCTGACATACTGACCTTGCTGTGTTGTGTGACTGATGGCAGCAGCAGCAGAGCGAGCCTCTGCAGGCATGGCTCCTCCACTGCCAGGACCAGGAGGCACAGTGGCACACAGGTTAATCAGCCCACTGCCTGCGGATGGAACCGGGTCTTTGCTGCCGGGCGGCCCACCTCGCCGTCTGGCTGTGCCGGTCGGGATAGGGGGTGTCGGCGTGACGACTTCAGCCGGCGTCCAGTTGAGGTTGGTGCCCTCCTTCTCAGTGGAGGAGTCGTCGTCTGAATCGTCGAACATGCGCTCGCTGCGGCGCTCAGGCTTGCGGGGAGAGGAAGGGGAGACAGAGTTCAGTTTTTTGGGTCCTGGCCTTCTGCGGGGGCTGGACTCCTCACCAGACGAGCCGCCGCTGGACAGCCGGGATCGCCGGGGGCTGTAGCTTCCATCTGAATGGGAGTGCTGGTCATATGACTCTGCTTCGCTCTCCTCCTCTTCCTCAGGCTCCACATACGTGAGTCTGGGGTGATAGAGCACTTCATCTTTCCTGCTTTTGTCTGTAAAGGGTGGAAAGAGGGAATAACTAACAGTTGTTTGTATCTGATCATAGAGAGCGCCATTCGTGTCGGCCACCATGGTTCTATGGTTTATTTCTTTGATAGTTAACCACATATCACATTAAGCAGTGTTTCATCAGGCTTTTTTGAAAAAACAGAGCCCCACCACCAATAACAGTTCAAGCAGAGAGTGGTACTGCAGCTAGGACTACGACGAGTCTTTCAAAACGACAACCAACTAAATGAAAATAAATTCAGTTCTATGAGAAGTTGATGAGAGAAAAGCTGCTACATCAGGAAGACACCACAGCAACTGTAGAAAGCGCAGTTGTGCTTAAGTGGTGTTTGTTAAGAGAATGTCACTCACTGTTGGAAGACTGTCCATTCAACAGTGAAATGATACTTCAACATGCTTCTTTTTGTCAATTATGTTTTTGTCAAATTACAAGAGATGATTGGACGGACTCAGAAGAGATGGTAAATCTGATTCCATCAGTATATATTTGGTCAGTAATTACAGCCGCCTTGTGGAATTGTGATATTTTAACGAGAAGAAAATAAAACAGACTACGAATTATTAAAAGAACATAATATACATTATATATATTAATGATTTATGAATTTATTAGTGGATTAAGAGCTATAATGAGAAGCCAATAAATCGACAAGAAATGTATATGCAACAATTTCAATAACTGATTCATCTTTTTCAACATCTTTCAAGCAAAAGTGCCAAATATTCTCTGGTTGCAGCTTCTTCTGATTCAGAAGATTCCTTTTATTTGTTTTACATGTATGAAGAAACTGATTATATTCGAGTTTTTTTTCTTTTGGTCCAATAAAACAAGTTATCTGAACACCTGGCCTTGGGCGGTTGGAGATTATAACAGGCATTTTTCACTGTTCTCTGATTTATAACCAAACAATACATCAATTAATGGAGACAATAATCTGCAGATTGGTCGTTACTTTTAGCCCAACTATAGAAACACATCCTCAAACCTCAGTCAGCACATCAGATAATAATCCAAAAGTAAAATGAATGCATGAATTCTTCAGCTACAGCAGCACTACCATTACCTTTAACACAATCTGTTATCCAGTCCGGGGTGACAATCCTGATGCCCAGGTGCTTCAGCGCACACTCAAACTTGGCCTGGAGGTCAAAAAATATATATAAAAGTTGAATTAGAAGTGCACATAATGATGAAGATTCTGAGCAATAACATGCGCAGTTGAACTTATAAAATGGTAAAGATCAGACACGGAGCACTCACCCCCTTTGGTTCCTTCACTACTAAGTGGGTGACCTTCTTGTTGAGGTTAAGTTGACATTCTCCTCCATAAAATGTTATGTAAGCCCACAAAGTGTTGAGATCGTCTGGAAGCTGTGTACAAACACACACACACACACACACAATAATGAGCTGAAGATGCTGGACTAGTTTTTGTCTTTCACAAGTAAACAATAGCAGCCCAGCCCAAGGTCATTCCCAAAGTTAAGTAGAGTAAAGCAACACGAGTGTTTTGAAACAAGAAACAAGCCTCGTCTTGACTGCAGAATAAACGAATCCCTCCATCTGCATATCTCTCAAATCCCATAAGTTCATGGAGAGAACAAATCACACACACACACACACAAACTCTTACCCTGGGAAGACAAGCTGTCACACCGAAGAATATCTGTCCTGATTCTGGGGAGAATCCTGTGACTCTGTGGAGTACATAGTTATGGAAAACAATCACGTTCTTATTGTGACGTTTTAATTAATTCCACAAATTCTATAATCTTTTTTTGCCAATGAATCACTAAGAACATTTTTGTTGTTGTTTTTGTTGACTTATGTAATTCTAAACATTAATATTCAGCTGTCATATTCACTGTTATTGTAGAAGCCATTACTATGATTTGTGTATTGCCTATAGATTCTATCCTTATCCTTGCATCAATGCAGAGTGTCAGTGAACAGATATAAAGCAGTAGTGTTCACGTGAACGGAGCAGCTTAGAAGCATTTAACGGTGAAGTCATGGCAAGCGGAGGAACGTCAGAAGCCGCGGCGTCATTTAAGTCGCAAGTTTGGGAACATTTTGTCTTCCCTGTAACGTATAATAATGGATGAGGGTGGTGGACGAAACCGTTACGGTATGTAGGCGTTATTTAAAGAGAGACGCACGACAACGGCAAAACATCGGCATGTCCACACATATGAAGAGCCACCATCCCGTCTGTCAGCGACGGGGACACTCCGGTGTAGAAAACAAAGGATTTCTAAATCTGGTTAAAATGCTTGAGCCACGCTACGAAATCCACTCACGCACCCAATTTAGTGTGAAGCTGTTCCAGGCCTCTATGAGAAGGAAAAAACTGTGACCGCTTTCACCATGCTGTTAAGCATTCCAACTATTGTTATCCTGTTTCTTTATTTTTGGAATGCTGTTAAGCATTCCAACTATTGTTATCCTGTTTCTTTATTCAACTTCTATTTCTTCCGTGCCCCTCTTCTCCTCCTTCATTTTTTAAGCTACAGAAACCGTTCAACTATTAAAATGTTCAGCTCTTTCACCACAGGTGTGCTATGACTTTTCATATTTCTAACCTTTAAACTTTTTGAATTATTAAGCTTTTTATTTTTTCAATAGGATCTCTATGGAGAATATTTTCAATTGGCTTCAGGCACACAGGTGTTCGCGATTGAGCCAATTAGTGATGTTATAAACACACAGACTCACAGACACACGCGCACATACACTCCTCTCCCTCTATCTCTCTCTGTGTCTCTCTCTCATACAGTCATTCAGGTCTCTTAGGGATCTTCAGAGGTCTTTCCCCCCTCCTCCCCCTCCCCCCCCCCACACACACACACCATTTTAAAAATAAAAGCCCCACAGAATGAATCCTAACTGAAATGCTTGTGATGAGCCTGTCATTTAATAACCGGTTTGTGTTTATCTAACATTATGATTCTGTCTCCTCTCCCCTTCTCCCCCACACCCCATTTCAAAATAAAAGCCCCAGAGAGTGAATTCTAACTGAACTGTTTGTGATGAAGCCTGTCATTTAATAACCTCTGTTTATGTGTGTCAAACATTATGATTATGTCTCCTCTCCCCCTCCCTCCCCCACCCAGCCCCACCCTTTCAAAATAAAAGCCCCATGGATTAACTGTATGTAAACATTAAGCTCAAAATTCTGCTTTTTTGTTGAAATAATGAATGCTCTTACTAATACTGCGACAACTACTACTGCTGCTAATATTTCTAGTATTACTACGACTACTGCTACTTCTACTACAACTTTTGCTGTTGCTACTATTACTAGTGCTATTACTGCTACCATCAATATTATCACTACCACTACTGCTATTACTACCACTACGACTATTACTTATACTACAACTGCTACTACTGCTATTCATGCTACTACCAGTACTAATACTACGACAGCTATTAGTACGACTGCTACTAGTACTACTACTACTGCAATTCAAATACTGCCATTACTTTTACTCCTACTACTGTTATATTAAATACTACGACCACTACTACAGCTATTACTACTACTACTGATACTAGGCTACTACTTCTTCTAAATACTACTACTTCTTCTAAATACCAATACTTCTTCTTAATACTAATACTTCTACTACTAATGATACTTCTACTACAACTACAACTTCTACTACTATTACTACAAATATCACTACTTCTGAAATTTGTTTAAGCTACAGAAATTGTTCAAATATCAAAATGTTCAGCTCTTTCAGGTGAGGGGTGCTTTGACTTTTCATATTTGTAATCTTTAAACTTTTTGAATTAAGCTTTTTGCAATTTTCTTTTGAATGGGATCTCTATGGAGAAAATCTTAAAAATCCTGTTATACTTCAACTTTCAAAGCCTTCTTCTTCCTCATACTTTCAGCTACAGACACCATAGTTAGACATTTCAACTAGAAGGTTTTTCAGCAGTGCAGTTTAAATGCTTCCGAGCTTCAACATTTTTCAAACAGATAGTCTCCCATTTCTTAATTTTCAGCAATTTTTTCACAATTAATTTCAGCTTTCAGCATTCCAACGCATTTTCAGCAGAAAATGCTTTTTCTAGTTCAACTTCTATTTCTTCCGTCGCACCGCTTCTCCTCCTTCATTTTTTAAGCTACAGAAACCGTTCAACTATTAAAATGTTCAGCTCTTTCACCAGAGGTGTGCTATGACTTTTTATATTTCTAACCTTTAAACTTTTTGAATTATTAAGCTTTTTATTATTTCAATAGGATCTCTATGGAGAATATTTTCAAATGGCTTCAGGCACACAGGTGTTCGCGATTAAGCCAATTAGTGATGTTGGTAAACACACAGACTCACGCGCACATACACTCCTCTCCCTCTCTCTCTGACTCATTCTTTCTTCTCTCTCTCTCTCTCTCAGTCATTCTTTCTTCTCTCTCTCTGTGTGTCTCTCTCTCATACAGTCTTTCAGGTCTTATGCCGTGTTCACACCGGTCGCGTTGATTTTTTGACGCGCGTCGAGATTACATACAAAGTCTATGCACAGACGCGATGAGACTGGCGCGGCGCGATTTTGCGATGGCGCGGCGCGTTGGGCGCGTTATTGCAGTGCGGTGGACGCGTTGGACGGCGCAAAATCGCCAACGCGCGAGTTGAAATTTTTCAACTTCAGCGACATAATCGCGTGACGCTGTGGCGCGATAGCCTATCAGCGTTGAGTTGCTCCCCCTGTCATCACTGGCTTTCTGCCGTTGTTGAATCAGGAAATAAATCCTGTAGCCATCTGTGTTCACCCAGAGCGCTACGATACCTCATATCAACAGAGACCGGACCAAACTATGTGTATACATGTGTGTGTGTAAACCATACGGTACAAACAATGAATAGACGCTGCCGTATTTACGTCTACGTGACGTTATTGAGTGCTGGTGGAGCTGCTACGATGTTAGCATAGCCTAGCACCGATCCATCAGAGCTACATTGAGAAGACCAGTAACCTACAAATCGGCATCATTACGTCGTTATTTCGGAGTCCCTTTTTGTCGGAGAAGACAAGTACAAATCGGTATCATTACGTAGTTATTTCGGAGTCCCTTTTTGTCGGTTTATTGCAGTTGAATCACAGCCAAATCAGTTTATTTAGTGTTCCTACAGCTGTAGTAAACAGCGATCGGTGGCTTGCTAGACACAGTGAATACAGCTCGATACAATCCACGGAGCTCCTCTGAACAATATTATGAACCAGACATGACGGCGTTTGGCATTCCGATGTTTGAGGGACTTCCACAACACGTACAAAGCAGCAATTGTCCTTATTCCTTTCACGGTCGACAGCAGAAATAAATGGCAGCCATGTGAACGGCTTCCAGGACGATAAACCACGCCCCCTCTCCGGCGCTACGAGATTTTGCGGCGTCTGGTGTGAACACGACCGGCGGCGCGTTGGACGCGATTGTGCAGTGCGTTGGACGCTTTTTTGCAGTGCGTCAAAAAATCAACGCGACCGGTGTGAACGCAGCATTAGGGATCTTTAGAGGTCTTTCCACCCTCCTCCACCCCCCCCCCCCCCCACACACGCCATTTTTAAATAAAAGCCCCACAGAATGAATCCTAACTGAAATGCTTGTGATGAGCCTCATTTAATAACCGGTTTGTGTTTATCTAACATTATGATTCTGTCTCCTCTCCCCTTCTCCCCCACTTCAAAATAAAAGCCCCACAGAGTGAATTCTAACTGAAATGCTTGTGTGAAGCCTGTCATTTAATAACCTCTGTTTATGTGTGTCAAACATGATGATTATGTCTCCTCTCCCCCTCCCAGTCCCACCCTTTCAAAATAAAAGCCTCATGGATTAACTGTATTTAAACGTTTCACTCAAAATTAGGCTTTTTTGTTGAAATAATGAATGCTCTCACTAATACTGCGACAACTACTACTGCTGCTAATATTTCTAGTATTACTACTACTACTGCTGCTACTACTTCTACTACAACTTTTGCTGTTGCTACTATTACTAGTGCTATTACTGCTACCATCAATATTCAGCTTTTTGCAATTTTCTTTTGAATGGGATCTCTATGGAGAAAATCTTCAAATCCTGTTATACTTCTATAACTAACTATTTTTCAACCGCATTATGCATTGGCGGTCGCATTAGAAGACCGCATTATGAGACAAAGCGGGTTTTTCTGTTTAAGATGACTTCCATGTATGCTTTTGATGCTGTTCTGGAATAAAAGAAAGTTTTGAAGTGACACTACGAGAGAATGCGCGTTAATCGACCGACCGCTCCTACAATTATTGTTTTTTCAAAACGTCTTTAAATGACACGCATTTGAGGCATTGTGGACTAGATGGTGGAAGGATACGGTAACAGGTCTCCACATCTGAATGAGAGGATCACCCAGGACGGCTGGAAAACATGAGGAGAAAAACATGTTAAAGTGTGATTTCTACTTCTTTCTCTTAGTGACACTAGTTCAAAGTAGCTTTAACTCACTGCTACTATTTGACAGAGATTAAACATCAACAATAAGGAAACTAACCAAGTGACCGCCTCCCACATGCTCTATCGCTATGCATTAAAGGGATACGTTGACATGTTGGAAAATATGCTCATCCGTTATCCCTCTGTTTACGGTCTTTATGCTGGGATAAGCTGACCGGCTGCAGAACCACTTTTAGCCCAAAACAAAAAGGAAGAAACGGTACAACCCTTACCTTGACAACAGGCAGGTCAAACACCTCTCTTGACTCGCCCACCTCGGGGTTGTCCCCGTCCTCTGCGATGATGTGAGTGGCCAAAGCATTGTAGGACACCTCCTTCCCTTTTCCTGCCTTCAGCAGCTGCACAACCTGGAACATCAGCCGAAGGTTCAGTCAAATTCTACTTCAGTCCAGACTAGCTGAGACAATGACGCTGACGCTCTTCACAGTGTCAACTCTGGCCAAAGATCATACCATTTGCAATTTAGAGAGAGTAAGCACGGAAGTTCTCAAAAATACTTGAATCACTTGTGGGAGTTACTCTGATAGCAATGCAACACCACTAACATAGGAGCTGTCTGAGATGAAGCGACTGTACACAGTTCAGTTCATATGAATATTTGAATGTCTAAGTCATTAGACAAGTTTTGTAGCATGATATTCAGGATGTTTTCAAGTGCTGCTTCATACACAAAGACAGAGCTGTGGCTCTGTATGGTCTTCATCTCCACAGCATTACGACATGCTGCTGGGACTGATAACCATGAAGCAAAGAAATCAATCACTGTCACAGAATCCCAACAGCATCTCTCTTTTGTAATAATTTAGGTAGTAATGACTATGTGTCTATCAAACTTAATAGATTTCAACGGCTGCAGCGTTTCAACGAACCATTTATCAAAGATCCTGTTCAAACCCTGATACTTCTATCAGATACATCGGCACTTTGTCCCTCATCTAACAGCTACTTGGTCACAGACCCACTGCTGCAAGTTTCACACATTTTGACATTCTTTCATTAAAGCTTTCTCAAACCCTGAATTAGTTTGAAAGGGTCTCATTTTAACAAGGCATCCATCGAAACCCATGCATGAGGCCTCAGCAAAAAGACATGAAAGAAGAGAGACATGCAGTGCCATCTTCAATCTAAAACAGTCAGTGTTAGGACTGAGATGGAAACAGGAAGAAAAAAGAATTGTGCTTACATTACACAACCGGAAATGATAAGATGTATCAACATTTGAACCATAGTTCCCGAATAATTCAAAATAAGATGTTGGCCAGACTGTTCAATAAGTTTACGTTTTAGGGGAAAGGTCTCTATGAACTACTGTAATATTATGATATCATGTCTTTATTTCACTTGAGCAATAAGCTCACAGGGTGGTGTATCGAACTAACATCAGCCCATATATCACTTTCGCTGTATATAAACACGGTGAGAATGAGGTGCGACTGGGGTTCACTATTTGGCAGGAAGTACAGCTCCGTGCCACAGGTCCCCAGCACCAACGAGTGAAACAGCATTGACACATGCGCAGTAAGGGGCGCCCAATTGAGCAAGACGCTAATAGTCACAGGTTGACGCAGAATAACCCCGTGCACATAGGTATTTCACTCCCCCAGAACAGCGCACTACTGTACTGAGGTTGTTCCGCTGTTATGATTTAGGAAAAAGCAAGCTAACACACGCCATCTTTATTGCCAGTTTAGCAAACCCCGTGACATAAAACGTTAAACCGCAAGCAATAAGCTAGCAGCTTACCATCTGTGCAACTACAAAACTCATAGCTAATGCTAAGGGACTGCATGAAAAGTGTAACCTTAGTGCTAGGTAAGTTAGCTTCTGCACATATTACTCACAGTGAAGTAGACTATCATGGATACAGCTTCACATGTTTGCAAGACTTATGTAGGGTTCGTCACAATACTTTAATGCTAGCCAATGATCAAGCTCACTGTTTTCCATGTAGCATGTTAGCTAGGTAGGTTAGCTTCTCCTGCAGCACTTCATTTAGATTGACTGGTGCTAGCAACTTAGCCTGCTACCAATTTAGCTACAGGAAGCTAACGTCCAGAGCCTCACCTTTTGGTCAATGTCCCCTACCACGTAGAATTTGACATCTTTGAAAAGTTCGTCGGAAACCTTTTTTCCCACTTCAGACATGATTGCCCATTAACGTCATAGGGTTACGTATTGAAAACCCAGGCAAACCCTGAAAGAGTAAAGAGTATGTCAGAGCAGCTGGGTGAGAGCGTACAGTAAACCGGAGACACTAGCGCCAAATCGCTGAGCGCGCCTTGGACTGCAACATTCCGAATACTGAGGGGGGTCTGTGTTATCTTATCAGTCGTATATTCCTTTATTTTGTCTTTTATAACCCTACCATGCATTTCATTGCCTTATGTGTCTATGCGTGAAGTGGATTTTATCCGAAATACAATACAACCAACTTACAGGGACGGAAATGAATACATATATTTTTCTTATGGACATGTAATCCCCCTGTCATATGAGAGTTGATGTTTTATCCAAACGTGTAACCTAGATTACCATGCAGAAAACGAAATAGACCCATAACATATTTTAGATAGTACTGTAAAACATGGTAAAGTGATAATAAATAGTCTGAGGTAATAAGAACAATTTGAATTGTTAGAAATAAATAGCTGTTAAGCAAATAGTACATTGTTATAAAAGCATCAGCTAATGTCAAAATAATATGGGGGCCCTGGGAGCTCAACACTGCAAGATAACTAAAATAGGTAGTCCTACGCAAATAGACAAAACACAAGCAACTTAAGAAAACATAATCACTAATATGACAACACGGGCGTAGCATTAGAAGCTGCAAGTAGAGAAAACACAACCAAATGTGCTGCAAGTAGCACAACACAACAACAACTGTTATTAGGTGACACTAAGAATGTATGCATGGGGGTTTTCATGGGAAACTAACTATGATGTGTTGAGTCCAAAACCTCTCTGAATCATGGAAGGCCGCACGTCTCCCGCTGCTGCTATCTTTCGTCAGCAGTAGTACCAAAAAAAACAGCTGGTTCGAAGTTATAATCAAATCAAAAGATGTTTAATATCTACAGAGGCATAACAGTTGCAAACTGAATACACTTAACAGTTTTATGTTCCATGGAGCAGGGATCAAATGAAGTCCTCCACACAGTCCAGCCAAGCTAGTTAGCTGCCCAGAGGTCCCAAGTGATCTGATTCTTCTTCTGTGAAACAATGTCCCTTGTTTGTCCGAAAGTTTCAAATGTCCAGTATCAGCTCAGTGATTGGCTGAAATCCAATAGTCTCCGCCTGGCTTCAGACACGATAGGCTGTCCTCCTCGCTGACCACTTCCTCTTGACAGCGTCTCTGCATCTCAGGTACTCCCATATATGGTTGTCTGCAAAGCCTCGCTCAGAAATCCCTCACTGGCACTCATGGTTCAAAACATTCAGTAACTACACTTTTTAGTTTAATACATTCAATGATTATGCTTTATGGTATAACACTTCTATAAGTAAATATACTGTAACATATAATATCCTCTATCAGTAAATATATTGTGACATTGAATATCCACCACTAGGGGTGCTATTAATCATACTAAGAATGCTTTTAAACTTTAATTCCTCACAGATGCAAGGATTCTCTCCATCTTTCTGTCTGTCTGTGTTCTTCGTATACTGTATGTGGAGAACCACTCATCGGCGGGTTTATTTCTGGGCAAAGCCTTCTCTGCTGGCCGAAACAGAATCACAAAATTATAGCTATTTTATAATTAAATCATTTTTCACAAATACACTTATCGTTTTTCCCCATTATCTTATTTTCTCATTGCACAGCTCCTGTCTTCAGCTGCTCTGCTTCCAGTGCAGCTTGTTATAAGGAGAGCTTTCATCCAATCAGATTCAGCCCCTATGTCTCTATGTAAGGAAAGGCCCGAGGTCCTCTAGGTAGGCTTTGCAGATTAAAGTATATGGGGACGATATTGTTGATTGTCACAGTGTTCAACCAATCAGATCATTAGTTTGACATGTTGGGCGTATTCTTTGACGTGCCAGAGCTACCAAGGTAGCCTACAAGTACGTCTGCATTAACGTGCAGCTCAGCAATAATGTGCAATGTGATTCACTGACCAATCAGCTAGCGTGACTGTTGTGACGCTGAAACTAGCTAGCAGAACTTAGTAGGAACAGTTCAAGTTCAAGTTCACTGGGTAGAGAGGGTCGTCCGGTAACCGCAAGGTCGGTGGTTCGATCCTTGGCTGCTACGTGTCCTGTGTCGCTGAGTAAGACACTGAACCCCTAACTGCTCCCCGGGTGCCTGTCATGGGCAGCCCACTGCTCCCTATATACAGGGCTGCAGAGACCAATTTCCCCTTCCGGGATGAATATAGTATAAAAAATAAAAATGTTTATGATGTGGTTAATATTGTTCCCTCTGATGTGAGTAATATTTGAATGGCTCGTGCTCTTCAGTGTGTGGATGAATACGTGTGTTAGCGCTGCAGAGTTGCTGGATTGATTTGTTGCTTTGTTGTCATATAAATATCTGTGACTGGTTCTTGTGAGTTTGTTCTTGGCATTGTGTTAATTACATTGATTTTGACGATATGCATTGTCCGTTAATGATGAAGCATCCCGTTATGCGCGGGGTTAGTGTTAGGGTGACCATATCCATAACACCAAAAAGGAGGACACTGTGCGGTATTTAGTGAAGCTGTGAATAATTGCATAGGACTCTGGCGTGCTCTCCTCTACAATACAACATTGTGTGATTGCTACATGATGTATGTGTAACATAATAGGAAAACATAGTCTTAAAGAGTCAAAGTGTTTGTTCACAGTATTTGTATTTATTCAATACATTGTGGTGTTCAAAAACTGACCACTGTGCTGAGTGCCACAAAGCATAACATTTGTGGACTTAAAATGTACAAATTAAATCACAGGTCACATAAATAATAAACAGATAAATGAATGTTTTAAAAGCATAAAGAAAACCAAACAAATTTTGTTAACATTTAACGGCTCAAAAAGTAAAGAAATTCTAAAGTGATTCAGTCTATTGGGGACTTGTGTGCAGTGTCTTTTTTCATCAGACTCATTTGTCCATCGGCAGTATCAAGTGGTAGAAAGAGGTATGCAGAATGTCTGTCCTTGAACGCACCAGTTTGAATGTTATCTGTTCAACTGATGGTTGCTGTAAAACAAATAATTAATGTTGAAGTGGAAGAGGTATTCAGATCCTTTTCTGAAGTCAGGGTAGCAATACCACAGTATAACAAATGTAAGTCCTGTGTAATCCGACACCCGAGCTTTGTGCCACATATGGACAGAGGCGTGCTGGAGACATATTTCAGGGCGCCAAAAGAGACAACCAAAGCCAATAGGGCAAAAAACAGACGTATGTCCAATAGGGACAGTTCTTTTTCTGAAATGTCACCTTCAAACAGCCAGTGTAAGAGAAACTTTATCACTGAAAACAGGATTGTACTTTGGCCTTGGGACCTTTGTTGGTCACAGAAAAGTTTTGTGCAGCTTTTCTGTGGAATAAAAGAACACAGTAACACGGAAAAGTAACATACTAAAGAAAAGGCAGTAAATAATATCCTCATAAAAATATATATATTCCAAAAACAACTGTAGACTGAGCCAAAAAATATTTCTGAAGTGATTCAGTCTATTGGGGACTTGTGTGCAGCAGTCCACTTGTATTCAAGCAAACTCCAGCTTCACCCTCAGCAGAAGCTCAACAGCACCTCGGTCATCATGGTCGCCAAGCCCCCCCCCCCCCACGCCTGGGCCTGTTCATCTCCTGCAGGGACACATAACAGCAACAATACTGTTATCAGCATTCAAAAATCTGGATTGTTTTAAATCCCATGAATATTCATATTATATGGAGCCCATTCATAAAATCAAAATGCTGCATTAGAAATCAATTTGGCTTAAGAGCTTCCTACATGAAATGAGGAGCCTATATTTGCTCAATTAAATACACAGCAAACAAACTGCATCATATCAAGTGGATGCCACTGACACAACATCATCATATGTGTATGTCTGTTTGGGAAATAAAACATAAGACTAGTGTACTCACCAAATAGTTGATTCTCTATTTGCAATACTTCAGATTTTTCCTGGCTGCATCCAAGAGTTTTTTGTCTCCAAGGAACTTCTTGTACACGTCTGTGCAGGGAAAGGTGAAATTGACACAAACGTGCAGCTTAGCCTTGACTCTGTCCACCTCCAACCGATTCCTCTCGTTCCTCCATGCAGATGTAATCATTGAAAAGACTCGTTCTGTGTGTGCATTGCTGCATGGGATGGAGAACATGTAGGCGCTGACCTTCCTGAGATTCACGAGTGCTACATCTGCTTTGGAAAACAGTTTCAGATATCGCTCCTCACTGTGGCAACCTTCCATTTCTGGAGAGCTGAAGGAAGCTTCCACCATGGGATCAGCTGTGATCAGCTGTCAGTCGGCCTCAGTGCGTAGATATGACGTAGTCAGCACACAGAGCCTTGTTTACGTTTTTAACCAATGATATAGGGCTAGAACCTAACCGAATCAGTTATTAATTTGACAACGCTTTTAACCAATCATTTGTTAGACTGCGTTCCAGCAATATATTCTATCGCGCAGCTCTTTAGGCCCAGTGGAACTCCAAAAAGGAGGACAAATACGCGTCCGGCTTATGCGCCGGACGCCGGACAGAGCATTGAAAATCCGGACTGTCCGGCCTAAATCCGGACGTCTGGTCACCCTAGTTAGTGTCGGACATTTGATTTTCTGTTTGGTGTTTTGTTTTCTTTTACAAAGCAGGAATGATGGTCTGGAGGAATGGGGATTGTGTGGCGGTTGCTTTAGCCTGTTTGAATCAGTAGGTAACAGCTAAATGCTGCGGGGAGAGTTTGTAGTGTGTGTGCTGCTGTTGTTTTCCTTCTAAGCTAGTTTAGCATAGCCTCCCAGAACACACGCGCCTCACCAGAGTACAATGTTGTAGTTCCGGGGGGTCAGACAGCATGTTGCCAGGTTGAGCGAAGTCCACCGAAAACATTACATTTCCCACAATTTAAGCTTCTGGCTTTTCCAAATGCACTAGTATTATTGAAACGTATTGTTCGGTTCGTAAGGCTCGTACCGAACGGTTTAATACGAATACGTGTATTGTTACACCCCTAGAAACAAATAATAACCGTAGCTGTGCATAATGAGGTTATTAGGAGGTGGTTCAACTGTAGAAGGACAGCACTGAAGGCCCAGGTATAAAATACACGGCCCGCCACTGAAGGAAGTGCGGTTTTGGTGCAATTTGGACATGCAACGCATTTTGTATTAATGAACTTTGAATAAACAAGCAGTGCAGCAGCGAGGGCACACAGCAGCTCATTGACTGCAGTTCACTGCTGCTGGATGCTGGAGCTGGCCTGCTAATGCTACATGGACGCTGAATAGCCACCAAACTCTTCTTCTCTTCCCTGGAAGAGAAGAACGAGCAGGAAGCCTTCATGGAACCGTGTTACTCTGCTGTTGCACCTCAAATTGTGTTAGCTTTTAACATGCTATTATCAGTAATAGCACTGGCACCGGCAGAATTACTCCGTTAAGCCGGGACTTGCTGCCTTTGCTTGAGTCCATTTTCTTTGTTGTAAATCGCACACTAACGTGGGTCGACTGCATGAAGATTCTTCCCGTTCGGGCTCGTTGTCAATTCCTCTCCTGGTAGAGCAGAGAGAGAGGAGTCTTTTTCATTACCTCCTGCTCAGCACCCCTTGTCAGTGGTGTGGGAGATCCTGCTGGTCTTCTGCCGCTGCTGCTTAGGAGCTGGGGGAACATATGTCTGCTCTGACTACCTGACTGGCAGCAGGTGTAATCAATGCCATGTGCCTAGTGGCTGCAGCACCTGACCCGGAGAGAACACTCCCTCTACCACCTCCCTCAGCCTGAGCTTGGTTTGCCTCATACACACAATACTGTTTAATAGCTACATTGGTTGTTGGTTTGGCTCTGCACATGTTATTTGGAGACTACAAGGAGAGGAGAGAATCCCCAGACTTATCCATTAAAGAATGAACTTATCGGGTATCGTTAGTCTACTTTGTTATTTGTTCGGTTTCATACGATGTGATTCATTGTTGTTTGTCAGCCTCATGAACATGCACAATGTAGAAATGTAGCCATCGCCATTGTTTTTATACACAACGTGATCATTCTCTGTTTTCCATAAACATCCACCAGCAGCACATATCTGTCACAACCAGCCTCCAGCTTCTGCTTCTCTGCTGAAGGATGTCGTTCTGATTTATAAGATGTCATTTCTTCTACAGTCTGTTCCTGAAGTAGTTAGTTACTTCATTCATTGGTCCGTGTCAAGCCATGTGTGAAGCCCCTACTAACAGGTAAGTCTGCGTGCAGGCACACACACACACACAGGCACACACACACATGCACACACACACGCACACAGACCCACACGCACACACACACACAGACACACGCACACACACAGGCACGCACACATGCACACAGGCACGCACACACACAGGCACGCACACATGCACACAGGCACGCACACACACAGGCACGCACACACACACAGGCACGCACACACACACACACAGGCACACGCACACAGACACACACAGACGCGCACACACAGGCACGCACACACAGACACACACACACAGGCACTCACACAGGCACACACACACTGCACGGTGAATCGTAGATGCATCAGTGCTAAAGAACCTTGACAAGCTGCAGCCAATTGAGAGCAGTAATTGGAGGAGCCTTCTGACAGCTACGTTAACGATGTAGATGGTGGCCTCTTGACCTTGTTGGTATGAAATGCAGACATTACATTAGACACACCACCTGTCATAATGCACCATGTTGCACCATTGGTCCTTATTTCAGTCGCCTCCCAGTCTGATCAAACTGAGACACAGCTGTGGGAGCAGTCATTGGAAAAGCCTTTTGACAGCTACATTAATGCTGACCGTACCTATTAGATTTAGACATGTCTCTTTAGGATCTGACATGATGTAGCAGGCTGATTAAGGAGCGCTCACCCATGTGGTGTTTTCTCTCACAGCTACAGGAGCTATATCTTTATTTGTGAATTGGATTTCTTTTTTTAATCTGATCACTTTATCTCTGTTCATGGAAATGAGGTGCTCTGAATTTAAGAAGAAATAAATCAGCGCGTATGTATGAATATGATCTTTTTAACCTCATCAGAGACTCTAACATAATCACAGACCATGAGCCTGTAACTTACTAACAGGCTACGAGTGTATCTTTTAACTTGTCAAATAAACTGAACATGAAATTGAATGATGGAATCCTAATTACAAAGTAACTCTTTGATAAGGTAATGTGTACTGACCGAATATGAAAAAAGTATCACAAAACAATAAGAGCTTATACAGAGGTGTTACGATGGATATCTACAATTTCACTTATAATAAGAAGAGAAAGCATGTTTAAACAAGTGGAGAGATGATATGGATGGATGAGTTATAAACTACGAACACGATGTAGGCTTGCACCAAAAGATAACCAGAAAGGCGTTTTGGTAGGATCATAGTTCGAGACTCTAGAGTCTACAAACACTACAAGGACATTTTCCTCTTTATTCCTTTAATAGATATTTTTTTCTATCATATGTGTCAGTAATCATTTAATAGTTTGCTAGAGGTCTTCAAAACGATGGCGCTTTTGTTCTATCTTTATTCAAAATGTAGTGTTCCTACAATTAAAGAGCATAATGACTTGAGTTCACATTGAGACCTTGTCATGCTTTCCCTCAGAACCCTGCCGTCCCACCTTGCTCTACTTCTGCTCAGACTGTATGCTTGCACACTGATATATTGTTTTTGCACAGATTGTGCTGCATCTTCAGCCCTTGCCCTCACACTCAGGCTGCTCCTGTGTGAATGATCTGCTCTCGGCTTTCTCCTCTGCTCTCTGATGCTTTTGTGCAATAACGCTGGCAAAATGACCCAACCAATAGAATGCAGCTGTGGTGTTGAACAATGAAATGATCCCGGTCTCCTTGTGGGTGTGTTCGCTTTACTGGTGTCCCTGGTGGTTGTGCATTAAACTGGTTCATCATCAAGTTTGTGACAGTTTTCCTAAAAGTTTATTTTTGTGCATAAACCTAACCTTTGTATTGTTGTCTGAACATAACTGTATGAAGTTATTTGAAGCCCAAACATGATGTTTTTCCGAACCCTAACTAAGAGGTTCTGTTGCCGAAACATTACTTTTGTTTTGCAACTAAATGTTGTGTCCCTGTGCACAGAACCAATAGATTGCATTTTAGTAAAATGCAATCTATTGGAATAGTGAAATAGTCACCAACTGCCATTTGGTGACTATTTCACCAACTGCCATGAGACTGTGTGTGTGTATATCACACACAGTGCAGAATAATAATGATCAGCTGCTGAGTGTCCAGCACTCAGCAGCTGATTCTGAATGAAAGCTGATGAACAGGAAGAAATGTGTCAAGAACAGTCAATGAATATTGAGACAGTGAGACAAAGTTGGTCTTCTCTTTGTTACCATTGTGATGTATGTTGGTGTTACAGGGCTGGCCTTACATCTTTATGGGGACCAGGGTGATATTTCATTTTGGGAACCCACTTACACATTTCAACCGCCCTGTCATTTCTCCAGGATGTTACACATAAAGCTGCGATCGACAGTAGACTGATATTACCTTCTCTGTGCAGCTGTGGCTCAGAGGGTAGAGCAGCGTTCTGTCCCTGACTTTTCAAATCAGCACTTTGAAGTGTCTTTGGGCTCAACGTTGAACACCAATTTTGTCTTTGACTCTTACAGTAGCTTTGAGTGGTTGGAAGACTAGAAAGGTGTTAAAAATGCAATTCCATTTCACATTTTCCAGATATCCTGTACTATCAGGAGAACATGTCTCATGTGTTAACTCTATGCAGCCGTTTTCCAGGTGGAAGAGTTGATGTATCTGGGTTAAAGGACCAGTCTAGCATTGTTCTGCATTTGACCTATTGTAAACATATTAAAAGACCTACTCTGTCTGTGGCTCTCAGCTACAAAAGCACTGGTTCCTCCTTAAGATGTCATTATAAAGATTCATTATAAACCATCATAAATACATAGTCTGTCTGGCGGATTGCTGCTCTAGTGAGTATTTGGGGCAGCAGGACGGTGTGGGATTGAGTCAAAATAAACTATACTGTGTATAGTTTCTACCAGTGGCGGCCGGCCAATAGAGGGCCACGGGGCCTGGCCCCACCCACCTTGAGCCACAAAAAAATAAAATAAAACATTATAAAATAATTAATTTTAATAAATAATATTAATAAATTATACAAATTGTCAATATTTGTGTTTTTGAGCTATGTAATATACCCAGTAATATTTGTAAAATAGGATATCTGCGCAAAATAAATGCTTTTCCCTGCTTGTCCTCTCCACTGGTGCACCTCTCAGCTGTCCCCGTGCACGGCTCTACTGCGCGTGCACGTGCTGGGGCCAGATGAGATTGGCTAAGCAGCTTAGCCAATCACTGATTAAAGAAATAAATGAGTGACTTACAATTTAGCCAATCAGCGCCCTAAAAAAGACTTCCGGAAGGGCCAGATGAGAATGGCCCTCCCGGAAGTCTTTTTCTCCCGGAGCGCCCGTGTCTAGTTCTCATCTCGCGTGTTCTCGCTACCCAGCTGGACGACGGTCACCGGCTTGCGGTAAAGAAACACAACGAGGAGGTGGATAAAAACCGGCACATTTTATCAAAAATAATTGATTGTGTCAAGTTTTGTGGAGCTTTTAAGTTGGCTTTGCGTGTGCATGACGAGACTGACTCCTCGGACAACCCTGCCGTGTTCAAGGGACTGGTGGATTTTGTTGCGTCCCTTGACGGTGTGCTGGAGGAGCACCTGGAGACAGCCAGTGTTTTTAAAGGGACGTCGAAGACTGTACAAAATGAGCTGTTGGACTGCATGCTGTCGGTTGTAAGGGATTACATTCTGGAGGAAGTAAAGAACGCTGATTTTATCGCCATTCAAGCAGACGAGACGACGGACATTTCCACCCACTCGATGCTAACGGTAACGTACAAGAGCGTTTTAATGCTCTGGCTATGCTCTCCATGGAGAAGGAACTTGTCAGGGACATGCCTGACTTCAATAAGAAGGTCATTGAGAGGTTTGCCACTCAGAACTGCAAAGTTCCTTTAGAAATAACTGTCGTAAAAACATGCAGGTTTCCTCACCGCACTGATTGGGTGTTTCTCCAACAAACAAGGTTCATAGGGGCATCTTAAAATATACTTGTTCTATTAGACTATATATGATATTTATATTTTATTATAATATATTCATGATATTTATATTGTATATTTATGATTATATGGTATTTATATATCATATTATACAGAATAGTATTATTATTATATGATATATATATATATATATATATTAATATACTGAATTGTATGAATAAGATGTCCTTATTATGTCAGTGTTGGAATAAATGATAACAATGTAACTGCAAAGTACTAATGCGTTTTTGATACCTTTTTTTTTTTTTTTTGCATTGAATTATACTATTTGCTGAAATTGATTGGACGGCCCTACCCAAAAAAAATCCACCAGCCGCCACTGGTTTCTACACATGTCACCTAGTGCAACAGTGAGGCTCATTGTGATTTAATAGTTATGGGACAACAATGGCGCTCTATGGCACAGAGCAACATCAGGCTTTGAAACACAAAATACTGTTATTAGGAACATTCACTGTTGGTTTGGCGCTGCGCATAGAATTGGTTGACAAGATGAACTAGAAAATGCATTTCCTGCTGAAAATGCGTTGGAATGCTGAAAGCTGAAATGAATCTCAAAAGCATTGCTGAAAATAGATATCCAATTTTTTAAAAATTGCAAAAAGCTTAGTAATTCAAAAAGTTGAAAGATTACAAATATGAAGTGATATCACCCTTCTCCTGAAAGAGCTGAACATTTTGATCTTCGAACGGTTTCTGTAGCTTAAAAGAATTCCAGCGGTAGTGATATTTGTTGTAGTAGTAGTAGTAGAAGTTGTAGTTGTAGGAGAAGTATTATTAGCAGTATCAGTATTAGTAGCATTTGAATAAGTACTAGTTGTAGCAGGAGTGATATTTGTAGTAGCAGTAGTAGTAGAAGTTGTAGTCGAAGTAGTAGTAATTAGAAGAAGTAGTAAGGCAAGGCAAGGCAAGGCAAGTTTATTTGTATAGCACATTTCAACAACAAGGTAATTCAAAGTGCTTCACATAAAACCATTAAAAGCATCAAAACATAAGGCAAAAGAAAAGGAGATTTAAAAATAATTAATAAAATTGATTGAAACAATAAAAACGGTCATTAAAACATTAAAAAACAGTGCAAGAAATAAAATGCAGTAGTAAAATGCAGAAATGCAGGAAATTGATTAATATATTAATTGAATGTGGTTCAATTAAAGGCAGCAGCAAACAGAAAAGTCTTCAATCTTGATTTAAATGAGCTGAGGGTCTCAGCAGACCTGCAGCTTTCTGGAACTTTGTTCCAGATATGTGGAGCAGAAAAACTGAACGCTGCTTCTCCATGTTTAGTTCTGACTCTGGGAACAGAAAGTAGACCGGTGCCAGACGACCTGAGGGGTCGGGATGGTTCATAAGGTAGCAGCAGATCAGAGATGTATTTTGGCCCTAAACCATTCAGTGCTTTGTAAACCAACAGCAGGATTTTAAAGTCAATTCTTTGTTGGACAGGAAGCCAGTGCAAAGACCTCAGAACTGGAGTGATGTGATCCACCCTCCTGGTCTTAGTGAGGACTCGAGCTGCAGCGTTCTGAATCAGCTGCAGCTTTCTGACGGACTTTTTACAGAGACCTGTAAAGACACCGTTACAGTAGTCCAGTCTGCTGAAGATAAATGCGTGGACAAGTTTTTCCAAATCCTGTTGAGACATAAGTCCTCTAATCCTTGATATATTCTTCAGGTGATAGTAGGCTGATTTTGTAATTGTCTTGATATGGCTGTTCAGGTTGAGATCTGAATCCATAACTACACCTAGATTTATGGCTTGGTTTGTGGGTTTTAACATCAGTGACTGAAGCTGAGCGGTGATTTTCATTTGTTCGTCCTTGGTACCGAAAACAATTACTTCTGTTTTATCTTTGTTTAATTGAAGAAAATTCTGGCACATCCAGTTGTTGATTTGTTCAATGCAGTTACCCAGCCCTTGTATGGGATTATAGTCCCCTGGTGACATAGTTATGTAGATTTGTGTGTCGTCTGCATAATTATGATAACACACTTTGTTGTTTTCCATAATCTGAGCTAGTGGAAGCATGTAGATGTTGAACAGAAGAGGCCCCAGTATTGAACCTTGGGGAACACCACATGTCATTTTAGTCAGCTCCGATGTGTAATCAGCCACAGACACAAAGTATTCTCGGCCCTTCAAGTAGGATTCAAACCAGTTAAGTGCTGTGCCAGAGAGTCCCACCCAGATTTTTAGTCTTTCTAGGAGTATGGCATGGTCGACCGTGTCGAATGCAGCACTGAGATCTAGTAAGACTAAGACTGAACTTCTGCCATTGTCTATGTTTAAGTGGATGTCGTTGAAAACCTTAACAAGAGCAGTTTCAGTGCTGTGGTGCTGTCGAAAGCCTGACTGGAAAACATCAAAGCAGTTATTTACGGTCAAGAAGTTGGTCAGCTGTTGGAAAACCGCTTTTTCAATTATTTTACTCAAAAATGGGAGGTTTGATATTGGCCTATAATTTTTCATCGTTGTGGAGTCTAAACTAACCTTCTTTAGGAGTGGTTTAATAACTGCAGTTTTTATGGCTTGTGGGAAGACACCTGAGAGAAGGGATGTGTTTACAATTTGTAAAAGATCAGTGGTCATGCAGTTTGAAATATTTTTGAAAAAGTGTGTTGGTAGAATATCCAAGCAGCAGGAGGATGACTTCAGATGTTGTATAATGTCTTCTCGGCTTCTACGGTCGATTGAATGAAATTGTGTCATGATATTTGAATGGATGTTATTCAGAGATCGGGACAACACATATCCTGTGGTTGGTGTGGAGGCACTGACTGCTTGTCTAATTTTCTGAATTTTGTCAGTAAAAAAGGAGGCAAATTGATTGCATGCCCAGGTGGATTGGAGTTCAGCAGCTACCGACACTGGAGGGTTTGTTAGCCTGTCGACGGTAGCAAATAAGGCGCGTGTGTTGTTCTTGTTTTTGGTTATGATGTCAGAGAAGAATGACTGCCTTGCATTTCTAAGTTCCAAATTATAATTGCGAAGTCTCTCTTTATAGATGTCACAGTGAACCTGGAGATTAGTTTTTCACCACCTGCGCTCAGCTTTCCGACACTCTCGTTTCTCTATTTTGACCAACGTAGCATTTCTCCAAGGAGATCTTTGCTTACCCGAGACAACCTTCACTTTAGTGGGTGCAATGGCATCAATAATATTTTTAACTTTAAAATTGAAGCCATCTACAAGCTCATTGACTGAGAGGCAAGAGAGGGCTGGTGTGGAGGAGAACTTCTGAATAAATAGTTCACTGGTGTTTTCAGAGATGTAACGCTTTGTCACAACCTTGGTTTTGGACATTTGTGTGCAAGGAGATTGCACTCTCAAAGAAAACACAGAAATGGTCAGAGAGTGCAACATCAGTCACAGCAACCTTGGAAATGTTTACACCTTTGGTGATGATTAGGTCCAGAGTGTACCCCCTGTTGTGGGTGGGTCCTGTCACATGCTGAGTCAGATCATAGTTATCAAGGACACCACATAGTTCTATAGAATCTCTGTCCTGGGAATTATCAACATGGATATTAAAATCACCAACAATAACAACACAGTCAAAATCAATACAGATTACAGACAGCAGTTCAGTAAACTCATCAAAGAAGGTTGCACAGTATTTAGGCGGTCTGTAAATGTTTAGGAATAAAGCTTGAGAGGAATTAAGAGCCACATATTCAAAATAACTAAAATGACCAAAGGGCATCTGCTTGCATTGAAGAGAATCATTAAATAAAACAGCAACTCCACCTCCTTTCTTATGTGCTCTTGTTTCGCTCATGAAACTGAAGTTGGGAGGTGTTGATTCAATAAGAACAGCTGCACTGTTATCTTGATTTAACCAAGTTTCAGTTAAAAACAAAATGTCCAGTTTGTGCCTAACAATAAAATGTTTTTCCTGACAGAGACCTGACATTTAATAAAGCTAGGTTTAATGTGGTTAAAGCTTTCTTTGCCCAATTTATTTGGACAGGCTGACGAGGAATGTATGCTAAGTTTGATAAGTTAGCATGTTTACTATTGTTTCTTCACAGCCTCACCTTTCTTTTTCTATAAACTTGCAGGACAGGAATTGAAATGGCTAGCTGCATACAGGGCCCCGACTTTTCCTGGAGAGAGTCATTGGTGTCATTAGCCTTGTAGCCTGGACCCAGAAGATATCAATTGTGGTACCGTTGAGGAGTGGGGAGAGGAGTGTGTTTGGTTCCAGCAATGACCAGCTTTTCCATGTGGTCAGTGAACTCCAGGTGGGGGGAGGATGGGGAGAGTGTGAGAGAGGATTGTGATCCAAAGTATGGACCTGAAATAGAAGTAGGTGCTGGGGAGGGAGGTAAAGACTCCTCGTCTAGGAAGGGTGTGGAAAGTGGGAGACCGGAGGCGGTCCCTGATGATGAGGTTGGAGACTCCTCCTTTTGGCTGTCGTTAGGCGGGGGTATCCTTCCCGTAAGGTCTCCATGGCGATGCTGTGTGGTTATCTTGTGTTTAGACTCCTCTTGTATCTTGTCCTTGACAGTAGGGACAGACGGGTGACGCAGGGAGAAAAACAGGTTCACCCCTGACTTGTTCAGGAAAATTCTGAATGGTCAGCACATGCAGGTGACAGCCATCTGTTCAGTGCAAACAGCCTGCTGAATCCTTCATCTCCTCCTCTGACTGGTGGAAGAGGGCCACTGATGAACACCTCAGCCTTGACAGAGCTGACTGTGTTTAACAGATCAATAAAGTCTCGCTTCAGAACTTCAGACTGTTGTTTCACAATATCACAGCTTCCTGTATGCACGATGATGTTTTTCGCTGTGGGATAGTCAGCCACGATGTCCAGGAATTTGTCTCTCATGTCAGAGACCATATCTTTCGGAAAGCAGAGTATTTTGGTGTTCTTGCTGCACAGTTTTCTGACATCTTTTACAACATAGTCACCAACAATCAGAGTCTCAGGCCCAGTCACTAGCTTTGCCTGCGGCCTTTTCTCACATTGACTCTCAGTTCTTACCGTGCTTTGAGGAGATAGCTGCTTATCCAGGTCATCAGATGGAGATTTATGATCCTGCGACAATGGAGCAAATCTGTTTTGAAGTTGTAGGCTTGGTTGTTGTGGAGGTATTTTGCAGGTTTTACTTTCCTTAGCTGTCCTTGGCTTTGTCCGTCTGGGTGCAGGGGTTGAGGAGGAGTTCTGCCCGTGTGCTAGTGCAGGCCAGTCAGTCGCATAAGATTCATTATCTGCTCTCTCCTCCTGTTTCTTGGTAGGCCTGGTTATGCCAGTTAGCTGTGTCTTAGCTTGCATTTGTCCAGTGTTTTGAGTCCATGGTAGAGTGGTATCATTCCCACACAGTCCATTTACTTCCGCGTTTACTTCTAGTCGGTAGATTTTTGTTTCCAAGACTGCAATCTTCTGTAGGAGTTTGTAGTAGTCATCCGTGGAGAAGGGAGGCATCTTGCTGCTACTTAGCTTTAACTTAGCTGCTAGTTAGCATCAGCCAACAATCCAAATAGTTCGACGACTTTCTGGATTTGTCTTCACGCAAACGTTGAAGAGTGATATATGTGATATATCTGGCAAGATATGTCACATATATAGATTTACTAGTAGAAGTAGTAGTATCAGTAGTCGTAGTAATAGCTGTAGTAGTGGTCGTAGTATTTTATAGAACAGTAGTAGTAGTATAATAAGTAGTAGTAGTAATAGTAATAGTAAAGTCAGTTTTTGAAGTAGCAGTAGTAGTAGTACTAGTAGCAGTCGTACTAATAGCTGTAGTAGTATTAGTACTGGTAGTAGCAGGAATAGCAGTATTAGCAGTTGTGGTATAAGTAATAATAGCAGTGGTAGTAATAGCAGTAGTGGTCGTAATACTATTTATGGTAGCAGTAATAGCAGTAGCAGGAATAGTAGCAACAGCAAAAGTTGAATTAGTAGTAGTAGTAGTAATACTAGAAATATTAGCAATAGTAGTAGTTGTCGCAGTATTAGTAAGAGCATTCATTATTTCAACAAAAAAGCCAAATTTTGAGCTAAACGTTGAAATACATTTAATCCATGAGGCTTTTATTTTGAAAGGGTGGGTCTGGGTGGGGGGTGAGGGGGAGAGGAGACATAATCATCATGTTTGACACACATAAACAGAGGTTATTAAATGGCAGGCTTCATCACAAGCAGTTCAGTTAGAATTCACTCTGTGGGGCTTTTATTTTGAAATGGCGTGTGTGTGTGTGGGGTGGGGGTGGAGGAGGGGGGAAAGACCTCTAAAGATCCCTAAGACCTGAATGACTGTATGAAAGAGAGAGACACACAGAGAGAGAGAGAGGGAAGAAAGTGAGTGAGAGAGAGATCGAGAAGAAAGAAAGATGAGAGAGAGAGAGAGAGAGCGAGAAGAAAGAATGAGTGAGAGAGAGAGAGAGAAGAAAGAGTGAGTGAGTGAGTGTGAGAGAGAGAGAGAAGAAAGAATGAGTGAGTGAGAGAGAGAGAGAAGAAAGAATGAGTGAGTGAGCGAGAGAGAGAAGAAAGAATGAGTGAGTGAGCGAGAGAGAGAAGAAAGAATGAGTGAGTGAGCGAGAGAGAGAAGAAAGAATGAGTGAGTGAGCGAGAGAGAGAAGAAAGAATGAGTGAGTGAGAGCGAGAGAGAGAAGAAAGAATGAGTGAGAGAGAGAGAGAGAGAGAAGAAAGAATGAGTGAGCGAGAGAGAGAGAATAGAAAGAATGAGAGAGAGAGGAAAGAATGAGTGAGAGAGAGAGAAGAAAGAATGAGTGAGCGAGAGAGAGAGAAAAGAAAGAATGAGAGAGAGAGGAAAGAAAGAATGAGTGAGAGAGAGAGAGAGGGGAAAGAATTAGTGAGAGAGAGATGGAGGAAAGAATTAGTGAGAGAGAGAGAGAGAGAGAAGAAAGAATTTGAGAGAGAGAGAGAGAGAAGAAAGAATTCGAGAGAGAGAGAGAGAGAGAGAAGAAAGAATTAGAGAGAGAGCGAGAGAGAAGAAAGAATTAGTGAGAGAGAGAGAGAGAGAGAGAGAGAAGAAAGAATGAGTGAGAGAGAGAGAGAGAGAGAAGAAATAATTGGTGAGAGAGAGCGAGAAGAAAGTGAGTGAGAGAGAGTGAGTGAGAGAGAGAGAGGAAAGAATTAGTGTGAGAGAGAGAGAAGAAAGAATTAGTGAGAGAGAGAGAGAGAGAAGAAAGAATGAGAGAGAGAGAAGAAAGAATGAGTGAGAGAGAGAGAGAGAGAAGAAAGAATGAGTGAGTGAGTGAGAGAGAGAGACCTCAAAAGATCCCTAATGCTGCGTTCACACCGGTCGCGTTGATTTTTTGACGCACTGCAAAAAAGCGTCCAACGCACTGCACAATCGCGTCCAACGCGCCGCCGGTCGTGTTCACACCAGACGCCGCAAAATCTCGTAGCGCCGGAGAGGGGGCGTGGTTTATCGTCCTGGAAGCCTCGATCTGGCCGCCATTGTTTTCCGCCGTCAACCGGAGGAATAAGGACAATTTCTGCTCTGTACGTGTTGTGGAAGTCCCTCAAACGTCGGAATGCCAAACGCCGTCGTCTCTGGGTCCATAACAGCATCCGTAGGCGCACACAGCTCGGTGAATTTCACAGACTTCTCCAGGAACTACGTCTGGATGACTGCCGCTTCCAGCGCTACATGAGGCTAACCATTAGCCAGTTTGATGACCTATTGGCTCGGGTCGGTCCCAGGATTTGTCGACTGGACACCTACTACAGGCGTTCCATCTCAGCTGCGGAGCGCCTGTCCGTCTGTCTCCGGTGAGTGGCAGTTCCATAAAATGAATTAATGAAAGAATGAAATAAGTTCAGGCTTTGTCGGTCCACAACAGGGCAAGGAAGCCACTTTAACATAGTTTTTCTGAATGGAGTTTGGATCCATGATGGATCCGAAGTCTGACAATACTCAAAATAACGTAATCTTACGAAAATCACCAGCATTTAAGATGTTTATTATTCATGACAGCAGCTGTGCAGTCATATCAATAAAAACGACTTCTATTAGCAGCTACAGTATGTTCAATAACTCTGTTAAATTGAATGTTCTTCTGTGCTGCAGATATCTTGCTACTGGTGACTCCTTTAGGACCATCGCAAACAGCTTCCGTGTCGGGGTCTCCACTGTCTCCGGTATTGTCCCAGATGTTGCCACAGCTATTTGGGACTGCCTTGTGGAGGAGTTCATGGCTGTGCCCACCACAGAGGAGTGGAGATCAATTGCTGTGCAGTTTGAGGAGTGGTGGAATTTTCCTCTCTGCTGTGGAGCACTGGATGGAAAGCATGTTGTCCTCAAAGCCCCTGCTAATTCCGGATCTCAGTTCTACAACTACAAGGGAACATTCTCATTAGTTCTCCTGGCAGTTGTGGATGCGAAATATTGTTTCCGGCTGATTGATGTCGGAGGCTACGGAAGAACCAGCGATGGTGGGAGTCTGGCCAACTCAGCTTTTGGTCAAGCTCTTAAATCTGGCACCCTCCAACTGCCTGCTGACCTTCCACTACCAGGAGCTGACCACCAAGGACTTCAGCCGCACGTCTTTGTTGCTGACGAGGCCTTTCCACTGAGAAAAAAATCTCATGAGGCCATTCCCCGGCCGCATCCTTCCAAGGGACCGCCGGATCTTCAATTACCGTCTCTCCCGAGCTCGGTTGGTTGTGGAGAATGCCTTTGGGATCCTTTCTTCTCAGTGGAGGATGTACAGGCGAGCCATTGAGGTCCACCCAGAAGTTGCAGAGAAGTGTGTGAAGGCTACATGTGTTCTGCATAACTTCCTGTGGAAAACCACCCCAACAACTGCAGTGACCATACCGGTTGGAGAGGTGGAGCCACTGCCAGATCTGGGAAGAATTGCTGCCAACAACTCTGCAAGAGAAGCCATCAGGGTGAGGGAGGCCTTCACATCCTACTTCTCTGCTGAGGGAACGGTCCCATGGCAAGACACCGTGTAATGCCCAAGCACATCCAAAACGGCTCTTTTAAGAGCCACCCACACATTACTACTGAGCAAACTTCCTGCAATGTTACTTAATATATGTTGTAGCAGTGTGTCCTTCACTATATATATATATATATATATATAGTTGTATCCTTAAGTTTTCTTGTAAAACTACAATAAAGAACATGGACAAAGTAACATGAAATGAAGTGCATTTATTTATTGAAAATGTATAGAAAAACATATACAAAAAACAAACTAATTGTTTTTTTTAAATTCCTGGTTCGTTCCCTGGAAAGATTGTCCCCCAGATGTCTAATCCAAATGTTCCAAATATTCCAAATTCAGCACCACAGTGCTGGCATCATAAATTAATTTGTGAAATTGCAATTTTATATATTCCTTTTGCTGGCGTGGCAATCTTTCCAGGGAAGGAACCAGGCTCCTCATGAAGAGTTCATCCTCAGATTGTGGTGGAGCTGGTGGAGCTGGTGGAGCTGGTGGAGCAGGGGTGTCTCTCTCCAATGCCTGCAGAAGGCGCTTCTCTATCTCCTGCTGCTTCTCGATCCCTCTTGGCCTTTTTGGGGCCCTTCTTTTTCCTGTATGACATGGAAACAACATATTTCGTGAAACTATTGCATCCCATCACTACAATAGCTTGTAAAGTAAATATTTGTAATTGTGAAAAACATACCATGAATGCATAAATTGTATTCATACAAAAAAATGCAATCCAACTTTTGTGATGTACATACCCATGGGTGGAGCAGGAGCGGGAGGAGCAGCAGGAGGAGGAGGAGGAGCAGCAGCACCTTGAGGTTCTTCCTCACCGTCCGCTGATGACCAATCTGTTTCATCTTTGAACATGAACAATAAAACAATTTTATGACTCAAAAGTGCTGCTTTAATTAAATAGTAATTTGCCTTCAAAGCTATGACAGTATAGTGGTTTAAGATCCGGAGCCCAGGGTTCAAAGCTCCTTTATTATAACTTATTTTTGCCCATGAAACATTTTTTTTAATAAGTATGAAGACTATACAGAACCAGGCTTTGCCAAATGAAAAAAACAAACCTCTTGCACTGCTTTGGCCTGTCGTTACTACTTCAACTGTAGTAATATTTTCTGTATGACTTAACTATGCTGTGCTTTTGTGTCTTCACTTCAACAAACCTCTCCTGTCAATCTCAGATGGCCCTGTTGCTGCCTCTGACATGTCGTCCTGGTCTGGTCCTGCATCTGTGAAGTACTCTGCGGTACTGTCTCCCTCGACCCTCCCCATGTTACCGCTACTCTCCCTGGGAGTCACGAAGGGGTTGAGGAAAGACATAACCGCAGAGTACTTCCACTTCTTTGATGGCCCTGCTCCTGAGCCACTCTTTCTCTCTGTCTCCTCTCTCCTCTTTCTCAAATAGGTGTCCCTGAGAGTCTTCCACTTCCGTCGGCAAATCTCATCTGACAAGGAACGCACGTATTTAGTGTGAAAGCCGGTGGTTGGGCTAGCTTTCATGCTAACATGGTTCATATAGCTAGTTAGTAAATTACAACCGATAGCTAGAATCAAGTAACAAAGACATAATAATAACTTACCAGGTTGTCCGACGTCCTCACCTACTTTCCTCCATGCCATATCCTTTTTAGTTCGGTCGCGGTAGAGATACGACGACGTATCGTAGAGCTCGGGGAAGCTACAAGCCGCCACTATTAATTTGTCCTCCATTGTTGTTTGCGATTCAGCACCGGCATGAGCTACGGCACTGATGACGGGGGCAGCAACTCAACGCTGATAGGCTATCGCGCCACAGCGTCACGCGATTATGTCGCTGAAGTTGAAAAATTTCAACTCGCGCGTTGGCAATTTTGCGGCGTCCACCGCGTCCACCGCACTGCAATAACGCGTCCAACGCGCCGCGGCATCGCAAAATCGCGGCGCGCCAGTCTCATCGCGTCTGTGCATAGACTTTGTATGTAATCTCGACGCGTGTCAAAAAATCAACGCGACCGGTGTGAACACGGCATAAGACGTGAATGACTGTATGAGAGAGAGACAGAGAGAGAGGAGTGTATGTGTGCGTGTGTCTGTGAGTCTGTGTGTTTATCAACATCACTAATTGGCTCAATCTCGAACACCTGTGTGCCTGAAGCCATTTGAAAATATTCTCCATAGAGATCCTATTGAAAATAAAAAGCTTAATAATTCAAAAAGTTTAAAGGTTAGAAATATAAAAAGTCATAGCACCCCTCTGGTGAAAGAGCTGAACATTTTAATAGTTGAACGGTTTCTGTAGCTTAAAAAATGAAGGAGGAGAAGAGGTGCGATGGAAGAAATAGAAGTTGAACTAGAAAAAGCATTTCCTGCTGAAAATGTGTTGGAATGCTGAAAGCTGAAATTAATTGTGAAAAAATTGCTGGAAATTAAGAAATGGGAGACTATCTGTTTGAAAAATGTTGAAGCTCGAAAGCATTTAAACTGCACTGCTGAAAAACCTTCGAGTTTAAATGTCTAACTATGGTGTCTGTAGCTGAAAGTATGAGGAAGAAGAAGGCTTTGAAAGTTGAAGTATAACAGGATTTGAAGATTTTCTCCATAGAGATCCCATTCAAAAGAAAATTGCAAAAAGCTTAATTCAAAAAGTTTAAAGATTACAAATATGAAAAGTCAAAGCACCCCTCTCCTGAAAGAGCTGAACATTTTGATATTTGAACAATTTCTGTAGCTTAAACAAATTTCAGAAGTAGTGATATTTGTAGTAATAGTAGTAGAAGTTGTATTTGAAGTAGAAGTATTATTAGTAGTAGAAGTATTAGTAGCGTTAGAATAAGTAGTAGTCGTAGCAGTAGTGATATTTGTAATAGTAGTATAAGTCGTAGTTGTAGTAGAAGTATCATTAGTAGTAGAAGTATTAGTATTAAGAAGAAGTAGTAGTATTTAGAAGAAGTAGTAGCCTAGTATCAATCGTAGCAGTAACAGCTGTAGTAGTGGTCGTAGTATTTACTATAACAGTAGTAGTAGTAAAGGTAATGGCAGTATTTGAAGTAGCAGTAGTAGTAGTACTAGTAGCAGTCGTACTAATAGCTGTCGTAGTATTAGTACTGGTAGTAGCATGAATAGCACTAGTAGCAGTTGTAGTATAAGTAATAGTCAGTGCTAGTAATAGCAGTAGTGGTAGTGATAATATTGATGGTAGCAGTAATAGCACTGGTAATAGTAGCAACAGCAAAATTTGTAGTAGAAGTAGTAGCAGCAGTAGTCGTAGTAATACCAGAAATATCAGCAGCAGTAGTAGTTGTCGCAGTATTTGTAAGAGCATTCATTATTTCAACAAAAAAGCCGAATTTTGAGTTTAATGTTTACATACAGTTAATCCATGGGGCTTTTATTTTGAAAGGGTGGGGCTGGGTGGGGGAGGGAGGGGAGAGGAGACATAATCATAATGTTTGACACACATAAACAGAGGTTATTAAATGACAGGCTTCATCACAAGCAGTTCAGTTAGAATTCACTCTCTGGGGCTTTTATTTTGAAATGGGGTGTGGGGTGTGGGGGAGAAGGGGAGAGGAGACAGAATCATAATGTTCGATAAACACAAACCGGTTATTAAATGACAGGCTCATCACAAGCATTTCAGTTAGGATTCATTCTGTGGGGCTTTTATTTTTAAAATGGCGTGTGTGTGTGTGGGGGGGGGGGGGGGGTGGAGGAGGGGGAAAGACCTCTAAAGATCCCTAAGACCTGAAAGACTATGAGAGAGAGACACAGAGAGAGAGAGAAGAAAGAATGAGTGAGACAGAGAGACACACACAGAGAGAGAGGGAGAGGAGTGTATGTGCGCGTGTGTCTGTGAGTCTGTGTGTTTATCAACATCACTAATTGGCTCAATCGCGAACACCTGTGTGCCTGAAGCCATTTGAAAATATTCTCCATAGAGATCCTATTAAAAAAATAAAAAGCTTAATAATTCAAAAAGTTTAAAGGATAGAAATATAAAAAGTCATAGCACCCCTCTGGTGAAAGACCTGAACATTTTAATAGTTGAACGGTTTCTGTAGCTTAAAAAATGAAGAAGAAGAAGCGTTGCGACGAAGAAATAGTGGAACTAGAAAATGCATTTCCTGCTGAAAATGCGTTGGAATGCTGAAAGCTGAAATGAATCTCAAAAACATTGCTGAAAATAGATATTCAATTAAAAAAAAATTGCAAAAAGCTTAGTAATTCAAAAAGTTGAAAGATTACAAATATGAAGTGATATCACCCTTCTCCTGAAAGAGCTGAACATTTTGATCTTCGAACGGTTTCTGTAGCTTAAAAGAATTCCAGCGGTAGTGATATTTGTTGTAGTAGTAGTAGTAGAAGTTGTAATTGTAGGAGAAGTATTATTAGCAGTATCAGTATTAGTAGCATTTGAATAAGTACTAGTTGTAGCAGGAGTGATATTTGTAGTAGCAGTAGTAGTAGAAGTTGTAGTCGAAGTATTAGTAATTAGAAGAAGTAGTAGAAGTAGTAGTATCAGTAGTCGTAGTAATAGCTGTAGTAGTGGTCGTAGTATTTTATAGAACAGTAGTAGTAGTATAATAAGTAGTAGTAGTAATAGTAAAGTCAGTTTTTGAAGTAGCAGTAGTAGTAGTACTAGTAGCAGTCGTACTAATAGCTGTAGTAGTATTAGTACTGGTAGTAGCAGGAATAGCAGTATTAGCAGTTGTGGTATAAGTAATAATAGTAGTGGTAGTAATAGCAGTGGTGAAAGAGCTGAACATTTTAATAGTTGAACGGTTTCTGTAGCTTAAAAAATGAAGGGGAGAAGCGGTGCGACGGAAGAAATAGAAGAAGTTGAATAAAGATTCGAAGAACAATAGTTGTTATAGTTGTTGGAATGCTTAACAGCATTCCAACAATAAAGAAACAGGATAACAATAGTTGGAATGCTTAACACCATTCCAACAACAATCCTCAATCAGACAGGAGTCAGAACCTCCACAGATTCTAGAGGGCTTTGTCACGTGAACACAGGCAACTGCTGTTTCGGGGCATTTGCTTCAACAACTAATGCTGTCACCTTTCTTGAGAATCATGCTGCACAGAAAGATGGTTTGAACTCACTCACAGGCCTTTCAGATTGGAACATGTATGTTCTTCCCATCTGTGGATTATAATCTACAATTTACACCATAAGCCTTTTGATGAAGAACAAAATCCAAATGGAACCGGCTTCTTCTTCCACTACTTCCAGTTAGCAAATAACTAAATTGTGCATATCCATGCCATCATGTGGTAAGGAGAGGAGTTTCAGAGTCAGGTTGGCTCGGCCTGTGCTGCTTTCATTCACCATTGTTTTCAAACCTGTCTTTTGTGAGTCCCCCTACTGTATTGAAAAGCCATACAAATGGCCGGAGTTCCCAGTTCATGTAGCCAAATGTTGCTCAGATCCTTTTGCAATCCTAACTCAAGGTCCACTGAATAGCTTTCTCAAGCACTTTCAACCACACGACAGTCTTTATCAGCAGATGAAGTCCCTGTCAATGAGATGGATCCAGCTCAGTAGCTGTGGTGATTTCATCCATTATCAGTGGTGGGCCGTCAGGGCCTGCAAGGCCTTCTCTGCTGGCCTACACAGAATCACAAAGCTATATCTATTTTATAATATAATATTTTTTCTTAAATACACTACATGTATTATAATTTTGAAAAATATTTTTCCCATTCTCTTATTTTCTCATTGCACAGCTACTGTCTTCCTCAGTTGCTCTGCTTCCAGTGCAGCTTGTTTTAAGTAGAGCTTTTATCCAATCAGATTTATTGGAACAAATTTGGGGGAACGTACTTTTAGGAGACAGTGCAGTGAGGTTCTGGCTAACAACTTAGATCTGATGATGTAAGACAAATACACAGCTCCTGTTGTACAGACGTCCTCCATACACAGTCTATTGTCTGGCATCGGGCCATTATGGAGTTCAAGTTCAAGTTCAAGTTCAAAGTTCACTTTATTGTCAAAGTTTCCACATGTGTTATGCATACAGAAAATTCGAAATGCCGTTTCTCGCAGTCCCACAGTGTAATATAGACATGAACATATAACATATAATAGAATAAAATAGAATAAAGTTAAGAACATAAGGGCCTAGATAAAGGATTAAACAAGTAGCAGCAGAGAATAAAAAGTGACTGGTGCTGATAAAAAGTGACTGGTGCTGATAAAAAGTGACTGGTGCTGGATGAGGGAAGGGTGTGTGAGGGGGGTTTATGTTCGTAGCAGCAGAGAATAAAAAATTAAAATAAATAAATAGAAAAAGTGACTGGTGCTGGATGAGGGAAGGGGTGTGAGGGGGAGTAGATGTCCTGGTATGTTCCATCATACCAGCAGCAGCACATTTGAATAGCTCGGTGTTAAGAGAAACAGAATGACCTCCAACAGCAGAGCTGGAGAGAGAAGCCTGAGCTCGTCTAATAGAGAAGCTCCCAAGGGTTTGACAGACAGTGGTGCTTACTGCCACCACATTCAATCAGCACCACCACATTACAGGCACAGCTACACCGCTTTAATGAGGCCACTTAAAGTATGATATTCAGATGGAAGGATAATAGCTTTGGTGTGATGGTTGGTGTGAAGATGACAGAAGGAGAGAAGATAATGGAAAGTAAGAGGTGCTTGTGAGGCATCAGGCCGAGGTCACGTTCCTGCTGCTGATTCTCTTTTATAAATGTCATACACTGCTGCCTTATACCAAATATGAATCTAATGTCTTTGTTAGAGTTTGTGTTGAAATGATTTCAGACATTTGAAAAGGGCAATTTGATTTGCACTAAGCCTTTGATCCTCCATCAGCAGATATTACTGTAAAACACTTTTTGTGCTTGTTGGAACACTTTTGTTTGACAAACCACATCTTAAGGAAATCCATATCACATGTAAGAAATACATACATGTGTGTCACATGATGAAGGCAAATGTGCTTTTGGGACATTTCACACGTGACTCTGTGGATCCTAATACAATAAACACAATTCATCGGCAGAGGGGCTTCAAATGATTTCATTTGTTTTATATGTTTATTGGCGTTGGATAAGATAAATATCCCCCAAAGAAACTTTCAACAGGGAAGAGGCAGAAAGGTGAGAGAGTGGAGGAGGGATCCCTCTCCGGGCGGGGAGAGCAAGAGATGCATAAAGAATGAAGACGATAATCATACTGTGAGAGTAGAACAGCAGCAGTAGAACAATGATGACTGCTAATAATAAGAATAATATAAGTGCACACAGAACAGTGCACACAGTACAACACACTGCTGCATGTGTACATGGTTATTGCGTAAACCCGAGCCCAGTAATAAGTACACACACACACACATGGATATCCTACGTTGGGACACTTTCTATCTTGTGCCAGAGTGTAGAACTCTGAAGTAACAGAAGCAGAAGCATGTGTAGAAATACACTCAAACATCTCAGCTCTTCAGCTTCCACTTCATTAAACGCACATCAGGGTTTCACTTTGTTCCTCGACATGTTGACTCCACTGCGGCATAAATATATCACACGCTGTTACGTAATGTCAGAAGTACAACTTGTTGTTTTCAACTCACCCTCTGCAGCTTATTGTATGATATATATAATATATATGAACCCTCTGCAGCTTATTGTATAATATATATAATATATATGAACCCTCTGCAGCTTATTGTATAATATGTATAATATATATGAATCCTCTGCAGCTTATTGTATAATATGTATAATATATATGAATCCTCTGCAGCTTATTTTATAATATGTATAATATAGATGAATCCTCTGCAGCTTATTGTATAATATGTATAATATATATGAACCCTCTGCAGCTTATTGTATAATATGTATAATATATATGAATCCTCTGCAGCTTATTTTATAATATGTATAATATATATGAATCCTCTGCAGCTTATTGTATAATATGTATAATATATATGAATCCTCTGCAGCTTATTGTATAATATGTATAATATATATGAATCCTCTGCAGCTTATTGTATAATATGTATAATATATATGAACCCTCTGCAGCTTATTGTATAATATGTATAATATATATGAATCCTCTGCAGCTTATTGTATAATATGTATAATATATATGAATCCTCTGCAGCTTATTTTATAATATGTACAATATATATGAACCCTCTGCAGCTTATTGTATAATATATATAATATATATGAACCCTCTGCAGCTTATTGTATAATATGTATAATATATATGAACCCTCTGCAGCTTATTGTATAATATGTATAATATAGATGAATCCTCTGCAGCTTATTGTATAATATGTATAATATATATGAACCCTCTGCAGCTTATTGTATAATATGTATAATATATATGAACCCTCTGCATCTTATTGTATAATATGTACAATATATATGAACCCTCTGCAGCTTATTGTATAATATGTATAATATATATGAATCCTCTGCAGCTTATTGTATAATATGTATAATATATATGAACCCTCTGCAGCTTATTGTATAATATTTATAATATATATGAACCCTCTTCAGCTTATTGTATAATATATATAATATATATGAATCCTCTGCAGCTTATTGTATAATATGTATAATATATATGAATCCTCTGCAGCTTATTGTATAATATGTATAATATATATGAACCCTCTGCAGCTTATTGTATAATATATATAATATATATGAACCCTCTGCAGCTTATTGTATAATATGTATAATATATATGAACCCTCTGCAGCTTATTGTATAATATATATAATATATATGAATCCTCTGCAGCTTATTGTATAATATGTATAATATATATGAATCCTCTGCAGCTTATTGTATAATATATATAATATATATGAACCCTCTGCAGCTTATTGTATAATATGTATAATATATATGAACCCTCTGCAGCTTATTGTATAATATATATAATATATATGAATCCTCTGCAGCTTATTGTATAATATGTATAATATATATGAACCCTCTGCAGCTTATTGTATAATATATATAATATATATGAACCCTCTGCAGCTTATTGTATAATATATAAAATATATATGAATCCTCTGCAGCTTATTGTATAATATGTATAATATATATGAACCCTCTGCAGCTTATTGTATAATATGTATAATATATATGAACCCTCTGCAGCTTATTGTATAATATGTATAATATATATGAACCCTCTGCAGCTTATTGTATAATATATATAATATATATGAACCCTCTGCAGCTTATTGTATAATATATATAATATATATGAATCCTCTGCAGCTTATTGTATAATATGTATAATATATATGAATCCTCTGCAGCTTATTGTATAATATGTATAATATATATGAACCCTCTGCAGCTTATTGTATAATATATATAATATATATGAACCCTCTGCAGCTTATTGTATAATATGTATAATATATATGAATCCTCTGCAGCTTATTGTATAATATGTATAATATATATGAACCCTCTGCAGCTTATTGTATAATATGTATAATATATATGAACCCTCTGCAGCTTATTGTATAATATATATAATATATATGAATCCTCTGCAGCTTATTGTATAATATGTATAATATATATGAATCCTCTGCAGCTTATTGTATAATATATATATAATATATATGAACCCTCTGCAGCTTATTGTATAATATATATAATATATATGAACCCTCTGCAGCTTATTGTATAATATGTATAATATATATGAATCCTCTGCAGCTTATTGTATAATATGTATAATATATATGAATCCTCTGCAGCTTATTGTATAATATATCAAATATATATGAATCCTCTGCAGCTTATTGTATAATATGTATAATATATATGAACCCTCTGCAGCTTATTGTATAATATATATAATATATATGAACCCTCTGCAGTTTATTGTATAATATATATAATATATATGAATCCTCTGCAGCTTATTGTATAATATGTATAATATATATGAATCCTCTGCAGCTTATTGTATAATATATATAATATATATGAACCCTCTGCAGCTTATTGTATAATATGTATAATATATATGAATCCTCTGCAGCTTATTGTATAATATATATAATATATATGAACCCTCTGCAGCTTATTGTATAATATGTATAATATATATGAACCCTCTGCAGCTTATTGTATAATATGTATAATATATATGAATCCTCTGCAGCTTATTGTATAATATGTATAATATATATGAATCCTCTGCAGCTTATTGTATAATATATATAATATATATGAACCCTCTGCAGCTTATTGTATAATATGTATAATATATATGAACCCTCTGCAGCTTATTGTATAATATGTATAATATATATGAATCCTCTGCAGCTTATTGTATAATATGTATAATATATATGAACCCTCTGCAGCTTATTGTATAATATATATAATATATATGAACCCTCTGCAGCTTATTGTATAATATATAAAATATATTTGAATCCTCTGCAGCTTATTGTATAATATGTATAATATATATGAACCCTCTGCAGCTTATTGTATAATATGTATAATATATATGAATCCTCTGCAGCTTATTGTATAATATATATAATATATATGAACCCTCTGCAGCTTATTGTATAATATGTATAATATATATGAACCCTCTGCAGCTTATTGTATAATATGTATAATATATATGAATCCTCTGCAGCTTATTGTATAATATATATAATATATATGAATCCTCTGCAGCTTATTGTATAATATATATATAATATATATGAACCCTCTGCAGCTTATTGTATAATATATATAATATATATGAACCCTCTGCAGCTTATTGTATAATATGTATAATATATATGAATCCTCTGCAGCTTATTGTATAATATGTATAATATATATGAACCCTCTTCAGCTTATTGTATAATATGTATAATATATATGAACCCTCTGCAGCTTATTGTATAATATGTATAATATATATGAATCCTCTGCAGCTTATTTTATAATATGTATAATATATATGAATCCTCTGCAGCTTATTGTATAATATGTATAATATATATGAATCCTCTGCAGCTTATTGTATAATATGTATAATATATATGAATCCTCTGCAGCTTATTGTATAATATGTATAATATATATGAACCCTCTGCAGCTTATTGTATAATATGTATAATATATATGAATCCTCTGCAGCTTATTGTATAATATGTATAATATATATGAATCCTCTGCAGCTTATTTTATAATATGTACAATATATATGAACCCTCTGCAGCTTATTGTATAATATATATAATATATATGAACCCTCTGCAGCTTATTGTATAATATGTATAATATATATGAACCCTCTGCAGCTTATTGTATAATATGTATAATATAGATGAATCCTCTGCAGCTTATTGTATAATATGTATAATATATATGAACCCTCTGCAGCTTATTGTATAATATGTATAATATATATGAACCCTCTGCAGCTTATTGTATAATATGTACAATATATATGAACCCTCTGCAGCTTATTGTATAATATGTATAATATATATGAATCCTCTGCAGCTTATTGTATAATATGTATAATATATATGAACCCTCTGCAGCTTATTGTATAATATTTATAATATATATGAACCCTCTTCAGCTTATTGTATAATATATATAATATATATGAATCCTCTGCAGCTTATTGTATAATATGTATAATATATATGAATCCTCTGCAGCTTATTGTATAATATGTATAATATATATGAACCCTCTGCAGCTTATTGTATAATATATATAATATATATGAACCCTCTGCAGCTTATTGTATAATATGTATAATATATATGAACCCTCTGCAGCTTATTGTATAATATATATAATATATATGAATCCTCTGCAGCTTATTGTATAATATGTATAATATATATGAACCCTCTGCAGCTTATTGTATAATATATATAATATATATGAACCCTCTGCAGCTTATTGTATAATATGTATAATATATATGAACCCTCTGCAGCTTATTGTATAATATATATAATATATATGAATCCTCTGCAGCTTATTGTATAATATGTATAATATATATGAACCCTCTGCAGCTTATTGTATAATATATATAATATATATGAACCCTCTGCAGCTTATTGTATAATATATAAAATATATATGAATCCTCTGCAGCTTATTGTATAATATGTATAATATATATGAACCCTCTGCAGCTTATTGTATAATATGTATAATATATATGAACCCTCTGCAGCTTATTGTATAATATGTATAATATATATGAACCCTCTGCAGCTTATTGTATAATATATATAATATATATGAACCCTCTGCAGCTTATTGTATAATATATATAATATATATGAATCCTCTGCAGCTTATTGTATAATATGTATAATATATATGAATCCTCTGCAGCTTATTGTATAATATGTATAATATATATGAACCCTCTGCAGCTTATTGTATAATATATATAATATATATGAACCCTCTGCAGCTTATTGTATAATATGTATAATATATATGAATCCTCTGCAGCTTATTGTATAATATGTATAATATATATGAACCCTCTGCAGCTTATTGTATAATATGTATAATATATATGAACCCTCTGCAGCTTATTGTATAATATATATAATATATATGAATCCTCTGCAGCTTATTGTATAATATGTATAATATATATGAATCCTCTGCAGCTTATTGTATAATATATATATAATATATATGAACCCTCTGCAGCTTATTGTATAATATATATAATATATATGAACCCTCTGCAGCTTATTGTATAATATGTATAATATATATGAATCCTCTGCAGCTTATTGTATAATATGTATAATATATATGAATCCTCTGCAGCTTATTGTATAATATATCAAATATATATGAATCCTCTGCAGCTTATTGTATAATATGTATAATATATATGAACCCTCTGCAGCTTATTGTATAATATATATAATATATATGAACCCTCTGCAGTTTATTGTATAATATATATAATATATATGAATCCTCTGCAGCTTATTGTATAATATGTATAATATATATGAATCCTCTGCAGCTTATTGTATAATATATATAATATATATGAACCCTCTGCAGCTTATTGTATAATATGTATAATATATATGAATCCTCTGCAGCTTATTGTATAATATATATAATATATATGAACCCTCTGCAGCTTATTGTATAATATGTATAATATATATGAACCCTCTGCAGCTTATTGTATAATATGTATAATATATATGAATCCTCTGCAGCTTATTGTATAATATGTATAATATATATGAATCCTCTGCAGCTTATTGTATAATATATATAATATATATGAACCCTCTGCAGCTTATTGTATAATATGTATAATATATATGAACCCTCTGCAGCTTATTGTATAATATGTATAATATATATGAATCCTCTGCAGCTTATTGTATAATATGTATAATATATATGAACCCTCTGCAGCTTATTGTATAATATATATAATATATATGAACCCTCTGCAGCTTATTGTATAATATATAAAATATATTTGAATCCTCTGCAGCTTATTGTATAATATGTATAATATAGATGAATCCTCTGCAGCTTATTGTATAATATGTATAATATATATGAATCCTCTGCAGCTTATTGTATAATATGTATAATATATATGAACCCTCTGCAGCTTATTGTATAATATGTATAATATATATGAATCCTCTGCAGCTTATTGTATAATATGTATAATATATATGAACCCTCTGCAGCTTATTGTATAATATATATAATATATATGAACCCTCTGCAGCTTATTGTATAATATGTATAATATATATGAATCCTCTGCAGCTTATTGTATAATATATATAATATATATGAATCCTCTGCAGCTTATTGTATAATATATATAATATATATGAATCCTCTGCAGCTTATTGTATAATATATATATAATATATATGAACCCTCTGCAGCTTATTGTATAATATATATAATATATATGAACCCTCTGCAGCTTATTGTATAATATGTATAATATATATGAATCCTCTGCAGCTTATTGTATAATATGTATAATATATATGAATCCTCTGCAGCTTATTGTATAATATATCAAATATATATGAATCCTCTGCAGCTTATTGTATAATATGTATAATATATATGAACCCTCTGCAGCTTATTGTATAATATATATAATATATATGAACCCTCTGCAGCTTATTGTATAATATATATAATATATATGAACCCTCTGCAGCTTATTGTATAATATGTATAATATATATGAATCCTCTGCAGCTTATTGTATAATATATATAATATATATGAACCCTCTGCAGCTTATTGTATAATATATATAATATATATGAACCCTCTGCAGCTTATTGTATAATATGTATAATATATATGAATCCTCTGCAGCTTATTGTATAATATGTATAATATATATGAATCCTCTGCAGCTTATTGTATAATATATCAAATATATATGAATCCTCTGCAGCTTATTGTATAATATGTATAATATATATGAACCCTCTGCAGCTTATTGTATAATATATATAATATATATGAACCCTCTGCAGCTTATTGTATAATATATATAATATATATGAACCCTCTGCAGCTTATTGTATAATATGTATAATATATATGAATCCTCTGCAGCTTATTGTATAATATATATAATATATATGAACCCTCTGCAGCTTATTGTATAATATGTATAATATATATGAACCCTCTGCAGCTTATTGTATAATATGTATAATATATATGAATCCTCTGCAGCTTATTGTATAATATGTATAATATATATGAACCCTCTGCAGCTTATTGTATAATATATATAATATATATGAACCCTCTGCAGCTTATTGTATAATATGTATAATATATATGAATCCTCTGCAGCTTATTGTATAATATATATAATATATATGAATCCTCTGCAGCTTATTGTATAATATATATAATATATATGAACCCTCTGCAGCTTATTGTATAATATGTATAATATATATGAACCCTCTGCAGCTTATTGTATAATATATATAATATATATGAACCCTCTGCAGCTTATTGTATAATATGTATAATATATATGAACCCTCTGCAGCTTATTGTATAATATGTATAATATATATGAATCCTCTGCAGCTTATTGTATAATATATAAAATATATATGAACCCTCTGCAGCTTATTGTATAATATGTATAATATATATGAATCCTCTGCAGCTTATTGTATAATATGTATAATATAGATGAATCCTCTGCAGCTTATTGTATAATATGTATAATATATATGAATCCTCTGCAGCTTATTGTATAATATGTATAATATATATGAATCCTCTGCAGCTTATTGTATAATATGTATAATATATATGAACCCTCTGCAGCTTATTGTATAATATCTATAATATATATGAATCCTCTGCAGCTTATTGTATAATATGTATAATATATATGAATCCTCTGCAGCTTATTGTATAATATGTATAATATATATGAACCCTCTGCAGCTTATTGTATAATATATCAAAAATATATGATCCCTCTTCAGCTTATTGTATAATATATATAATATATATGAACCCTCTGCAGCTTATTGTATAATATGTATAATATATATGAATCCTCTGCAGCTTATTGTATAATATGTATAATATATATGAATCCTCTGCAGCTTATTGTATAATATGTATAATATATATGAACCCTCTGCAGCTTATTGTATAATATATATAATATATATGAATCCTCTGCAGCTTATTGTATAATATATATAATATATATGAATCCTCTGCAGCTTATTGTATAATATCTATAATATATATGAATCCTCTGCAGCTTATTGTATAATATGTATAATATATATGAATCCTCTGCAGCTTATTGTATAATATGTATAATATAGATGAATCCTCTGCAGCTTATTGTATAATATGTATAATATAGATGAATCCTCTGCAGCTTATTGTATAATATATATAATATATATGAACCCTCTGCAGCTTATTGTATAATATGTATAATATATATGAATCCTCTGCAGCTTATTGTATAATATGTATAATATATATGAATCCTCTGCAGCTTATTGTATAATATGTATAATATAGTTGAATCCTCTGCAGCTTATTGTATAATATATATAATATATATGAACCCTCTGCAGCTTATTTTATAATATGTATAATATATATGAATCCTCTGCAGCTTATTGTATAATATGTATAATATATATGAATCCTCTGCAGCTTATTGTATAATATGTATAATATATATGAACCCTCTGCAGCTTATTGTATAATATATCAAATATATATGAACCCTCTGCAGCTTATTGTATAATATGTATAATATAGATGAATCCTCTGCAGCTTATTGTATAATATGTATAATATATATGAACCCTCTTCAGCTTATTGTATAATATATCAAATATATATGAACCCTCTGCAGCTTATTGTATAATATATCAAATATATATGAATCCTCTGCAGCTTATTGTATAATATGTATAATATATATGAATCCTCTGCAGCTTATTGTATAATATGTATAATATATATGAATCCTCTGCAGCTTATTGTATAATATGTATAATATATATGAATCCTCTGCAGCTTATTGTATAATATGTATAATATAGATGAACCCTCTGCAGCTTATTGTATAATATGTATAATATATATGAATCCTCTGCAGCTTATTGTATAATATGTATAATATATATGAATCCTCTGCAGCTTATTGTATAATATGTATAATATAGATGAACCCTCTGCAGCTTATTGTATAATATGTATAATATATATGAATCCTCTGCAGCTTATTGTATAATATGTATAATATAGATGAACCCTCTGCAGCTTATTGTATAATATGTACAATATATATGAATCCTCTGCAGCTTATTGTATAATATGTATAATATATATGAACCCTCTGCAGCTTATTGTATAATATGTATAATATATATGAATCCTCTGCAGCTTATTGTATAATATGTATAATATATATGAATCCTCTGTAGCTTATTGTATAATATGTATAATATATATGAATCCTCTGCAGCTTATTGTATAATATGTAGAATATATATGAATCCTCTGCAGCTTATTGTATAATATGTATAATATATATGAACCCTCTGCAGCTTATTGTATAATATATATAATATATATGAATCCTCTGCAGCTTATTGTATAATATGTATAATATATATGAATCCTCTGCAGCTTATTGTATAATATGTATAATATATATGAATCCTCTGCAGCTTATTGTATAATATGTATAATATATATGAATCCTCTGCAGCTTATTGTATAATATGTATAATATATATGAACCCTCTGCAGCTTATTGTATAATATATATAATATATATGAATCCTCTGCAGCTTATTGTATAATATATAAAATATATATGAATCCTCTGCAGCTTATTGTATAATATATCAAATATATATGAATCCTCTGCAGCTTATTGCATAATATGTATAATATATATGAATCCTCTGCAGCTTATTGTATAATATGTATAATATATATGAATCCTCTGCAGCTTATTGTATAATATGTATAATATATATGAATCCTCTGCAGCTTATTGTATAATATGTATAATATAGATGAACCCTCTGCAGCTTATTGTATAATATGTATAATATATATGAATCCTCTGCAGCTTATTGTATAATATGTATAATATATATGAATCCTCTGCAGCTTATTGTATAATATGTATAATATAGATGAACCCTCTGCAGCTTATTGTATAATATGTATAATATATATGAATCCTCTGCAGCTTATTGTATAATATATATAATATATATGAATCCTCTGCAGCTTATTGTATAATATCTATAATATATATGAATCCTCTGCAGCTTATTGTATAATATGTATAATATATATGAATCCTCTGCAGCTTATTGTATAATATGTATAATATAGATGAATCCTCTGCAGCTTATTGTATAATATGTATAATATAGATGAATCCTCTGCAGCTTATTGTATAATATATATAATATATATGAACCCTCTGCAGCTTATTGTATAATATGTATAATATATATGAATCCTCTGCAGCTTATTGTATAATATGTATAATATATATGAATCCTCTGCAGCTTATTGTATAATATGTATAATATAGTTGAATCCTCTGCAGCTTATTGTATAATATATATAATATATATGAACCCTCTGCAGCTTATTTTATAATATGTATAATATATATGAATCCTCTGCAGCTTATTGTATAATATGTATAATATATATGAATCCTCTGCAGCTTATTGTATAATATGTATAATATATATGAACCCTCTGCAGCTTATTGTATAATATATCAAATATATATGAACCCTCTGCAGCTTATTGTATAATATGTATAATATAGATGAATCCTCTGCAGCTTATTGTATAATATGTATAATATATATGAACCCTCTTCAGCTTATTGTATAATATATCAAATATATATGAACCCTCTGCAGCTTATTGTATAATATATCAAATATATATGAATCCTCTGCAGCTTATTGTATAATATGTATAATATATATGAATCCTCTGCAGCTTATTGTATAATATGTATAATATATATGAATCCTCTGCAGCTTATTGTATAATATGTATAATATATATGAATCCTCTGCAGCTTATTGTATAATATGTATAATATAGATGAACCCTCTGCAGCTTATTGTATAATATGTATAATATATATGAATCCTCTGCAGCTTATTGTATAATATGTATAATATAGATGAACCCTCTGCAGCTTATTGTATAATATGTACAATATATATGAATCCTCTGCAGCTTATTGTATAATATGTATAATATATATGAACCCTCTGCAGCTTATTGTATAATATGTATAATATATATGAATCCTCTGCAGCTTATTGTATAATATGTATAATATATATGAATCCTCTGCAGCTTATTGTATAATATATATAATATATATGAATCCTCTGCAGCTTATTGTATAATATGTATAATATATATGAATCCTCTGCAGTTTATTGTATAATATGTATAATATATATGAACCCTCTGCAGCTTATTGTATAATATGTATAATATATATGAATCCTCTGCAGCTTATTGTATAATATGTATAATATATATGAACCCTCTGCAGCTTATTGTATAATATGTATAATATATATGAATCCTCTGCAGCTTATTGTATAATATGTATAATATATATGAACCCTCTGCAGCTTATTGTATAATATGTATAATATATATGAACCCTCTGCAGCTTATTGTATAATATGTACAATATATATGAATCCTCTGCAGCTTATTGTATAATATGTATAATATATATGAACCCTCTGCAGCTTATTGTATAATATGTATAATATATATGAATCCTCTGCAGCTTATTGTATAATATGTATAATATATATGAACCCTCTGCAGCTTATTGTATAATATATATAATATATATGAATCCTCTGCAGCTTATTGTATAATATGTATAATATATATGAATCCTCTGCAGTTTATTGTATAATATGTATAATATATATGAATCCTCTGCAGCTTATTGTATAATATGTATAATATATATGAATCCTCTGCAGCTTATTGTATAATATGTATAATATATATGAACCCTCTGCAGCTTATTGTATAATATATATAATATATATGAATCCTCTGCAGCTTATTGTATAATATATAAAATATATATGAATCCTCTGCAGCTTATTGTATAATATATCAAATATATATGAATCCTCTGCAGCTTATTGTATAATATGTATAATATATATGAATCCTCTGCAGCTTATTGTATAATATGTATAATATATATGAATCCTCTGCAGCTTATTGTATAATATGTATAATATATATGAATCCTCTGCAGCTTATTGTATAATATGTATAATATATATGAATCCTCTGCAGCTTATTGTATAATATGTATAATATATATGAACCCTCTGCAGCTTATTGTATAATATATATAATATATATGAATCCTCTGCAGCTTATTGTATAATATGTATAATATATATGAATCCTCTGCAGCTTATTGTATAATATGTATAATATATATGAATCCTCTGCAGCTTATTGTATAATATGTATAATATATATGAATCCTCTGCAGCTTATTGTATAATATGTATAATATATATGAATCCTCTGCAGCTTATTGTATAATATGTATAATATATATGAATCCTCTGCAGCTCTGTTATTCATCTTCTTTGTTCTTAACCTGCAGCTTTAATAGCTGTTTTTCTGCATGGATGTGATTTTGTGGCTCATCTTCTGTTCACTGTTCATGACTTTACATGAAAGATGAGGTTTGCAGTACACGTAACGCATTACTGATTGACTGTATAGATATACATGTTGATCTCTTGGTCCAGTAGACTGAGGGATGTAAAGGTGTCCTGAGTGCCTTCAGCTGGAGCTCACTGACCCTCTGGTGTAGTGCAGTAAGCAGAACAGCACAGAGTATTGAGATGTATGAAACATCTGACTGTCATAACGTGAACATGCTCACAGCTCCTTGATCTACTGAGACAATAAGCAGGGAGTGAAGCATCATGGGAGTGTGTTGGTGAGCTACAGACCTGCTGATGTCACTCAGATGCACAACTAAACGATATTTGCTTCTTCAGATTCAGAATTTTTCAACAGGAAAACTTTTTTCAAGGTATGTTATGAACACATGAAGGAACATGAGAAATATAAGATACAAGAGTTTAAAGCAGCGCGGCACCACCTCAACACCAGCCGTGTGACTCATGAATGAATCGTTTGAATGTAAACCAGGAGGAGAAGTGAGAGCATCTCTGATCACATCAGGTAACTCTCCTCACGTCTGCATTCATAGCAGTGGATCGTCTTTAGATGATGAAGGACTCGGGATCCGAGGCAGTGCATATGTGGAGGAACCAGAGCACAGAGGGTTCTGCTGCCTTAAGAAGCTGGTCCTGTTGCTTCAGGAGCAACAAACAGCAGCTCTCCTCCACTTCAAACACATCTCCGGCTCCTGCTCGAGGCCTGTGTGCTGCATCCTTTTCTTCTGGAGGAGAAGGTTAGGGAGGCCCTTTCAAATTAAAAAAGCAACGGAGCAAAACCTTCCTTTGTCAGCCAGCACTGCTGTGAACTCATGCAGGACCGAGCAACGGTCCGGGATGCCAAGCTCCGCTGGAGCCCGGGAGGCCCGTCAGTCTGGCCTACAGGCTGCTTTCAGCCGGGTTTATCCACGGCACGACGATCAGGAGGATTACAGCAGTAACCGATAGCAACAAGGCTGCTCACGGCCTTTCAACATGATGTCAGAGGCCAGGAGAGAAAGACACAGCCGAGTGGAGCTGGAAGAGACGAGGACGAGGACGAGGAAGGGGACGAGGAAGGGGACGGGGACGAGGACGGGGAAGGGGACGAGGAAGGGGACGGGGAAGGGGAAGAGGACGGGGAAGGGGACGGGGACGGGGAAGGGGACGGGGAAGGGGAAGGGGAAGAGGACGGGGAAGGGGACGGGGACGGGGACGGGGACGAGGAAGGGGACGGGGAAGGGGAAGGGGAAGAGGACGGGGACGGGGACGGGGACGGGGACGGGGACGAGGAAGGGGACGGGGACAGGGACAGGGACGAGGACGAGGACGAGGAAGAGGAAGAGGAAGAGGACGAGGTAATATAATAAATGTCAGGTTAGGACAGTCAATATCAAAGTTCCAGAGCAGCTTCTGGACCCTCAGTCTGCTGCTCCTCCATCGTACAACTGCATCAAACAGGACTTATATTAACCTGGAAGAACCTCGTTTCAAATAGAGCCTTTCAAACACATGCATGTTTTTACTTTGATATCAATGAGTATCCAGATGTCAACAAACTGTGTCCTTAGTCATACTGATATTAATATCCAGACGTCTCAGCCATGTGTTAGGTCTGCTCATCAGCATGTATGAGGTCTAGCTCAGCCCACACTCACATGCTATTCAGCATCTGTTTGAAGATGTTCTCTCTTGTAGTGATCTGCTTCAGTGACATTTGGCCATTTTTTGCTGTTTGGGAAGAATAAGTCCGAAAGAAATAAACCCAAAGAATCGACGTGAACAGCTGCTCTTCAGTTCGACGGTCTCTTAAAGATATGACGGAATATGTATGTATGCGTTTTCATCAGTGTGTCCCTGCACTGATTCCCCCGTCCCTGCGTACACGGAGCAGACAGAGTGGAAGAGGAAGTGTCCCCTAACCTCAGAGCCCCCCTAGCCCCTCCTCACCCTCAGGGAGCTTTGTAAAGCCGACAGGAAGCTGATGGTCCCGCTGACCTCTGCTTTGTCTCCCGGCTCATCTCACATCTGGGCTTCAGCACAAAGCAGGACACAGCAGCATTCAGCGTGTCACAAAGGCCGTCTCTCCAGAGGCGGAGATATGGAATATATATGAGAGATGTTGTTGGTCATCAGGTATCTGTCCTGTCTGCGCTCTGCTGCCTTTTATTTCATATCTATAAAAGCTGTTCAATCCTTCCGCTCATCTTCTCCTCCATGCTGCTTCTCATGCACATCCATGTCCTCTGCTATATGTGATGAGGAGGACATGTCCCTGCTCTCTCTGAGGATGCTGTCACAGTGGAAGCATGTGACTGCTGCGGCTCTCTGGGATCAGACATAGTTACACTTTCTTTACATATAGCTTATTAACTTTCATGACACATTCTGAAATGGAATCATATTTGTCAAAGTGTATTTATATGACCTGTTATTGTCATTACATTAGTGAACAGACTGTTTAGATCACACTTGCTTTGGATAAGACTTGATATCACACACATGGTGGTGGGCCTGAGAGTGAGGCTGTGCTGTGAGGACCGTGAAGGTCTCGGTAAACACACCTGAGACCAGCAGCAGAGCTTCCTGCATGAGTGCTGTGAATCACAGCCGACTGCTTCAGACAGGCAGCAGAAGTGTTCGTGACGTGTGCAAACTATAACTAATCAATATTAGATGATAAGATCAGACACATTAAATAGCAATACATAAATATTAACAACACATTATATGCATACTAATAATTATAATAATGAATGCGTGCATATTATATATAGTCTGATATATCTATAAAACAGGAGGAGACCCGGTATAGTTTATATATATATATATATATATATATATATATATATATGTATATATATATATATATATGTATATATATAAATATCTATATATGTATATATATATATATACATATATATATATACATATATATATATGTATATATATATATATATATACATTTCAAGACCTACTATAAATTCAATTCACAGGTTCACTCTCACTCAACTCGTCAATCGTCACATCTTCATCCTCCTAAGTTACTGACGAGCAGAGGTACATTTTCAATAAGATTTAGGGAACCAAACTATGGAATGACTTTTCCCACCTACAAAAGAATGTCCCTCTGTAAAATGTTTCAAAAGACGCCTAAAAGAACATCTGATTGCTGTTTTGTAACATTTTCTTCATGTACTAGTTTTCATGTCTTTCTTGTTTTAGCTGTTATATTACACATGCACACACACACGCTCACTCACACTCAACACAATTACCTTATTTTTTTTCGTTTTCGTTTTCTTTCTTTCTTTGTTTTGTTGTAATGTAATGTCTTATGCATATTTCATTTTTTCTTTGTAATTTTGTAAAATGTTTAATATTATATAGGTGGAGGCTTCAAATAAGCCAAGTTGGCTTTCTGTCTCTTCCTGCACTGTGATTCATTTATTTCTGTTATGTTTGATTGTTTTAAATTTTGTTGTTTGAATTGTGCAAAATAAATAACTAACTCTAAGAGCGTGTCTCTCATTGTATTCATAACTCGGGACTTCGTGTGTTTATTGAGTGTGTGTGAGCTGTGACACTCTGAGACTACTTCAGGAACACTCACACCTCGTGCTCTCTTTTATTTCATTTCTTTTTCTGGATTTTGATTTTGATTGCTCTCTTGTATTCGAAGTGTTTGGGGTTCTTCAGCAACGACAGTGCGGCTGAAACAAGTCTTTGACGAAGACGTTGGAGATACAGGCCGTTCCTCTGTGTGCTTCAGGGCTTCAGCTCTGTGACACGTTCTGACGTGACAAGTTCCGTTCAAAGAGGTTTACTGCAGAGCTGATCCTCACCATTTAGATGAGCATCTTTCTTTTAAAGCAAACACACATGCATCAAAGCCGAACACTGTTAGGCCTGTGTGTCCGTGAAGAGGATAACTCATCATCATCAGAAGAACAGCCAACAGGACGCTCGGGCCTGTTCTATAGGCCACATTAAATGCAATGAACTTATTGCGCTTATTGCAGCTTTGAAATGAACGGGCAGTGTGTCTATAAATGACCATATATGGACATATAGGCCAAAATCAGTGATCTCTGCAATATACTCAGAGGTCGGTCTTTGTGAGCAAACAGTATTTATTAAGTCGTGGATGGAGCCAGTCCAACATCTCATCATTTCACTTCGTTGCTTAATATTTATCTGCACATGAATGTGAAAAAGAAACATTTTAAGCGACGCATTAGCGACGGTCATGTGTTAGTATGTCAGCGGCTTCAAATAAACAGCCGTGCACTTACAAGCACGTTAACGGAAATGCTTTGTATTTTCCCTATGGAAGCCCACAATGTTCAATTCAAGTCAATTCAATTCAATTCAAGTAAAGTAAAGTAAAGTAAAGTAAAGTAAAGTAAAGCAAAGCAAATTATATTAGATGAAATTTTATTTTATTTTATTATATTTTATTTTATTTTATTTTATTTTATTTTATTTTATTTTATTTTATTTTATTTTATTTTATTTTATTTTATTTTATTTTATTTTATTTTATTTTATTACATTTAATTACATTTAATTAATATTGAATACTGGCATGAAAGCTTCAAAACAACAATGTTGCCAAATCATCAAATACAAAACTACGCAATAACAATACAAAAATACATTATTCTCTCCCTCTCTTTGCGCGCGCGTGTGTGTGTGTGTGTGTGTGTGTGTGTGTGTGTGTGTGTGTGTGTGTGTGTGTGTGTGTCACTAGGTTAAATGTGACTGTCACCACTTCAGCAGTATTCAGTTTGTTCTGAGGCTGTTCAGGTAACAAACGCATTTTCCTCTGAATTTAGCCGGAATGTTTCACTCAACCAAGCCAGTGTGCTGACACATGGCGGAGTATCACACACACGCGCACACACACGCGCGCGCACACACACACACACACACACACACACACACACACACACACACACGCACGCACACACACGCACGTATTGCGTCATTTTCCTCCAAGTCCACGCGTTCATTCACAGAGGACTCATACAGATCTTCGCCTCAGTTCGCGCTGGAAGCAGCGAAGCCGTCTCTGTTCGCCCGCTCGCGTGACAAAATGACTTGGTGCATGCACGCGCTGGTTTGTTACATTTGCCTCATTATCAGAGTGAACTGAAACATTCCCAAATGCAATGTAAAGAGCAGTCGCTTAGCAAGCACAAACTTACTTATTATTAAACTAACTGTATATTAATAACTATTACCTATAACTATATCCCACAACCATAAATAGTGCTGAGCTTGTGTTGGGAAACTTGACCCAACAAACTAAATAAATTCTGTTTTTTTAGTCTCTCATATTTAAAAAAAAAAAGATGAAAACATAATGATTAATATAATAAGGACCTCACAGTCCTAGTATGCAAAGAAGACGCTGGGCCACTGAGCCTGGTTCACCCATCAAGACCTCTGACGTCACTGGGACACAAACACATGCAGGCATTAAAAGCAGTGATGGCTTAGGCACAATACATGATGTAATGTCAATATTTACAATAGACAACTAAATGTTGCATAAATCAGGAAACTGGCTGATGAATATTCATATTATTCCAAAATGACTGAATGAGTCTTAAAAATAAAAGCAGGAGACTGAGACGCTGCAGTCACTGTGTTGTGATCCACTATATTTTATACTCTGGTGATATGACTGATGGGTGCTGCATTCAGGCTCTGTGGGAAAGATGGTGCAACAGCGCCTGCAGGTCATCCCAGTATTGCAACTAAATGTGAACGATACATTTCATGGTGCAAAGGCCACCAATAAATACACCTTACCTCAGCCTGCGTTAGCACTCCACAGCCGCAATTACATTTAATTACTTTTTCAATTCAGTCAAGTTAAATAATTATTCCTGCTGTTAAAATCCAAACCAGGCTGTGACACTTAACAGCACAAACAGCCCATAACTCTTTGGGCCACTGAATATAGCCAAACATCAGCCTCTCTGTCCTTTAACAACGCACCATGTTGTGTAGAAAAATGAAGTGCGTTGACTGTTTTACATGTCTTTGTTTTAAACTGAGCTATAAATCATGTTGGGCCCACACCACCAGCTCTCACAACAACTTGGAGTTATATGTTGAGCTGCATTCAAGGACGTGCAGCTGCGTTAGCTTGGTCTTGTGTAAATGTCTCTTATGGTCATGTGATGACTGTAAGCGGGCCATTCCTTATTATCTGAGAGCTGGGCTGAACAACCTTAACATATTAAGAATTCAATCTGTGCCTTCAAATGTTCAAGTATTAAGAAATGTCGGCTGTAACCTGAATGCATCATAGACTCACTGGGTGGATTGGAGTGATCTGCATCTCCAGGGAATTCCGGGAAGCTCACGTGACACCAACTCTTCCAATCTATTGGTCCGAGGCACGTGTCTAAGAGATCCGTAGAACAACGTCATCACAGTGTCTCGCAGCCAATCATAAATGAGAACCAAAATCCATAGTGAAAGTATTTCAGCGGCGTCTTCATCAGGGCAGTTAGTTCTGCTGGAAGCATCGAAAATTGTGTGCAAGGACCCGGAAAAATTCAAGAGGCTAGACTCTAGTTTTATTCAATCTTTTTACATTTTTGTAGATACATTTTTGTAGCACCAGGTCCAGCCATGAGGAGTAGGCTTTTACCAGAAACTGAAGCATGATTTTTCTTTGTCAAAATCATAAAAGGCGCGTTTTCACAGCAAAATAAATATCCGCAATTCTGCCCCAAAAGGAATTAGTCTAGCTCATCGACGTGTTAGCTTTTGGAGTCAGAAATATAGCAGGCGAATTAACTGATAAGAAAGTGAAAGGGACAACACGAAATTGGAATTACTTTGCAGCAGGGCGCAGAGAGAGAGGTGCTGAGGGTGAGCAGGCTTCATCATTATGGAAGAAAATGCTCGCCGAGACCCAGAGCGCCCTGAGGACTCCGGCGAGGAGTCCAACCGGGCAATCCGACCTCTCCTCCCACCTGGCAACCAGCAGTCCCACCGGATCACCAACTTTTACATCGACAACATTTTAAGACCGGACTTTGGCCGAACGAGGAAGGACGGGACTCTGGTGCGGGATGGAGACTGTCTGGGAGTGATCATAGGAAGAGAGGAGCAGACAGGGAGAAAGTCCTCCAAAACCGGCAACCCGCAGCAGGGTGGAGCGGGAGGCGAGGAGGAGGAGGAGGAGGACGACACGGGAGCATCCGACGACCAGCATCCGGACACTGAGACCAGGAGGCCTGACCTGATAGCCGGTGATGTGGCCGTGAAGGGTCGTGGGGGCGGTGGGGACCGCTGCAGCAGCCCCGAAGCCGGCTCGGCCCCTGCGTCCAAGCCGATGCTGTGGCCAGCCTGGGTTTATTGTACCCGCTACTCAGACCGTCCGTCAGCAGGTTGGTGGGGGAATATTGTTCGGCCACTTTTTGTTAGTTGAAAGACGAAAAAATAAATAAACAAACAATTGGAGGTAAATTAAGGACGCCTATACTTAATTTACCGAGTCCGTTAAAAAGAGGTGAATTACAGAAAGCAGAGTTCTTCTTCCAGAGAGAGAACAGATCAGATTCAAAGCTGTGGAGGGTTAATGCTTTAGAAAAGAGAGTGACATTTTATTCGGTCAGCCCTGCAACCCCCAATCCTACTTAATGGACATATCACTTGTAACAATTGACAACGCAGTTATTGCACCATCATTACTATATTATCTTAATTATTTCACAATTTAAAAATTAAAAAAAATTATTTAACATTCCTAGAAAAGACATGGAAATATTTCACATACAACAAACTACTTTAACACAAATTAGAAAGTAATTCGAGTTATTTTGGGTGGAATTGTGGTTTTTGGCTTTAAATGACGATAAAGTGCACGAGACGATACGCTGTTGTTGAAGATTGTTGAGCAAATGAAATTAAAATTAAATACGAGTCGAACATAAAGTGAGAAATATGGAGAAGTGAAGTAAAACCAAGTTTAACGCCATTGTTCCTCAGTCTTCTTTGTTGATGGTGCATTAGCATATTTCTTTGACAATGGGGGGTCTAAAGTGTGTCCCAAAAAAACAGCAGCATTCGATGCGAAATATTAAACAGAATTTCAATGTCGTTTCATCCGCCAACGAAATAAAAAACGCTTTTTGACAACATGTCTACGTTATGAACCAGATGTGAAATGTTTGGGCTTTGAGAGAGTTGCTATTTGAGACGTTCCGCGTCTGTCGTTGTTTCGTCGCTCCGCTGAGCTCTTTTAAACGAACAGGTTCCGTTTGATAAGATACAGCGGAACCTTTGCTCGATCCAGTTGTTTGAGGTGAAAGCAGCGCACTTGGACTTTTCCTTTGTCGTGCTTTGGAAAAGGCCTTCAACTGTTAAATAATGTTTCTCCAACAAACTAGCAGCCAGCGGAGGGAAGATGTTGCGATGAGGAGCGTCTGAAACAACTCAGACCGAAGCGGAAACAGTCACATGTTGTTGACTGTTGTATGAAAAACAAAAACAAAAGTTTCCATCGAGGTCTAGGCCGAGCTTATGGAAATGATCACAAAGGGCCTTGAGAGAGGTCAGCGAGGCTTCTGCTAAACCAAGCGCAGCGTTGAAACCCTTTTATATTATATCATACGATTATATTTGATACGATTGTATAAAAGTGTAATGATTGTTGTCAAACCAAACGGAGCCCTTTGCTGTAATGGGATAATACATGACTTTGAACTGTTGGATGCTATATTTTTACACTTCTGTTCCGAAGCTGAAACATATGTGATTGCGTTCCTTCTCATTCATTTGCTCTTTGACTTCGTCACCATAGAACCATAGAAGCGTCCGGATATGATAAAAGAAACAACGCTCTTTTTAGGAAACGACTTTTTCTTAAATGGAGTTCCTATGGTAACAGGGAGGGAAAGAGGCGCCTAACTCCCCATCCTCCATCAGATCCTAACCCCACCCCCATCTGCACCCCCCCCCCCCCCCCCTCCGGTCTCACTGAAGTCTGCAGCAGAGCCGGAGGACGTGCAGCCTGCAGCCTGATGGCTTCTTACTCTAAACTCCATTTCAGTGCTGTTGAGGGCGGAATGAAACGTTGTGACTGAGGTATATCTCAGAGTATTTCGCTTTAGATTGACATAACCTCCTCTTTCAAATATTTGACTTACCGGTACAACAAAATGATAAAGTATCATAGAATATATCAAGAAGTATAACTTTAGTTTGATCAAGAAAAGTCAGGTCGAACCCTCATAGCCCGTGAGATCGGTTCATCATGTTACTGAGAGGTAAATCCTTACAAATATGATTTCATAACTTTTGTATTGGTCAAACACTAAAATTATTCCTTGACCTCGAAGCATATTATTGAACTTATTCCTTTATATCATGGCACCATGTTATCATAAACCTGATGAATAATTTGTTACATTATAACGACCGTAATAACTAAGGTAATGATAATTTCAGTTATTATTATGTAGTAAAGTGATCAGTGATCAGATCCTGTTTTCAGAATCCTAACGTGTTTTGTTTTCACCCCCGCCCTCACCCAAGGGCCCAGATCCCGTAAGCCAAAGAAGGCCCCGACCCCGAGTAAAGAGGACAAGCGGCCCCGGACGGCCTTCACCGCGGAGCAGCTCCAGCGGTTAAAAACTGAGTTCCAAAACAACCGGTACCTGACCGAGCAGCGGAGGCAGAGCCTCGCCCTGGACCTTGGCCTTAACGAGTCTCAGATCAAAATCTGGTTTCAGAACAAACGGGCCAAAATCAAGAAAGCCACCGGAAATAAGAACTCTCTGGCGCTGCATCTCATGGCGCAGGGACTGTACAACCACGCGGGGTCCAAGGATGGCAAGTCGGACAGCGAGTAGAGGGCCCCTGGGACCGGAGGGGGTTCTGAGCCATGCAATAAAATCACTCCAGTACCAGCATTCATATGTAAAACTCAACCAGAGACGATATTGGGACATTTGCTTTGACAGTGTGTGTGCGCGCGTGTGTGCGTGCGTGCATGCTATACGTGTCGTCGGGGCTGCAGTAGGCTGATGACAATATCCAATCCGAGCCAAAAATTCGACTGCGTTCATGTTACAGCCAGAAGTCAAAACCAGCTATGGGTGCGCGTGCACTCACCTTTACTGTTAAAGGTGTTAAACGGGTTAAACCCGCTCAGACGGCCTAGTGCGGCACATCAGGGACTCTTCAACATCACCTCAAAAGGACAGCACCGTTTCCTCGCTGCTGTAAACATGCATGATGTGATGAGGCGCTATAGTTTGCGACATGCTGCCATTTATACTCGGGACGAAACACTGATGGGACTCAAATGATGCGCGAATAAAATAAGGACTACTTGACATTTTTCAACATTATAATTAATGTCACCATACGGTGACGTCACACGACTGGAGTTGTATTTTCCAGAATAGCGTTATTGACGCATATAGAACGCATGCACTATCGGGTCTAGCGCGAGAGTCGAGGTCCATAGACGTGGACACCCGGGACACATCAGTGACCGGGGCTTTGGCCCGATGGTTCAGGACTTTAGAAAGAGTCCCTCTGCCCTCCTCCGACATTATGTAGCCCACAGACCCATTCAGAGACACGGACGGCTGTTCTCCGTGGACACACTGAACGCTTCAGCTGTAGAGAAAAGGTCAACATAGATGGACCGAGTGTCTCTGATGTTGTAAGAGGCGGGGAAAGCGAGTTAACGACATCCAATAGGAGCCGAGAAGACAACGAGCTCGAGGCATGGGGAAAGTGGACTGGACATCCGTCACGCGCACTGTCCCGTTAGGCTCGTCTGTTGTGTGTGAGGAACTTTAGTGGTTATGAAAACTATATGCTGAAATCCAAAGATATTTTTTTTCTGCTGCATTCTGGGAACTGTGAATTAAGAAAATAGCCTCTTTCGTGTTGTCTGTGTTTTGTACTTTCTGACTTGATTGGCTCCGTTCTGCTCTTTTTCCCTCTTCGTTCTTATTGTGTTCTGTCGGCGTAGACTGCAGTGAATGTCTGTTTAATACTAAATAAGTCCTCACTGAAGAGCTGGCAATGTGCCCCGCACGCGACTGAACACAACAACCCATTCCAGGTCCCATTTCAATTGATCAAGTGTTTTTATTTAAGGATCACATTCGTTTTGATTTAGATTTTCTATTCACGCTTATTTGAAAAGATAAATTACCGGGACACTCGGATTTGTTATGAACACCTCCAAACAATCATCATTCTGTCCTAAAGCCAGACGTCCGTCAAACATGACTCTCCCCGTCAACGCAGACCGTCGGCCGCCTCTGGTCCGCACCCTCCGGCCCAACCATGGACCATAGTGCAGGCTGTCATGTACTTCTACGAATGTTCAAGAAAACAAGCAAAGTGTATGAGTTGTTAACAGAGACCATTATATGTTTTATTTATACATGGAACATCTGCAGCCATGAACCGGGGCTCTGGAGTGTTTACATAACTTATTTTTCCTGCAATAACTCGTGCGTCAGAATGCTGCACGCGTCAGGCCTTCTGCGGGTCTACATGATGTGGATCCAAACCAAACGGTGGTCTTACGATGCTGTGAATGTTTCTGTTGATTTTCTCGACTGAGGTCCGTTTCTCTTGCATTCAATCCCGAACCTGGACGAGCATCTGCCTTAAATCTCAGTAATACAAGCAGCGGATATTTACTGTGGTAAAGAAAGAGCAGCTGTGTTTTCTACAATTACATTTTGACATCAGGATTTTTAACGAACACAATTGGTGTTTTTCCCTCTGTGCTGACGGTCTCTTTTATATGATGTAAATTATTTATATCATAACAGTGTGATGGTAAATAAAAGACAGCAATGCAAATGTGTATTTCCAGAAGGTCATTTTATTAGATACCCTGAAACACACACAAAGAAGTCACACGGACAAACATTTAGTATTTTGCTGTGAAGTTGATTTGATGAGTCAGCAGGTGGTTGTATTGAAATATCTTCCTGATGATTAGCATGACAAAGAGAGACGGAGGAGGCAGACACATGGAGGACACTTCTAGTCTGCACAGCGATCATACAGACTAAAAACCAAAGCCTTCTACTCACCTTCACTTTTAAAAATACATAACCAAAGACAGAGAACTGATATCAACATACTGTATCATGTGTGTCTGCAGGCTGGAATAATGGGTCAAATGATACCCGCGTTCATGACCATGCAATAATATCACAAAGTGAAGCTCATATTAAATATAACAAAATCTATCCAGTCTAATGTAATGTCAGTTCATATGTTGTCCTCACATGTTAAATACACTTTGTTAATAAACCCCAATGAAGCTCTGATATCATGTTTTTAGACGAGTTGAAGGACTTCTCTGATAAAAGAACACTTCTTGGTTCACAAGCATGTTGAACTTGATTGCATTGTGTCAGAGGTGTATTTTAACAAGTTATTTTTCTATGCTCATAATCATGATATTTTGGATTTTTGGAGATACGAAGTTCTTAAAAAACAGATTATGTAAATAGTCAGATTCAGTCATAATCATAATTGCTGGTCTTGACAGTTCTGACACTCCAAACTGGGACCAGAACATTTTGAGAAACTGTAATTTAGGCTGAAAATCATATAGTACACCATCGTGACATGAAATCAATCACATTCATTAAAGAGACGACTCCGGCCTTTCTGCTCCGGCTGGGCCAACACCGCTCTGATGCAATGACATCATCATACAAGTATGAAGATGCATTGTGCTTTATTCATGTAGCAGCGTGTTTAGCAACGATCAAACTCTCAAGCAGAAGCAACATTCTTTGCTCCAGGTCATCAGAACTCTGATCTCTGATGACCTATGAACTGGATCATATTCATGTTTAACTCAGTTTCTGTGCTTGATCACACCAACACAATAAGAAAGACTTATTATAATAAGGAAGAACTGAACTGGTCCCAGAGGAATGATCTGAGAATGAAAAGGTATCAAATAATGACTTCGATAATGAAGATTGTGAGAACAGAGTTCTGAAGCACAACATATAACCTTACACATGAAGAAGTTAGCATGTCATCTTTGATAATAAGTGTGCTTGTGTCTGTCTATCAGAGTCATTCAGAGGATTTGAGAAAATGTTTGTGGAGTCTTGTATTTTTGAATACGCAGCATCCACACAAACTGAGGGTTCCTGTCTTCTACACATGACAAACCAACTGACAAAGTACTGAGAGTTCTGAGTGTTTGCAGATAAAACAGTAAAAAGGCAGGCGACGTCTGGAAAAGGCAGGCGACTCCTGAAAGCTAAAGTGTCCATCAGAACACTGAGACCACCGAGTATCTGAGAGCATCACGGATACTTTCTGCATGTTCACCTGAACATCTGCCCGAGTTGGAGAAATAGAGAGTGATATGGCGAGCAGGAGGAGATCCATCAAGAGAAAGCCAGAGGGTTTCCTGCGACTCGTCCACTGGCAGCAGCATTGACCGGAGTTCTGTGAATGGCTGCTGAGGCCTCATCTGCATTTCCTTTCTTAGCTGGCTTGTATGTGGAAGTAACGCCCAACGGCCGCTGACTTGATGAGCTGAGCTCCTCTTGACTTAAGAGAGGAAAGAGGGAGAAAAGCTGCGAGCTGGGCTTCTGTGCACAGTGTGGGGCTGTCAGTCTAAAGGGCTGTGTGTGGGGGGGGGGACCTGGATGAAGGTCAAAATGCTTTGGGTGTCCATGCAAAGAGCAGCAGGTGACAACACTACAGCCAAGAAATGAACATCATGGCTCTGATGTTGCATCAATTATATTCTGTTGAAATTAAGTCTATTTCTCAGATGTATTCTGATATTGGGTCTGAGCCAAAAGCTTTTTATAACTTTCCAAATGTCAAGGATTTCATATCCAACCTCTTAGAAACATGATGAACCATTTGGAGGAAAGAGAGCGGTGACAGTGAAACCAAGCACCGGCGTCGTGTCTGCTTGTTGAGGCAGATGCTGCTACATCTGTCCCGTTGGGGGAAAAACATTAAAAACAAAACACATCTTATTTACTCAAAGTTCATCCATCTCCTTGTCATAAACTTAACCCCTCCAGCAGGCAGAGGCAAAGGGCAGACGAGCAGAGAAAAGAAAAGTACATATCACAAAGTATTGATGTCCCCTGTGTCTCCGTCAGACAAAAGACGGCCGTCCTGTCCCCCTTCCCCCCACTGAGTCATTTAGCCATCGTTCTCTAAATGCTTCCTAGTCAAACGTGGAATATGGAATGAAGGGGACGAGGGCTTTGTGGCGGAAATATAATTACGGCAGCTAAAAGCTGGTGAAGGAGGAGAATGGGGGATGACATCAGACCAATTTCACAGCCGGGCCTCGCAACACTGATCAAAGCCGGCTGCAGCCGCCCAAGAGCCAGAAGAAGGGACTTCACTGTGCTAATCTCCAGCACAAACACATTTTAATCTTGTTAGAATACAAGTTAATGCTCAGTGACCAAACTTTATAATATCGGAGCAAAAGGACAAGAACACTAAATCACACTTTGTCTCCAGGTTTCTATTTAACAAGTGAAGGTTGAGCATCAGAAGAACAGTTGAGGATTCTCAAGTCATGATCCTCTGCAAACACTGGACGTACATGTCCTAAAGTAACCCATAGACCTAGCTGTGCCATCATTGGCTGTAATGATACATCTCTCGGTCATGACACACATAAAAGATAGTGCTCTGCTCAATAATCAATATTCAGAAGAGGATTAGGTCATTATTTCTCAGAGACAGAGCTGCTTTGGGAGGCAGAAACCCCTCATCAGCTGAAGGAAGGACATCTGTAGTGAACCGTTGCACACCTCATTACCTATGTCCCAGGTGAATGTTCAGTGTCCATGCAGGACATTAGTGTGTCCTGCATGAGGTGGTGGACGGGTTGGTCCACTTTCATGCAGGAGACAGAAGTTCATGTCCCATCACAGACCAACCATAACCTCCATCTCTTCCTAACAGTGGAAACGTGCTACTTTTCATGTGGATGTCCGATCAGTGCTGATGGTGAATGTAGTCCACTGAAGAATCAAATCCCGCAGTGCTGTTGTGCCTACATGTACCAGCATGCATTGTGCGTGAGCTGCGAGCCTGAACGCACTCAGGGCTGCTCGCTCTGGTTTGTTGTCGGCAACAGTATCCAACACAAACTGCCCACATTGACATTCATCACAGCGAGAGGATTCTGCTTCTGTTGCCATCAGAGGAAGATTTGAGCAAAGGGTCCACCGGCCGGTGTGCTCTGGGCAGCTGTGCTTCTGGAGGGCCATATGCTCCCTGCAGCAGCTGGCTGTGTGGACGTAGACATCTTGGTAAACAGCGTTATCGGCGTTCACAGCGTGGGATCTTATTTTCACTGTTGGAAAAGTCACTCGTTTGCAACAGCAGCAAAGAAAAGAAGGATGCCTTTAAATGCAGTGAGTTGGATGTAAATGTATTTCTTTAGTTGCTGTCGGTAGACCTGCTGTGCAGAGGGGAGACAGCGTTGATGTAGAATTGTTGTAGGTTTAGGGAAGATCTATAGAATGATTGTTTGTGTGTGTTGAATATGTTGTTAGTACTTGACAATGTATCATAAGAGTCTCCTGAGTGATGATTCTACGTATATTAACATTCTCACGCTTTGTAAAGGGTCAATTTAATCTTAAATTCTGTTTTGAGGTTTACTTTGTAACATCTGCCTCTTGGGACTACAGATGAAGAATCGCCTCTCGGCTTTAACTCTGGTGCATTTACAGTTGTTATTAATGTGCACTGTCCCTTATCAAAGAAACCAATAAATACAGTTGTTTGGAATGTTGTTTGTCTGGACAGACATTCTTAGTCAGTTTGTAATCAGACATTGATGGTTGTGGGTCCCATCACTGAAACAGTTATCGGTCCTGTGATCCACAGACAGAACCGTGTGCCTCCATCCAGCTGTGGAACGCTGACGCTAAATCTTGCAGTCGAGCTAAAAAGCTGAAAAGTTCAGAGATTTCCAACTTGAAGCGGCGGCGGCAAAAAAGTCTGAGCGCTTTGAGAGAAAGATGCTTGAGGCAGCGCTTTGTCTTCAGGCGGTCACATGCGCTCTGAAAAAAGAAGCCGTCAGTCAGAAATAAATGCTGTCTGGACATCTGCTAGTGTTCAAGTTCATGTGGATGCAATCCACCCAACATCTCACACCACGTCTCAGAGGGTTTGGTGTCATCGTGATCTGTTCAGCATAACTCACAAGTTTCCTCCATTTTGCATTGTCAAAGAGAACATTGTTAGTGTAATTAACTCAGAGGGTGACAGGGCAACAAAGTCATTGTCTAAAACATCTGGTCACTACGCAAACAGCAGGGAGTAGTGCATTTGTCTACTTTCAGCGGCGGATTTATCCACATTTGGTGCTCTAGTGAGCGTTTGTGGCAGCAGGACACACACACACACACAATAGCAAAACTATAGAATACCACCAGTCAGCGCTGTGCTTCTTATGACTGAGCGTTACCCAAAATTCCTCACCAATCTTTTGCCAAACTTAGGGGGAAGTGGAATATTCGAGAAGCCAGGTTTCTCTAGAACGTCTGTAATACTGTGTTGTTGATGTTGCATTGAGTTTGGGCTCGATGTGAAGCTATATTTGACCATCATAGAGATCCACCTCGAACCTGACTGACCAGCGCTACACGACATGCTAGGAAGCACCAAGGCTGCCTCACAGCAAGCGCCAAAGCACCAACCTGTCCAGAGATCAGCGCTGTGTGACCCGATATGAGCGTTGGTTTGGCCACACCCACTGGCCCTCACATAGATAAACATGGACAGAGCTGCACCATGATGAACAACAACTCTTTCTTATTGTTTCTAAATGCAGCACTTGAAGGTGATGACTTGCATGATTACTGCTGTGTTCGGGCTTTACCACATTGTATGAATGTGGGATCGATTCAGAGGCACAAGTATCTTAAAACGAATAAGATTTACAAATGTGCACTTGTGTATTTGTGTGTAATTTGGGGTATTCATGAATGTGTGTTTCAATGCACACACGAACACCAATGAATCAGTATTACAAATGCACACAGAAATAAATATGAAGATCTTTTACTTCAGTGTGACAGATCTGATTTATTTGGCCTTTGAAGAGCTTCCTGCATGTGCAGAAGTCTAAAAACATGTGTGACATGCTTCTGTTTTAACTGTGCACACGGATCAGGTTCACCTGGACTTCTGAGGCTGTTTCCTCTCTTAGAGCTTCAGACACATCCACAGATGCATGCTGCGTTTAAGTGCCGGTGGAAAGCAGCACTTTTTAGAAAACAGGGATTTAAAAAAAAAAATGTCTGTCCATGGTTGCAGGTTACAGAAACACCGTTTTAAGACGTTACATTCCTACAGTTCAGTGGTACAATGTGAGAGGTTGGTTTGAGTAATGTTTGAATATATGGAGAGGAGCTTCAGTATGACCCAGTCTCTGTCACCAACATGCTCCCCCTGCGGACGAGCATCCTTCAGCATATCAATGCACAGGGTGCTAGCCAATCACCAAGCAGCTGCTGCTACATCTGGCCCAATCAGACAGCGGCTGCTGCAGTCTGTCGACCTGCTCGTGTGTATGAGAAGACACTGGACTGTTCACAGCTTCACGCTCCGCATCTTCATCACCTCAAAACTAAAATCATGATGGGACTTTGCACCAGCAAGGATTATATCACGATATTTACAATAACAATGTTATTAATATTATGAATAATAACAACACAAAGGAATGTGAAATTAACTGAAAAAATCATTTCAAAATTGTTTCTTTCAATTTCTTGATTTATCATTTAGTCTACAGAAGATCAGGACATAGAGAGTCCCACTGTGATAGTAGAGGTTGAATGTTGAATGAGCTCAAAGCGACGGACTCACTGACTGAACATGCAAAGAGCAGCAGCAGCTTCATCAGCGTGAGGCTCGTAGCTGTGACTCGTGAAGCAGCAGCTTCATCAGCGTGAGGCTCGTAGCTGTGACTCGTAAAGCAGCAGCTTCATCAGCGTGAGGCTCGTAGCTGTGACTCGTGAAGCAGCAGCTTCATCAGCGTGTGGCTCGTAGCTGTGACTCTTGAAGCAGCAGCAGCTTCATCAGCGTGAGGCTCGTAGCTGTGACTCGTGAAGCAGCAGCAGCTTCATCAGTGAGGCTCATAGCTGTGACTCGTGAAGCAGCAGCTTCATCAGCGTGAGGCTCGTAGCTGTGACTCGTGAAGAAGCAGCAGCTTCATCAGCATGAGGCTCGTAGCTGTGACTCGTGAAGAAGCAGCAGCTTCATCAGCGTGAGGCTCGTAGCTGTGACTCGTGAAGCAGCAGCTTCATCAGCGTGAGGCTCGTAGCTGTGACTCGTAAAGCAGCAGCAGCTTCATCAGCGTAAGGCTCGTAGCTGTGACTCGTGAAGCAGCAGCAGCTTCATCAGCGTGAAGCTCGTAGCTGTGACTAGTGAAGCAGCAGCTTCATCAGCGTGAGGCTCGTAGCTGTGACTCGTGAAGCAGCAGCAGCTTCATCAGCGTGAGGCTCGTAGCTATGACTACTGAAGCAGCAGCTTCATCAGCATGAGGCTCGTAGCTGTGACTCGTGAAGAAGCAGCAGCTTCATCAGCGTGAGGCTCGTAGCTGTGACTAGTGAAGCAGCAGCTTCATCAGCGTGAGGCTCGTAGCTGTGACTCGTGAAGAAGCAGCAGCTTCATCAGCGTGAGGCTCGTAGCTGTGCCTCGTGAAGCAGCAGCTTCATCAGTGAGAGGCTCATAGCTGTGACCAGTGAAGCAGCAGCAGCTTCATCAGTGAGGCTCGTAGCTGTGACTCGTGAAGCAGCAGCTTCATCAGTGTGAGGCTCGTAGCTGTGACTCGCGAAGCAGCAGCAGCTTCATCAGCGTGAGGCTCGTAGCTGTGACTAGCGAAGCAGCAGCAGCTTAATCAGCGTGAGGCTCGTAGCTGTGACTAGTGAAGCAGCAGCAGCTTCATCAGCGTGAGGCTCGTAGCTGTGACTCGTGAAGCAGCAGCAGCTTCATCAGTGTGAGGCTCGTAGCTGTGACTCGTGAAGAAGCAGCAGCTTCATCAGCGTGAGGCTCGTAGCTGTGACTCGTGAAGCAGCAGCAGCTTCATCAGCGTGAAGCTCGTAGCTGTGACTAGTGAAGCAGCAGCTTCATCAGCGTGAGGCTCGTAGCTGTGACTCGTGAAGCAGCAGCAGCTTCATCAGCGTGAGGCTCGTAGCTATGACTACTGAAGCAGCAGCTTCATCAGCATGAGGCTCGTAGCTGTGACTCGTGAAGAAGCAGCAGCTTCATCAGCGTGAGGCTCGTAGCTGTGACTAGTGAAGCAGCAGCTTCATCAGCGTGAGGCTCGTAGCTGTGACTCGTGAAGAAGCAGCAGCTTCATCAGCGTGAGGCTCGTAGCTGTGCCTCGTGAAGCAGCAGCAGCTTCATCAGCTTGAGGCTCGTAGCTGTGACTCGTGAAGAAGCAGCAGCTTCATCAGCATGAGGCTCGTAGCTGTGACTCGTGACGCAGCAGCAGCTTCATCAGCGTGAGGCTCGTAGCTGTGACTAGTGAAGCAGCAGCAGCTTCATCAGCGTGAGGCTCGTAGCTGTGACTCGTGAAGCAGCAGCAGCTTCATCAGTGTGAGGCTCGTAGTTGTGACGAGTGAAGCAGCAGCAGCTTCATCAGCGTGAGGCTCGTAGCTGTGACTCGTGAAGCAGCAGCAGCTTCATCAGCGTGAGGCTCGTAGCTGTGACTAGTGAAGCAGCAGCAGCTTCATCAGCGTGAGGCTCGTAGCTGTGACTCGTGAAGCAGCAGCAGCTTCATCAGCGTGAGGCTCGTAGCTGTGACTCGTGAAGAAGCAGCAGCTTCATCAGCGTGAGGCTCGTAGCTGTGACTAGTGAAGCAGCAGCTTCATCAGCGTGAGGCTCGTAGCTGTGACTCGTGAAGCAGCAGCAGCTTCATCAGCGTGAGGCTCGTAGCTGTGACTTGTGAAGCAGCAGCTTCATCAGCGTGAGGCTCGTAGCTGTGACTCGTGAAGCAGCAGCAGCTTCATCAGCGTGAGGCTCGTAGCTGTGACTCCTGAAGCAGCAGCAGCTTTATCAGCATGAGGCTCGTAGCTGTGACTCGTGAAGAAGCAGCAGCTTCATCAGCGTGAGGCTCGTAGCTGTGACTCGTGAAGCAGCAGCAGCTGACTCCAGTGAGCAGCGACTTCAAGCCGCAGACAAAGAACAACGGGAACAAAATGCTTTCTCAAGATTTCATCCTTTCATTTATTTAAAAAGATTGACAATTATTTGTGAAAAACAGATTTTGCTAAAGCCTCTTTTTTATGATCTCTATTACAAAAGTGGTCCCGCCTTCACCGCTGAGGCTGGTGAGCTACAGCTCCTGGTTCGTGTGACGGCTGTCTTTACAGTAGTCTGAAATCAAAGACAAGAGACAAGAATATGAGCAGTGGTGTTGAGGTGGTGACGTTCATAAACATTTCATTAAAGGTTGCATTGTGTCGCATTGTAAAACCACCATGATGTATTGTGCTCCGTTTGTGTGAAATGGTATAATTCTGTCTTGTGTCTTCCAGCTGAGTCACATCCTAACAACATGGCATCTCCCTCACTGTTACATAAGACTGTGGATCCAACACCCAGCAGGGGAATACTCAATACAACCAGACCAGTACATTCTACACTCATCTTCATCTTTCCAAGCAAAGAGAAATACATTCAGCTGTGAAAATGCAGAAACAAAAGCATGTGAGCTGTTCTATCAATGTTATGAATATTACCACATCCGTGTATTGAGATAAATTGCCATGAATTTCCCGGCTTTATTGTAATGAAAGCGATTGCAGCTGATGTGAGGAGTGCTGTAGACGTGCTGTAGACGTGCTGTGTGCACTAGGGCTCGGTACCTGAGGCAGTGTTGCATAACTCCTGGTGCACATGCTCCGTGTCCTGGCTGAACAGAGAGATGATCTCATCCTCCAGCTCCTCCACGACGCTTTCACACTGAGAGAAAAACAAGCACAGAAGACAGACTTGGCCTGAGGAAGCAGAGCGGAGGCTGGGCCATGCACGCACAGCGCACAGTGCTGCTCACACTGTCTGCAGCGCGGACGCCATGTTTCCTCTCCGCTTGCCAAACTCTTCAGCCATTTTGACCACACCGCTGAGACACAACTCCTCAGATTCACTTATATTCACAAGCTGATACCAGTTCACTCCATTTTGATTTCAGCAGCTAGTCCTGGCAATATGTAGATGTGACGTGAACGTCAGGTTCAGGGTAATAAATGAGGCGAGCAGCAAGATCAGGTTGGAGCTTAATACATCTTGAATCCTGAACAAAGCTTCCAAGCTTCAGGTCTGTCTACGATAACCAGATCATACCGATGTGTAGTACAGCAAACACCATGTGGACATGCACCTCGAGTCAGTCAGACTAAAGCACATGATAAAAGGAGTGAGTTTAAAGCAGGGGTGTCAAACTCATCTTCTCTCCGGGCCACATCAGTATCACGGTCGCCTCAAAGGGCCGGTTGTAAATGTAACTACTCACAACATATTGGTAAATAACTCTCTGCATTTGATTATTGTTTATTCAAGTGTTAAAATATTGTACATGCAGTTATATAAATGTAAAAATATATTTAAGCACATTTCTGTTATAACTTAAATCCTTTTAATTTAGGGTTAAGAAACCCACATTACTCTATCAAAGATCAAACTATTAAAGAAAATATCAAAGACAAAATATCAAACAGAAGTTATTACAATAACTTTGTTGAATGCTTAAAATCCTTTCAAGGGTGCGTTTGCACAATCCCAGATGAAGTATTTCATGTGTTCTTCAGTAGTCTTCAATGTACTCACAATACATTTCCATGTTACATGTACAGTAACCAGCCAAAGAGCTGCTTCTATGTTTAAGTATCTCATCATTATGACTTTCTATCTCATAACTTAGACTTTCTATCTCATAATTTCGACTATGGGGATATTTTTATTATCAAGTCTAACTTTAAAAAAATTTAAAAAAAAGTTTTCTTTTAACTTTTTTTGTTTTTTTTCGCTGGCGGATTCACGGGCCACATAAAATGATGTGGCGGGCCGGATTCGGCCCGCGGGCCGGGAGTTTGAGACCCCTGGTTTAAACACTGACTAAAGCCTTTGAGGTGCTTCTGTTCTTGCATGGGGAACCTTTATCGGATCCACTGCCCTGTCCTGATCAAACCTCCGTTGGGTTTACGACATGTTGAATTTAAAGAGGGATGTTTTTCAAGAGAGACCTCGCCGTGTGACCGTACTACACTAGAACATTACATCGAGCATCTCACATGCAAGACAGATACAGCTGCTCTCTGGTTGACTTCATCCGATCATAAATGTCTGAACCAGCACAAAGCTCACGATGTGTGCAGGTCACTCTGAATGTGAGAGTAGTTATTGTATCACGTCAACACGGCAGGAATCATCTGTTCTATTGCACCTGGAAACATGATCCACATTTAAGTCCCATTCATAACAAAACTCTACCGATGCGGCACATGGCGTAATGTTGCAAAGCCAGCAGCTGTTCATATAAAGCCGAGGGCCAACCCGCTACAGTCGTCACACACATCAGTATATCTCTTCATTTTTATGAGTTCTAACTTCTTTGATACGTGTCGTTCCAATATTTCTTTCTCTTTTGATTTTAAGTTTAAATTATTATTGCATATATGCAATAATTCCTGTTTACAAAAACAGATATGCATCCAATTCACTGGTGGAAGTAGCCAGTTGTTACTCAGACTTTAGGAAGGACACAGACCGTGAAGGGTTAAGCTGGTGAAACCCTAAACCAGTCCACGTTATAGCTCCATCACAAATACACTTTCATTCTGCACTTTTGCACTCACTGCGAATTTGAGGGCGTTGGATGCTTCAGGTCCGTCGAACTGGAAGTTTTTAAAGTCGGGGAAGTCCCCGGTGGCCCCGCTGCTCCTGGGAGCAAACCTCATGTACCCTCTGTGCTGGCTGTGGGGGTCCACATGGAGAGCGTAGTCACTCATGCTGCTGCACACCCCATCAAGGAGCTCGCTGAGGTGAGTCTCTGAGCGAGCCAGAGGTACCTGGCCCAGAGAGAGAGGAGAGAGGAGGGGAGAGCGAGAGCGAGAGCGAGCAGACGTTGAGATGTTTGGTGCTCTGACGTCCTGGTCCGGTCTGGATCTTTTGTCCGATGACATTCCTCTCATTTCCCAATGTTTCCCATACTAACTCAAATGAATTTTGGGTAAACACAAGTACCAAGCTGAAGATATGGTAAAACAAATTAAACAACGAACCTAAAATATTAAAAGTACTTCTAGATCTACGATGGCACATGTGATGCCATGACAACCAAAGAACACAAATGGTCTTTCTGAAGCACTGTGCCGCTGACAGTCCTCAGAGGTCAGCTGTGCTACACCACAGGGCTCTGTGCGGGTCAGCAGGGTGACCTCTTGTTTCCGCCGTCCTCACTAACAAACCTCACCCTCCAACTCTGACTTTTAACCTGAGCGCACACCCTCCCCACCTCTCCGTCCAAACTCCACCATCCTCTTCCTCTCCCCCCTTTTGAGGACAAAACAGCGAGGCGGTGGTGTCTAGACGGGTCAAGACAGGTGCAGCACCCTGCTCCACCATCCCACCAAGGAGATTGGGTGACAGAAGCCAAGTGCAGGGTAAACAGCTCCTTTTCTCAGCCTCTGCTCTGCTGCTTCTTTTGGCCTATTCATCCCCCTCCATCCTCCAATGATCAAAGGAGGAAATCTTCCTTGTCTTCTTTGGTCAAAAGGTGTCAGGGTGGGTGTGGGGGAGGGTTGTGGGGGTGAGGAACAGAGAGGAAGAGGGAAGGGTTGGAGGGCATCTTACCGATGAACTGGATTTTGTAACGGTGCAGATTTATTATTCCCTGAACCCTTTGTCTCTTTTCAGAATGGACTGTGTTCCTTTCCGGGCCAAGCCTACTGATTACATCTCTCACTCACACACACACTCTCTCACACACACACACACACACACACACACACACACACACACACACACACACACACACACACACACACACACACACACACACACACACACACACACACACACACACACACACACACACACACACACACACACACACACACACACACACACACACACACACACACACACACACACACACACACACACACACACACACACACACACACACACACACACACTTCGAGATGTCACAAAGTGACAAAGGGCCTCTCCGCCATCTGTTTTCCTGCCTCTTCCTCCGCTCAACAGAGAGCTCCTTCCTAGTGAAAACGAGTCTCATCCCTCCATCTTCCAGGTCCCCCACCTCTCTAACTGTTGCATTCATTCACAGGAGATCCCTTGAGCTTGACAACACTGTTGTGCTGAGGAGGAAGGAAGTTGGCCGGTCAACAGAATGTGTTCCAGCGCAGGGCCAAAGGTTGGAGGGCGAGCACCGAGGGATGTAGGTCAGGCAGGCCAATGACGATGAGGTTCACCTATCAATCAAAATCTGCTTGTGATGACTTTGACACCAGTGGTGACATGTCATCCACTGCGTAGGTGAAATGAGTGATTATGTCTCGTCCAGCATATCTGAGGGACAGATTTAAGTGGGCTGATGTTTTTATTATCTACGTTCTCGATCAATAAACCATATTTTGGTCTAAGAATGTACAGAATGTTTTCTATATTCCAGATATTTTCTTTCCCATCAATAAAAACTAAGAGAAGCAGTGAGTCGCCGCTGTTGAGGGGCTGGAACCAGAAGTTACTCGTGCCATTAAGCCCAAATGACAGTTGTTGGTGATTCATGTGCTGGTGCTGGACCAACACAGGACACAAGAAGCTCTGCTTACAGGCTGCTGTTGATCTTAGGGTGGCATGATGATGGCTTCGTGGACATTATTCATTTCTTACTTTTTTAATTTCTATTTGTTCAGTTTATATTGTCAAAATGAATACAGTTATCAAACTACATGGACAACTCGAGGACATCATGACACCTCAAAGGTGCATTTTCTCATCAAATATATGAACGTGATACAACCGGGTTTGGAAAGTAAACTCACACTGAATCCTCAATCTCATCCAAACCCCATTAAAAAAAGAAGAAAAAAAGAAGACAACTCCCCCGGCCCGACAATAAGACCAAGTCGGTCCATCTCAGCCCGAGTCTTTATCATGCCATGCTACAAAATGGTTTGGAATTAAAGCCCTTCCTTGCCAGTCGGAGTCGTGTGAAAGGGAGCTGTCAGTCACAGTGTTGTTTGAAGAATGGGGCTGGGGGGCGGTGGTGGGCCGGGGGGCGGAGAGACCGGTTGGGCCAGAGAATAGGCTTCTCAGGGATGCTATCCTCCATTCAATTCCCATTGGACAGGGAGCCGCTGTGGACAGGGGCCTTTCAATTGCATTGTCCTGGTGTTATGGACCAATGAAGACCCATAAATTAATAATAATAACGATAGTCATTAAAGCGGTGAGTAGAAAGAGAAGCTGAAATGTCATTTTGACCAATATGCCATTTAAAGCATGGATTAGTGAATAAGAAAGTTCAGCATAATGGTTCTGATGATCATAATAATATCACTTCATTGTGGCAAGAGAGAAATGGTGAAGCCATTTGTAATTAGCTGGCAATTGGGACTGTAAATTACATCATCCTTAGCATAGCATTAATTCATAGCCTAGAGCTGCTTAACTGCTGAATGTGGAGGATGGAGAGCAGCTGGTGCCAGGCACAGTGCTTAGAAGTGATGGGGCAGATCTTTGAGAAAGAGGCTGTTCTGTTTTCCAGTCATTGTCAATGACAAGATCAACATCCATCCAGAGTCAGGAAGTGCTTAGCTTAGCTTAGCATGAGGCACTAAAGAAGGGCTAAATTGTGAGCCTGGCTCTGTCAAAAAGAAAATAATAATAATTGTAGCTTTAGGAGGAGATAAGTGCTGGAACTATCTCTCAGTGGCAAACATTTCTGCTTATCGATTTAACAAACAAGGAATATGGCATGTTGGTAGCGGGATGTCAGCCCACTCAGTCACATGATATGTGTCACTGTGTCAGGTGGACATTGTGCATCCTCTCATTCTCAATGCATGGCTTCACACCGGACACCATGAGATCAGATCACCGCTCCAACTAAGTTCAATGTCTTTGGAGGCCTTAAATTTGTCATTGTTGCAGCAGGCAGGTTTACCTTTTGTGCCACAGAGCAGCCCCATGCCCCCAGGAAGTCCTACTGTGAGGAGGCCAAAGAGCAGAGACTTAAAACCTGCAAATCCTCCTCACTGATGGCATCTAAGCTGTGACATCCCTCCCTCTCCGATTCACACCAGGTCAAAAGCTTCTGAAAAGGAGGGAGCCGGGAGGGCACGGGATCAAGGTTTGGCTCCTTCTGTGGCTCAGTAACATTTCATTGACCAAACAATGCAACAGGTGGAGGTTAGTGTCAGCCAAGGACAGAGGAGGAGCTCCTCTCTGGTGGAACCACACGATCCTAGCCTGGTGACTCCAGCATGACAGCAGTAAAGCTGAGCACAGTTACACTAACCTATCCAAAGGAAAGAAAAACCGCTCTCCACCGTGAGACTAATGAACCACTGATGCTATAATGTTCACTGTATCTGTTCTTTATTCAATACATTACAATCTGCATGTTAGCACACGCACACACACACAGTAATTAGCATTCATATCTAAATGAATTCACCTGAAGACAACTGCTTCATGAGAAGCCAGGAATGACAGGCAGCAGCATCAGGAGCACCATGAAGGACACTTGGATGACAGGAATGCAGACTCCATTATTGAGAAGAACATAGTTCCATCAGGGCTGCTGTTCATGGTGTCAGACTTTTGCCAGAGAGTCAAAACATTTTTGTCAAAAAATGGAGTCCTGGCTTTTTGTTGGTGCCATTTACGCAACCCAAGTAAGACATGGTGTTTGCTACCACATGAACTTTTCCCTCTGCAAGTTATAGTGAGGGGGAGCCAACTCATTGATCTATGACGTCTCTTAGTGTCACACAAACGCTACATCACCAGTGTTTCCACAGCTCCACACTAGTCTGGGTTAAACTAACTCTGTGTTCTAACACTAGTCTTTTCTCAACAATTTGCAGTGGGATTTGAACACCATATCCACTCATTCAATATTCAACACTAATAATGTCATGGTACAGCGCACATTGTTTCTTGAAGGTGTCCTATTCTCTACAGATTGTTCATCCCCTTGAGACAAATCTGTGATATTGGAGTATAAATAAAACTGGCTTTTCTTTTTATACACGAGATGGACAGGTGTGTAGCACTACAAGGGTCAACTCCACATTTCCCCTTTACACCCGTTGTAAACATGTACTCAGTATGTTCCCCTCAGCACCATTACAGAGTTTAATTACAGTCTAAACATCACTTCCTGAAAATCTGTTGAAGCTGTCTGTAATAAATCACATTTTATCAGAATAACTTTATTGTTGTAAGAACTATAAATGGTCAATTTGTTAAGTCTTACACAAATTGATAACATTATCTCTACTACTATCAATCCTATCACTCCTAGAGTTATAATGAGCCCTGGGCATATTTACATATTTAACAAAATCAAAATGAGCAATGCAAACACAGGTGAGAACGAAGGCAAAAGGTTGAAGCAATTATATGAACCGTATGTACAAGGTCAGTAAATCTGCTTTGATAACATCTTCTCTTCTTCGTCTAATATTTGACTTTGTAGCAGTGGCGGCTGGTGGAACATGTTCTAGGTAGGGCCATCCTATCAATTTCAGCAAACATCCCAGTATGATTTAATGCAAACAAATTAAAGTATCAAACACGCATTATTACTTTGCAGTTAAATATTTAACATTTATAACACGAAAAAAGCAGTAAATAACACTTATATAATATAACATGTGTATTTATTGAGATGTCCTATGGACCTTGTTATAGGAGGTAAAGATCAGGAGAAGTAAACATGAAGTGTAATTATGAATACTGATGTTAAATTAAGCTATGATGAGTTTTCACTGTTAATTTAACATCTCTATTACATGTTGATGCCTCCATGACCAAGTTAAGCAGATGAGACTGAGGACAACTATGTAGAAGAAAAGATGTTATACAAATTATATATATTGGGCAATAATATTTATTCATGTTGTATACAGTACAATGCTACACACCAATTTTCTTGTGCAATAATTTCGTGCAATAAGTGATAAGTGAGAGCTGTGTATATGTACTTTGCTGTGCTATTTTATTTGTAGTTGTTTTTTATCCAACCTCATTTTTATTAATCACTCAATCATTTTTCTTCTTAAGACTACTGAGCTGCTAGAACAATTGAATTTCCCTGATGTGGGATCAACAAAATTCGTATCTATTGTATTGTATCTTAAAATGTGCTCAAACTGCTTTTTTAGTTACAGCAACAAAACAGTAGAATGTTTACTACCACGCCCTAATTTCTCTATATAAAGAATTATATTTGCTGAAAGGTTTATCATGAAGAAAGCGGTGAAGTTCTTGTAAAAGAGAGAAGCACAGTCCTCAAACTGAAAAACAACTACTGAAGAAAGTCAGACAATAGTGTCCGAGATGGAAGACAAAAAAGGCACATTTTTCCAAAATGTTTCCAAGGGAGTGATGAAGCTAAAGAAAAAGGAAGCTTGGGCTGCGAGGTGGTGAATGTTGTGTCCCCTGAGATACGGACTGTGGCTCAGGTGAAAAATAAATGGTTTGATATAAGGTCATGTGACAAAAAGAACTATGGAAGCCCGTTTCCGCCACTGTGAGGAAAAAATAAAAGGTTCTGTTATCTCGAAATTTCGACTTAGTAAGTCGAAAGTTCGAGATCGTATCTCGAAATTTCGACTTTTGATGAAGTTAGGGTGCTTTTATTCTGAAATTGTATTTGACGTTGCGAACTGTTTCCGCTTCCGGTTGCGGTCGAATCAGATCGTCATTGACGATGTAAGTCATAGAACTGTAACTCTGAACCTATGTGGCGTAACTGTTCCGTTTGTAGTTGTAGTTAATGTTCTTTTACTGCATTTACTGTCAGTAAGTGTTTGTCATGTAATTAGCCGTTGAAATAATAGCCCAAAGTTGAGCTAAGTGGCTAACCTGGCGAGCGAGCCTGTATTCCTGTGAATGTATGTGTGTTTTATATAGGATGTATGGATGGTGATATCCTACAATAACCTTCCTTGTAATGCATGCCCACAGAATGGATGACCTAAGTGTCTTCCTGAGGAAACGACGGCGCGGGACGACGGCGCGCGATCACGTGATCTTGGGAGATCACGTGACCAACATGGCGACTAGTCGTTTAGCTGTAATTCTGCTCGTAATTTTCTTGAATTTTAAAACTAGTTCGCAAACGACAAGGCCCTTGTTTGATAGGGGAGGTGTGTTAGTGCCTCTAGAATCATATACGAAAGACTTTCTACTGAAATATGACCGAGAATCGATTCTATTCTGGTTGAAGCGATGGGTATTGAGCCTACTGGTGACGACCGCCGGAAGTTCTCTTGACAGACGAGATCTCGACCGCAGCGCGAGACGTAAACAAAAACAAACATGGCGGCGTCCTGTTGGTGCAGGATGGTATCCGTTTGTTTTGTTGGTGCTAGTAGCTGGTGATGTACAGCTCCATCCCGGCCCCCCAGCTGTTCAGTTTCCGTGTGCTGTGTGTGTATCGAACGTCAGAGGTAACCAAGCAGCGCTCTGCTGTGATGCGTGTGATACTTGGGTGCATCGTAAGTGCTTGGACATGCCTTTGTCAGAGTACCGGCGATTGGGTAAATCGGCGGTTGAATGGTTTTGTCCACGGTGTTCACTACCTACGTTCACGGATTCATTCTTCAACGATTCCAACGTTCCAGGTGTCCATGATGACTTCGTTGGACCACAGGACTCAACCGACGACGCAACTCAGGTAGACCCCCTGGTGTACGAGCCTTTGAAAAATAAGGCCTTGACCTTCCTTCACATAAACACCCGCAGCTGTAAATAAAATATATTCATTCACTGTTAAATAATATGCGCTATACTTGTAAAGCTTATATTGCGGAGTTGTGAGGTCACTGTAAGTAGGTCAAAAACGCCGAATGGGGCATTCCGTCACCCGTTCGTACGATAGGAACAGATACAGTGGCCCTGAAAGTAACGCTTGCTTAAACCACCAGATTAGGGCAGAAACTGCCATCTTAGAGTAGGAGAAGAGCTCTTTTTATCTATTCACACAGAGACTTCGAAATAGTTTAGAACTGCACCCTTTCCTTTTCTGCACCTTAAGTGTTAACAATATGCTGTACACTAACATCTCACACACACTGACGTTCCAGAGAAGGCAGGTTCCGGACGTGAGCCAGTGTGGGCGAAGTTGCCCAGTGCTCCATCAGGCCATTTGAATGCTAGAAACAAATCCGCCTCTGCTTTGATTTTGACCAATGGCTCCACAAGGAGAACCAGATGGACACGCCTGCTTACTCTGTATAAGCACTTTTAGGTTTCACTTTTGCACTCTTTGCCTTTGCTAGAGTCCGTGCACGTTTAACTGCTGGACATAATACTTCTGTCACAAATAAATGTTATTGCTTGAATTGAGCTAAATGCCTCGATCTCAGTCTGTTAACTCGATCTTCATTCTTAACACAGCCTTCTTCCCAAAATGGAGGAGCTCCGTATCATCGCAAACGAGACTAAAGCGGCGGTGATCGGGGTCACGGAGACGTGGCTTGACAACTCCGTCTCCAATGCCGAGGTAGATATCTCGGGCTACCATTTCGTGCGCAAGGATCGTAACCGCGAGGGAGGTGGTGTTGGTGCGTACATCAGAGATGACATCACGTTCAACGGCAGGACTGATTTAGACAAGGACACAGAGACTGTGTGGTTTGAACTCTTACTGCCTAAGACTAAGCCTATTATAGTGGGCATCTGTTACCGTGCTCCCAAACAAATGGACTTTTATGATAATCTTGAAAAATCCTGCTTGTCTTGTGATAACTTTGCTTGCAATGAGTGTGTCATACTAGGGGATTTTAATACTGACTTAAAGACGAAGAAAACCAATCATCTTCGCAAATCGTTGGACCATTTTATGTCAACATTCAATCTTACTCAAATAATAACCAGTCCAACCAGGGTTAATCCCACTACGTCCACCATTCTAGATCTTGTCCTTGTGTCTGACGCAGATAGAATTGCGTATAGTGGTGTATCAAGTATTACGGTCAGTGACCATATGTTAGTTTACTGTACCAGAAAATGTAAAAAGGTGACCACCAACCAACATACTAGTAAACAAATAAGGTGTATGAAAAACTACTCCACAGAGGTGTTTGAAACCAAACTAGGTCTAGTAAATTGGGGTGCTGTTTTATGTTGTCAAACTGTCGACGAAGCATGGGAAACCTTCAAAACTAAATTTGTGTCAGTCCTGGACCAAGTGGCCCCAAATAAAACAGTTCGTATCAAAAACAATTCTGATCCTTGGATCACTGGGGAAATTATTCATCTGGTCAACGAAAAAAATAAAGCTTCACGTAAATTTGTCAAAACAAAAGACCCTGTCTGGCATGAGAAGTTTATTTACCTTAGAAACCAAGTCCAATACAAAAAAAACAAGGCTAAATCGGACTACTATAAGGAAAAGGTGGATGAATTTAAAACTCAACCTAAAAAACTGTGGAAGCTTCTAGGTAGTATGGGGCCCTCTGACTCAACTAAACCTAAACCCCAGAATATAGGTCTAGATAAAAATGGTAGTATCTTGTTCGACACACTGGAAGTGGCAAACACTTTTAATGATTATTTTTCTACAATTGCCTCCAATCTAGTCAAAGTGTTGCCTTCCAGTCTGGGTAAATATGGTCCAGAACATGTAAAAAAGTTCTATACAGAAAAGGGTGTTCAGCCAAATGGTTTTAGCTTACGTGTGGTGACGGAGGATGAAGTGCTGGGCCACTTAACTTCTCTAAATTCGAACAAGGCTACCGGTCTCGACAACCTACCCTCTAGATTTCTTAAAGATGGTGCCAAGTTCATTACTAGTCCGTTAACGTATATTGCAAATTTATCCATTTCTAGCGGCAAAATTCCTGCGGAATTAAAAGCTGCTAGAATAACTCCCATCCACAAAAAGCGCTCTAAGACAGAAGTGGGCAACTATCGACCTGTCTCGGTTTTGAGCATTGTATCAAAGATTATAGAGAAAATAGTATACGAACAAGTCAATCACTATTTAAGTGATAGTAAACTCTTATATGAGTTCCAATCTGGATTTAGATCACAATACTCCACAGATACTTGCTTGATCCACTTATTGGACTATGTCAAACATGAGCAAGACAAAGGCAACTACACAGGTATGACTCTTCTAGATCTACAAAAAGCCTTTGATACTGTGGATCACAAAATTCTCCTACTCAAATTAGAAGCCTTAGCATTTAATGAACCAACCATAGCCTGGTTCAAATCCTACCTTGATGGAAGGCTGCAGGTAGTAGATGTAGGGGGCACCCTGTCTACTCCAGCTATAGTTACATGCGGGGTTCCCCAGGGTCAATCCTGGGTCCCCTTCTATTTCTCATATATGTCAATGATATGCCCTCAGCAGTTAACTGCAAGCTGCTGTTGTATGCTGATGATTCTGCTTTGTTGGTTGCTGGCAAAAATGTAGCAGAAATCCAGCAAACCCTGTCCTCTCAACTTGAGTCGGTGAGAGAATGGTTGATAGACAACAAACTGTCTCTCCACTTAGGAAAGACTGAATCGATCTTGTTCGGATCCAAAAGACGACTCCTGGTTAATGACACTATCGATGTAGCCTGTGCTGGTACTGTTATCAGCAGTAAATCCTGTGTTAAATACATTGGTCTGGAGCTAGATCAGACCTTATCGGGTGATCACATAGCTGATAAAGTTATCAGCAAATCTAGTGCAAAATTGAAATTCCTATATAGGCAGGCCAAACATTTAGATCTTCAAACAAAACGGCTACTCACATCAGCTCTAATCCAGTGTCATATGGACTATGCCAGCTCTTCTTGGTACTCTGGCCTGACCAAGGTTACAGATTATGCAGAACAAAATCATACGTTTCCTCCTTAATGCTCATAGGTCCTACTCAATTCAGACAGGTCAATATGCTGCCCATGAATCTTAGAGTTCAACAACTCAAACTCAACCATATGTTCAATATTGTCAATAACCAGGCCCCTGAATATTTATCAGGTTCATTTAAACTAAATTCTTCCAACCACAATACTAGCACCGTGTCCTTCGTCATTCCACATGTAAAGTCCTTCGGATCTACTTCTTTTGAGTTCACGGGTGCAAAGCTGTGGAACAGCCTCCCTAGTCACATCAAGGCCAGCGATTCTAAACCGGTTTTTAAAATCAGGGTTAAGCAATTTTTTTACCATGAAATGGCCCTTCAAGATAACAACCAATTTATTTATTATTAGTATCATTTTTTATTAAGTCGTCATGTTTGTCTGTGATTTTTCCCTTCTGTGGGCCACAATGGAAACAAGTGTTTTTCGCTTTTTTGTGTCACCCTGTATTCTTTAATGTATTTATTTGTATTATTTGTATTTTTATATTTATACATGTATTTACATTGTTTTATACAAATAAATCAAATCAAATCAAACAATAGAGACCCTGGAGCATGAGAAGAAGTATAAATGAAACAGCGTGCATGTCCGTATGCCCTGCACTGTCCATAGTGCTGATAGACCCCTAACTATGAGATAATACGCATAAAACGCAAATTATTGTCTCACAAACAGTTTCACTCTTTTTCTGTCCATTATAAAGGTGGAGCTTGATGAAGTTGTAACTGCCTGGAATGACCATCGCATAAGAAAAACAAACAATGGTAAGACAGGTCAAGGTACAGGATTTATGAACACGGTTCTCATACCAGAAGGGTGGCTAATAGTCAGCCAAGTGGAACCTCATCCAGCCCTGTTGTATTTCTTGCACACACCATTCATGGCAGCTATCAGTGATTAAAGGCCAGGAAATCAATGGCAGAGCTGTGCCCCTCATGATAGCCTGGTCCCTGGGCAATAGAGGATGTGCAGGTTCCAGTGGGATGTGACCTCATTAGACCAAGAACAACAACCTGGATGCATCGTCTGAAGGATTATAAAAAACTAACTAATTGCAATTATTTGGACTGATATTGCAATTGCTACATGATTTGCGATATTAGAATGATATATTTAAATGTTTGCCGAGTATGTAGAATATGATGTGCAGGCCGAGACATCACTGCAGACTACAATATATAATATGAAATGGTATTTTCAAACATTTCGCAATATTGTGCGTGCTGTCTGTGAAACTGCAGTAGTAGTATTGCTGCTATATTTTGTGACTGTGTATAGTCAGAGATGTCTTCTTGTCAGGAATCCTTTAATACTGCTTGTGAATATAATCTATTTGATCTTATTTCCATATATGTATTTTGTATGTAGCGTGTATCCTTCAGTTAACTTCACTAAGTTCGTCATTGTCAGCTCTATCTGGGCCGTCAGAAGGCATTCACTGTCAGCTGATTGGATGCAAACATTTTAAGTCATAAGAGGAAGCGACACTTTGCTTCCTGAGACAACTGCATTAAAAATGTTTGAATCATGTCCGCTTAGGCCTTCCGTAGAGTAGAGTAGGCCATACTGCCATTCATTGTGCATCCCTAATGCATATAAGCTTAAAAAAGAGGGAGCATTATGAATTATGAGTATCCTCATTCACATTTTACTACACTAGTGATTTGTTATCGCACTTCCATAATGTCGGGGAACAAAAAGAACCTACAATGTTCAATACTGAAATAGACATTTCGCATAATTCATTAGAACTTCCCTGCATGTTAACCTCCACACCTAAAGTCTCAAACATCTTCAGCTGAGACAACCCAAACATTGCTAATGACATCATAGTTTGTCAGACTAGACAAAGACCCTCCAGAGCCACAGAAGACATCACACTTCTTACAATAGTACTCTGTAAGTACATTGAAATGTGACGCTGGTGTAGTGCCCCGTTAAACAATGTTAGTTTATCTAATGGACAATAAACGAGCCATGTGATCATAGAATGTATTGAATAACTGATGATATATGACTACATAGATGGTGAAATACTCAACAGCTGATCTGTACACAATGATGTCACTCTCTTTCTGCAAGTTTTTATAGTTGTGCATTTTCAGTCTGTCAGTATCTCCACTCTGTCTCCAGGGATCCTCTATCAGCGCCTGTTGACATGCCACTGACCTGCTGTGAACAAAAGCTAGCTAAGTGTGAAGCAGCATTCACTTCAATCACTACATGTAACCAAGAGCTGGAGGAGACAGAGTGGTGTGTTCACATCAGTGTGCTGTACCTTTTTGTCTTTCATGGTTCCATCAGGGTTGAGTCTAAAGCCGCCGACGTTGACAGTTTTCTTTGGGTCCACCTGACTGATTGAGTAGTTCAGTTCATCCACAATTGCTTTGCATGCTGGGAAACACAGGTAAACCTCAGTGATGGCAACAAGACAAGCTGTAGCTCATAGGGAACATCAGTTGAGACAGTACACGTACAAGTCATTTAGAAGGTCACTCCTGGTAACTAAAGAGTGCTACGTGTCACTATCACACTGAACTGACTAACTCGTCTGATGAGCTGCAACAGGCGTCTGTCCAACACACTCATACTTAAGGTGACACTGAGTGTCTGATCATATTTTATACAACATAATATACAAAATACCAGCTGAAAGTAATGAAAGCACGATTAGTATTGAATACAAACATCTGTCTTTTTATCGTCTGGATTTTATTGTTGGATTTTGATTCATTATTCTTATCGGCACAGACGGTCAGACAATCGTCTGAAGCTTCATGTTCACTTGGGCTGAAAGCGATCGCTGAACCAAACTGATTTTGGGATATTTAAGGCCAAGACCAAAATCAATATTTGAGTGAAATACATGACCCAACAAGAATATAATATACAGGCCAAAATGCATCATATAAGATAAATACATATCATAAGCATTTTTGAAGAGTATTTCTCAGATATGGTGACTGTGACCACGACATAGAGCAGTGTTATCGGTGCTCTCTGGAGGACGGACTGCTGAATGGAGACATAGAGCAGTGTTATCGGTGCTCTCTGGAGGACGGACTGCTGAATGGAGACATAGAGCAGTGTTATCGGTGCTCTCTGGAGGACAGACTGCTGAATGGAGACAGAGCAGTGTTATCGGTGCTCTCTTGAGGACAGACTGCTAAACGGAGACATAGAGCAGTGTTATCGGTGCTCTCTGGAGGACGGACTGCTGAATGGAGACATAGAGCAGTGTTATCGGTGCTCTCTGGAGGACAGACTGCTAAACGGAGACATAGAGCAGTGTTATCGGTGCTCTCTGGAGGACGGACTGCTGAATGGAGACATAGAGCAGTGTTATCGGTGCTCTCTGGAGGACGGACTGCTGAATGGAGACATAGAGCAGTGTTATCGGTGCTCTCTGGAGGACAGACTGCTAAACGGAGACATAGAGCAGTGTTATCGGTGCTCTCTGGAGGACAGACTGCTAAACGGAGACATAGAGCAGTGTTATCGGTGCTCTCTGGAGGACGGACTGCTGAATGGAGACATAGAGCAGTGTTATCGGTGCTCTCTGGAGGACGGACTGCTGAATGGAGACATAGAGCAGTGTTATCGGTGCTCTCTGGAGGACAGACTGCTGAACGGAGACATAGAGCAGTGTTATCGGTGCTCTCTGGAGGACGGACTGCTGAACGGAGACATAGAGCAGTGTTATCGGTGCTCTCTGGAGGACGGACTGCTGAACGGAGACATTGTTTTTGGGCATGTTGCACCACTAACTGCTGTTCTTTGTTGACCAGCGTATACACTGATACAACAGAACTGTGGCGTGCAAACATTGGCTGATGTTACACAGCAAGTGTAGATCTTCCACAGCTCCTTCCTGGTGTAATGTTGTGCGAGTGCGTATACTGAGCAGATTACAGACATTAAGGTACAGCTGCTGACAGTCTGACCTTCAGATAGAATATAAAGAAAGATCACAGCAACTCATTTATTCTTTTTAAATGATGCTGAACATGAGCAGGCACAACAGTGGTTGCAGGTAATGTTTTTGTTCAGCCCAGATAATATTCATATGTATCAACAAACTCAAAACCAACACCTTCAATGGTGTTAATCGAGAGGGAGTGGACCTTAGTGTCACTGGGTCAAATAGCAGAGCAGCTTCAAACCTGACAGATTGAATGTCTGTTAAATAACTCTGGAACAGACTGGTCATATCACGACCAGTGTCCTCGTACAGTTAGAGCACCGGGGTCTTACCAGAGCAGTAGATCTCTTTGTCCCTCTTCCCCTGGCTGCTGCTGGTGAAGACAGACAGCACCATCACAGTCATCTGAATAATCCATGAGGCCATGTTGGTGACCTAACAGGACAGGCAGACCGTTATAGTGAGTCTAATTAGACCGTAGCACATTACATCCCATCATCATCATGTCTTTAATAAAGGACTTCAATGAGCAAAACTGCCCTTTTCCATTCAACTGAATTATTCACCAGCACATGAAGTGAGTCAGAACATCTCTCAACTACAACCTTTTACTAACAAACAGCTGGAAATGCTTACGGTTCTGAGAAAATGGATTTTACAATTTGCAGCTGAAATCAATTCACTTTTGGACTCTGGGTCAATTTTGGATGAATTCAAGAATTATAACAATGTCAACAAAGAAGCGTTTGGAAGAGCAACAGGGGCAGAGGCTCATGGGTATTGTAGTATTTAGAGCCATTCGCCAAAATGACAAAGCGCAAACCTGTTTTGTCAGAAAGAAAGTGCACATAATTCAAACTGCTATGAGCGTTACATTATCCCGCAGAGCACTGACTGTGCTCATTTAAAGAAACAGAATGTAACGGGAACACAGAACAGGGAAACCAGGGGCTCTTTCTCTCTACTTCTATTAACTGTCCACATACTGGCATTTTGATTTTTTGACAAGCTCTCTGACTTATAAGAGAACAGACAGTTACACTTTAAATTAATTTGGAATCATTTGTAATTTGTAGTCACCAAAACCCAGTAAAGGTGGAAGTTGACGCAACCTAACAGGTGGAGTGAAAGCAGATGTGGGGGATATGTCAAACTCAGTGTCTGTGTGTCCACATAGTCCTGAGAGGTTCAAACAGGCCAAAGAAGAGAGACGGCCTGTTGGGTGGATGCTCATTGTTCAGGGGCTTTAAAGATGTGGGACCTGGCTATGCTGCAAACAAATGGGTGCAGCATTACACCTCTAATACTGGGCCCATACAGTCTAAATGATTGTGCCATCAGGTATCACACACTCAAATATTCAGGCATGCATCGGGAGTGACAGATTGAAACCCCCTCACTCTCATGAATCACGCTGGTGTCCTATTTCACATTCAAAGCGGACAATTCTGCTTAAAAGGTGACAAGTTTGCGTGTTTGAGATTTAAAGGTATTCCAGCTTCTAAAGTTCAGTTTCAAAGCATACAATGAATGTGAGTAACTGTGCAGCGTTCCCATTACATGTGTGATGGGTGTGTCTTCTTTAGGAACCAATGATTGGCTCAGGATCAGCTGCAGCATGCTGCTGTTGTGTTTATCATTAAGCCTTTTTACCTTTGGTGCCAGTCTGGATTGAAACAACCACCTCGCTCTGACGTGTAAGCAGTGGTTGGCTGGAGTGAAGGTGGGACACGATCACCAAGGTATAATTTAGGATTTAAGCAGAACGCAAAGTCCACAGTTCAGTATTTAGCTACCGGAGCTCTGGGGTCACAGCTCGATGTGTTTTTGAGGTTTAAAGAGCACTTTGGACAAATAAATGTATTCTAAAACATCTCTGACATTTAATTTACATCTAAATGTCTATTTTGACTGATGTTGCATTTGTGATATTCGAGAAAATTATAATTTATTATTATTGTCATTAATAAACATTGTTTTTTGTTTTGCTGTGATCTGAACCAAACAAAGATCTTTAGTTCAGTAGAACATGACGTGCAGACCAGGACAACACTTCATTTAGAATGCTGTTTTCAAACACAGATAACATGAAGCTGCAGCAGGCCATATTGATAGTTTCATACAGTTTAGATTCATTGTTCAGCCATATTTGGAAGGTGACTAATAGACGCAGCAGTGCCTCTGGTAAAGTAAGGGGCAGCATGCGACCTCAATAGCAACGGTTGCAATCTGTCAACTACAATGGAATGTTTGGCCCACTGTTCCATTTCAAGGATAACGGTACATAGAACAGGTTGCTCTGCAGTGGTTTCCTCTGACCGGTAGCTCAGGGTCACTGTCTCTGCGTCCCCTTCGCTTAGAGACATCTGTGCTTTGTTTGGGACGGTCTCCAGACTCCAGGAACATTTGTGTGGACAATATGCCACACAACGGTGAGATTTAACCCTGACCAGAACTGTTTCTTTACACTTTGTTTCATTCAGAGTCCAGAGTCCCAAGCCGTGTTCTGAGTCTCTTACACAGAAATATGACTTTATTCTAACACTGCACAACAGACTAGCAAATGAAAAGACATTCTCACCATGAATTGGTACGCAACAATTCACCAGGACGCAGGACATATGTTTGCTTGAGTGTACAGTAGGTGTGTATGGGCTTTCACATGCTCTCCTGTATCTAATCATTTAAGTTGACAGCATCATCAGTTGGCCTTAGATGGGACACATGTTTTTAATTACACCTAAATAGCTCAAAATTTTAAATAACTAATATTACATGTGGCAAAATGCATATAAACAATTAAGGCCGAGGTTACATTACAATAAAGAAGATCATCCTGGACTTTGCTTGGGTCCAGACCTTTCAATGCGCTCGTGGACTGCGTGTGAAGAGTTGTCAACTCCGTATGATGTCGGGCAACCCTAAAGTGGCCTGCATCGCCACGTGACACGCATTTTTTCAGCCTCTCCTACCTTCCTTGTTAGCTCAGGTTAGGTTACTTTAGCCATTGCAAAGACAACTCTTGGCAGCGTGTGCTGCACACAAACGCCTCTCAGTGATAACGCTAGAGGTGTGTAGTCGGTCGTGTGATGGTTAGCAGATGGCGACTGCACCCGAAACCTCTGGCAGTGTTGGACCGCTGAGCCTGCGGGCAGACGTGCATCGTGTGTTCTGTTGAATAAATCTTGGGACACATGTGGGAAGTAAAGCAAACAAGTGTACACGGTGACAACGAAGTGCAGTTGGGTACTTCGGTCAAATGAGAAGAACAGGAGAACCAACATGACGTCGACCTAGGATCCTAACCTGTGGTGCTGCCGCAATGCATGCCGCAATGTGGGCTGACTCGAGACAACATGTAAAACCTATTTTAGTACGTGTTTACCGCGACCGGTGACGTTGGCCATTACGCGAGACCAAATGACGTTCCTATATCTGTCAGTAGTGCCCGCGGTACATATGGAGGCTGCGGGGTAGCTGGTCGGCTAGCAGGTAGCTGGTCGGCTAGCAGGTAGCTGGTCGGCTAGCAGGTAGCTGGTCGGCTAGCAGGTAGCTGGTCGGCTAGCAGGTAGCTGGTCGGCTAGCAGGTAGCTGGTCGTCTAGCAGGTAGCTGGTCGGCTAGCAGGTAGCGTGTCTTACCTGTCGATGAGAGCGCTACAGTCAGCTGGCAGCGGACGCGGAGTTGTGACTGACGATACAATGACGAGCTGTCATGAACCACTTTTCATGTACATGCTTATCTCACCACAACTCACTGACAGTTTCATTCACACTACTAGTGTTTACTTTCCGGTCGGGACTTTCAAAGTAAAACACATTTTTAACAACATTTTGCAATACTTGAGTACACGACTATACTGACTATGGTAATAGATTGAGGGCACACTTAACATGAAGACGGTAAGTCCCAGTAAGTACACATTGATTATTGGCCTACTCAATACGAGACGAGTTCTGCTTTAATCTTGAAGGCACAGCGACGTCTCGTGTCCCTCCGCCTAGTTCCTTCTAACTTGGCGCGGTTGTCATTTCAGCGTGTGTCTTTACGTGCCCGGCTGTTGTGCAGCCACGTTGGGTCAGGCAGCGGTCTGCTCAACCAATCATGTTCCCAGCTCACAGAGCACCGACCAATCACACAGCTACGTGTCTCAGGCGGTGCGCTCCAGAACGCTTTCGTTGAATAAGGAAATAAGACTTCAATTTCTGCTAACAAATACCAGAATATAGATAATTAATATGGGTGCATAATATACAATGTAATAAATACAACGCAATCGAATTACCATTTCCCCAAAAACCCTCTCCCTGTTATGGTTAGGTAAATGCATACACAGATGTAAGCTTTAATAAAAAAACAGATTTTATTTAAGTATAAAAAGTTCCATGCAAATTAAATGTATGCTAAAATTAAAAAAAAGATCACATTAAAACACTACCTAAAAACATAAAATCTGTCCTCTATAGCGTTAATCAACCAATACACTGTAAATCGTTCTCACTTGTGTGCATGTGTGTCAGTGAGTGTTAGACGGGGAGCCAGGTGGTGTCTTCACGGGGGGATCTGACCTGGTTTCCCTCCTACTAATTGAATGTCGTCTATAACATCAAGGTGGAGATAAATGTCCTCAGTACATCATGACGTGCAGCACTGCATGTGAAAGGTAGAGTCAGACTAATCCGAGCTGGGTAAAAGCTGTTAGACAACATTTAACAAAAGTGTGCTTTTGAGTTGTAGGTAGTGGACTGTAAATAGTTCACTTGTAATGTTGTTTTAGAATCTCTATTTGAGAACAAATACGAAGGATTTGTGCTCAGAGCTGCAGTCTTTTAGATACATGTACATTAGAGACATTTAAATTAATTTTGCAAAGTAATCAACATTTTTTTTAAAGAACAGAATGCATTCAACACATTTGTTAGGCCTCAGGGAATCACACAATTCTTCTTGGTGAGTTACAATGAATAACTCACAACATAACATGACTTTTGTCTGTTTACAAAACACAGGTCAACTTTAACATGGATCACCCAGAACTTCCACCGGGGGGAATCCCCGGCCTATGATATCCCTCATCAGGAAAACACATGCGAGAAGCAACACGGATGCAGCGTTATGATGTTGTCGTCGGCACACAAAAAAAAGTCTGTTTCCACAGTCTTTTACTATTACCCCTATGCAGATCTGTCACTGTTATGTGTGATGTTTATTCATGCAAAAATCCAACAGTCCAGGTGCAACAACTGCAAATGCAACACAAGTCGAGAGCCTCTCGACTTGCGTCTTTCAGTAGTTCACAGATGCTCGAGTGACGATTTCAGATTTGTCTTTGGGACTTTTGTCCATGAGCTTCAAAAACTGTCCGCGAGAGGAAAATCAAGGCTTCAGTTGTGAAGTGTAAACTGAGAATTACTTGACAAACAAAAAGTGATGATACATTTGAGATGAAATTGGAGCCTTATTTTTTCACTCTTTGCTAATGCTAAGCTAACTTTATCTTTAGTAGCACTCTCTAAAAGACGAAAACAATATTTTATTTCACAAAGGGCAAGTAGATCATTTTAATGGACATTGCTAGGCAACAGCTTGGGTTCATGTTTACTTCCTGTCACTTCCTGTCACATACACTGCAGCAAGGATTATATTAAGGTCATTACGTCACCGAACTCTTGGTGCCACGCCGTTAGTATACATGTATTTGATTGTAATGGAATATCTTTGTTATTACTGACTAACCAAACATCAAACTCTTAATGATATTTAATAATATTCAGGAGGGCTAATGTCAGCCTTTTCTCTCTATTATTGTCAGGAGGTGGCGCCAATTGCCACATTTTATAAAGCGGTTTGGCCGTCGCCATCTTGGATCACGGCTGTCAGCATCTTGTTTTCTGAACAGAGGTGACCATGTTTGGAATGCGGAGGAGTGACGTAGAGACACCGTATACAACTCTGCTAGCCGCAGCAACTTGTCAATCACAACGTAGCCCCGCCCTAAAGAAAACTCCGCTTTACAGTCAACTCTAAATGGACCATAATGTACTAAATGAACATCATGCTGTATTGAAGACTTGAAACTAGAGATTGAGACCATAAACTCATGTTTACAATGTTTACTGAGGTAATAAATCAAGAGAGAAGTAGAGTCATTTTCTCATAGACTTCTATACAACCAGAGGAGTCGCCCCCTGGTGGACACTAGAGAGAATGCAGCTTTAACACATTTCTGCATTGGCTTCACTTTACAGAACCGGAGGTTGCCGTTTGGTAAAACCATATTCTGTAAATCAAAAGAGCAGATTCAGAAAACTTTCAAGAAATGTTTCATTATGGGCTATTTGTGTTAGGATCTCGGTCTGACCCACTGACAGGGGGAAAACAGAGGAGCACCTCTGTTTTCCCCCTGTCAGTGTTGTTGAAAACTCACCTCTTCAAGAGGTACTAGCCTGAGCCTTCCACTTAGCACTTATTGTATTCATACTAGTTTGTTGTACTTATTGTATTCATATTAGTTTGTTGCACTTATTGTATTCATGTTAGTTTGTTGCACTTATTGTATTCATGTTAGTTTGTTGCACTTATTGTATTCATGTTAGTTTGTTGCACTTATTGTATTCATGTTAGTTTGTTGCACTTATTGTATTCATGTTAGTTTGTTGCACTTATTGTATTCATGTTAGTTTGTTGCACTTATTGTATTCATATTAGTTTGTTGCACTTATTGTATTCATATTAGTTTGTTGCACTTATTGTATTCATGTTAGTTTGTTGCACTTATTGTATTCATGTTAGTTTGTTGCACTTATTGTATTCATGTTAGTTTGTTGCACTTATTGTATTCATGTTAGTTTGTTGCACTTATTGTATTCATACTAGTTTGTTGTACTTATTGTATTCATATTAGTTTGTTGCACTTATTGTATTCATGTTAGTTTGTTGCACTTATTGTATTCATGTTAGTTTGTTGCACTTATTGTATTCATATTAGTTTGTTGCACTTATTGTAGTCATATTAGTTTGTTGCACTTATTGTAGTCATATTAGTTTGTTGCACTTATTGTCTTCATATTAGTTTGTTGCACTTATTGTATTCATATTAGTTTGTTGCACTTATTGTATTCATATTAGTTTGTTGCACTTATTGTAGTCATATTAGTTTGTTGCACTTATTGTCTTCATATTAGTTTGTTGCACTTATTGTATTCATATTAGTTTGTTGCACTTATTGTATTCGTACTAGTTTGTTGCACTTATTGTATTCATGTTAGTTTGTTGCACTTATTGTATTCATATTAGTTTGTTGCACTTATTGTATTCGTACTAGTTTGTTGCACTTATTGTATTCGTACTAGTTTGTTGCACTTATTGTATTCATGTTAGTTTGTTGCACTTATTGTATTCATATTAGTTTGTTGCACTTATTGTATTCGTACTAGTTTGTTGCACTTATTGTATTCGTACTAGTTTGTTGCACTTATTGTATTCATGTTAGTTTGTTGCACTTATTGTATTCATATTAGTTTGTTGCACTTATTGTATTCATATTAGTTTGTTGCACTTATTGTATTCGTACTAGTTTGTTGCACTTATTGTATTCATGTTAGTTTGTTGCACTTATTGTATTCATGTTAGTTTGTTGCACTTATTGTATTCATGTTAGTTTGTTGCACTTATTGTATTCATGTTAGTTTGTTGCACTTATTGTATTCATATTAGTTTGTTGCACTTATTGTATTCATATTAGTTTGTTGCACTTATTGTATTCATGTTAGTTTGTTGCACTTATTGTATTCATATTAGTTTGTTGCACTTATTGTATTCATATTAGTTTGTTGCACTTATTGTAGTCATATTAGTTTGTTGCACTTATTGTCTTCATATTAGTTTGTTGCACTTATTGTATTCATATTAGTTTGTTGCACTTATTGTATTCATATTAGTTTTTGCACTTATTGTAGTCATATTAGTTTGTTGCACTTATTGTCTTCATATTAGTTTGTTGCACTTATTGTATTCATATTAGTTTGTTGCACTTATTGTATTTGTACTAGTTTGTTGCACTTATTGTATTCATGTTAGTTTGTTGCACTTATTGTATTCATGTTAGTTTGTTGCACTTATTGTATTCATATTAGTTTGTTGCACTTATTGTATTCATATTAGTTTGTTGCACTTATTGTAGTCATATTAGTTTGTTGCACTTATTGTCTTCATATTAGTTTGTTGCACTTATTGTATTCATATTAGTTTGTTGCACTTATTGTATTCGTACTAGTTTGTTGCACTTATTGTATTCGTACTAGTTTGTTGCACTTATTGTATTCATGTTAGTTTGTTGCACTTATTGTATTCATATTAGTTTGTTGCACTTATTGTATTCGGACTAGTTTGTTGCACTTATTGTATTCGTACTAGTTTGTTGCACTTATTGTATTCATATTAGTCTGTTGCACTTATTGTCTTCATATTAGTTTGTTGCACTTATTGTATTCATGTTAGTTTGTTGCACTTATTGTATTCATGTTAGTTTGTTGCACTTATTGTATTCATGTTAGTTTGTTGCACTTATTGTATTCATATTAGTTTGTTGCACTTATTGTATTCATATTAGTTTGTTGCACTTATTGTATTCGTACTAGTTTGTTGCACTTATTGTATTCGTACTAGTTTGTTGCACTTATTGTATTCATGTTAGTTTGTTGCACTTATTGTATTCATATTAGTTTGTTGCACTTATTGTAGTCATATTAGTTTGTTGCACTTATTGTCTTCATATTAGTTTGTTGCACTTATTGTATTCATATTAGTTTGTTGCACTTATTGTATTCGTACTAGTTTGTTGCACTTATTGTATTCGTACTAGTTTGTTGCACTTATTGTATTCATGTTAGTTTGTTGCACTTATTGTATTCATATTAGTTTGTTGCACTTATTGTAGTCATATTAGTTTGTTGCACTTATTGTATTCATATTAGTTTGTTGCACTTATTGTATTCATATTAGTTTGTTGCACTTATTGTCTTCATATTAGTTTGTTGCACTTATTGTATTCATGTTAGTTTGTTGCACTTATTGTATTCATATTAGTTTGTTGCACTTATTGTATTCATATTAGTTTGTTGCACTTATTGTATTCATGTTAGTTTGTTGCACTTATTGTATTCATGTTAGTTTGTTGCACTTATTGTATTCATGTTAGTTTGTTGCACTTATTGTATTCATGTTAGTTTGTTGCACTTATTGTATTCATATTAGTTTGTTGCACTTATTGTATTCATGTTAGTTTGTTGCACTTATTGTATTCATGTTAGTTTGTTGCACTTATTGTATTCATGTTAGTTTGTTGCACTTATTGTATTCATATTAGTTTGTTGCACTTATTGTATTCGTACTAGTTTGTTGCACTTATTGTATTCGTACTAGTTTGTTGCACTTATTGTATTCGTACTAGTTTGTTGCACTTATTGTATTCATGTTAGTTTGTTGCACTTATTGTATTCATATTAGTTTGTTGCACTTATTGTATTCGTACTAGTTTGTTGCACTTATTGTATTCGTACTAGTTTGTTGCACTTATTGTATTCATGTTAGTTTGTTGCACTTATTGTATTCATATTAGTTTGTTGCACTTATTGTATTCATATTAGTTTGTTGCACTTATTGTATTCGTACTAGTTTGTTGCACTTATTGTATTCGTACTAGTTTGTTGCACTTATTGTATTCATGTTAGTTTGTTGCACTTATTGTATTCATATTAGTTTGTTGCACTTATTGTAGTCATATTAGTTTGTTGCACTTATTGTCTTCATATTAGTTTGTTGCACTTATTGTATTCATATTAGTTTGTTGCACTTATTATATTCGTACTAGTTTGTTGCACTTATTGTATTCGTACTAGTTTGTTGCACTTATTGTATTCATGTTAGTTTGTTGCACTTATTGTATTCATATTAGATTGTTGCACTTATTGTAGTCATATTAGTTTGTTGCACTTATTATATTCATATTAGTTTGTTTCACTTATTGTATTCGTACTAGTTTGTTGCACTTATTGTATTCGTACTAGTTTGTTGCACTTATTGTATTCATGTTAGTTTGTTGCACTTATTGTATTCATATTAGTTTGTTGCACTTATTGTATTCATATTAGTTTGTTGCACTTATTGTATTCGTACTAGTTTGTTGCACTTATTGTATTCGTACTAGTTTGTTGCACTTATTGTATTCATGTTAGTTTGTTGCACTTATTGTATTCATATTAGTTTGTTGCACTTATTGTAGTCATATTAGTTTGTTGCACTTATTGTCTTCATATTAGTTTGTTGCACTTATTGTATTCATATTAGTTTGTTGCACTTATTGTATTCGTACTAGTTTGTTGCACTTATTGTATTCGTACTAGTTTGTTGCACTTATTGTATTCATGTTAGTTTGTTGCACTTATTGTATTCATATTAGTTTGTTGCACTTATTGTAGTCATATTAGTTTGTTGCACTTATTGTATTCATATTAGTTTGTTGCACTTATTGTATTCATATTAGTTTGTTGCACTTATTGTCTTCATATTAGTTTGTTGCACTTATTGTATTCATGTTAGTTTGTTGCACTTATTGTATTCATATTAGTTTGTTGCACTTATTGTATTCATATTAGTTTGTTGCACTTATTGTATTCATGTTAGTTTGTTGCACTTATTGTATTCATGTTAGTTTGTTGCACTTATTGTATTCATGTTAGTTTGTTGCACTTATTGTATTCATATTAGTTTGTTGCACTTATTGTATTCATATTAGTTTGTTGCACTTATTGTATTCGTACTAGTTTGTTGCACTTATTGTATTCGTACTAGTTTGTTGCACTTATTGTATTCGTACTAGTTTGTTGCACTTATTGTATTCATGTTAGTTTGTTGCACTTATTGTATTCATATTAGTTTGTTGCACTTATTGTATTCATATTAGTTTGTTGCACTTATTGTATTCGTACTAGTTTGTTGCACTTATTGTATTCGTACTAGTTTGTTGCACTTATTGTATTCATGTTAGTTTGTTGCACTTATTGTATTCATATTAGTTTGTTGCACTTATTGTAGTCATATTAGTTTGTTGCACTTATTGTCTTCATATTAGTTTGTTGCACTTATTGTATTCATATTAGTTTGTTGCACTTAATGTATTCGTACTAGTTTGTTGCACTTATTGTATTCGTACTAGTTTGTTGCACTTATTGTATTCATGTTAGTTTGTTGCACTTATTGTATTCATATTAGATTGTTGCACTTATTGTAGTCATATTAGTTTGTTGCACTTATTGTATTCATATTAGTTTGTTGCACTTATTGTATTCATGTTAGTTTGTTGCACTTATTGTCTTCATATTAGTTTGTTGCACTTATTGTATTCATGTTAGTTTGTTGCACTTATTGTATTCATATTAGTTTGTTGCACTTATTGTATTCATATTAGTTTGTTGCACTTATTGTATTCATGTTAGTTTGTTGCACTTATTGTATTCATGTTAGTTTGTTGCACTTATTGTATTCATGTTAGTTTGTTGCACTTATTGTATTCATGTTAGTTTGTTGCACTTATTGTATTCATATTAGTTTGTTGCACTTATTGTATTCGTACTAGTTTGTTGCACTTATTGTATTCGTACTAGTTTGTTGCACTTATTGTATTCATGTTAGTTTGTTGCACTTATTGTATTCATATTAGTTTGTTGCACTTATTGTAGTCATATTAGTTTGTTGCACTTATTGTATTCATATTAGTTTGTTGCACTTATTGTATTCATATTAGTTTGTTGCACTTATTGTCTTCATATTAGTTTGTTGCACTTATTGTATTCATGTTAGTTTGTTGCACTTATTGTATTCATATTAGTTTGTTGCACTTATTGTATTCATATTAGTTTGTTGCACTTATTGTATTCATGTTAGTTTGTTGCACTTATTGTATTCATGTTAGTTTGTTGCACTTATTGTATTCATGTTAGTTTGTTGCACTTATTGTATTCATGTTAGTTTGTTGCACTTATTGTATTCATATTAGTTTGTTGCACTTATTGTATTCATGTTAGTTTGTTGCACTTATTGTATTCATGTTAGTTTGTTGCACTTATTGTATTCATGTTAGTTTGTTGCACTTATTGTATTCATATTAGTTTGTTGCACTTATTGTATTCGTACTAGTTTGTTGCACTTATTGTATTCGTACTAGTTTGTTGCACTTATTGTATTCGTACTAGTTTGTTGCACTTATTGTATTCATGTTAGTTTGTTGCACTTATTGTATTCATATTAGTTTGTTGCACTTATTGTATTCGTACTAGTTTGTTGCACTTATTGTATTCGTACTAGTTTGTTGCACTTATTGTATTCATGTTAGTTTGTTGCACTTATTGTATTCATATTAGTTTGTTGCACTTATTGTATTCATATTAGTTTGTTGCACTTATTGTATTCGTACTAGTTTGTTGCACTTATTGTATTCGTACTAGTTTGTTGCACTTATTGTATTCATGTTAGTTTGTTGCACTTATTGTATTCATATTAGTTTGTTGCACTTATTGTAGTCATATTAGTTTGTTGCACTTATTGTCTTCATATTAGTTTGTTGCACTTATTGTATTCATATTAGTTTGTTGCACTTATTGTATTCGTACTAGTTTGTTGCACTTATTGTATTCGTACTAGTTTGTTGCACTTATTGTATTCATGTTAGTTTGTTGCACTTATTGTATTCATATTAGATTGTTGCACTTATTGTAGTCATATTAGTTTGTTGCACTTATTGTATTCATATTAGTTTGTTGCACTTATTGTATTCATGTTAGTTTGTTGCACTTATTGTCTTCATATTAGTTTGTTGCACTTATTGTATTCATGTTAGTTTGTTGCACTTATTGTATTCATATTAGTTTGTTGCACTTATTGTATTCATATTAGTTTGTTGCACTTATTGTATTCATGTTAGTTTGTTGCACTTATTGTATTCATGTTAGTTTGTTGCACTTATTGTATTCATGTTAGTTTGTTGCACTTATTGTATTCATGTTAGTTTGTTGCACTTATTGTATTCATATTAGTTTGTTGCACTTATTGTATTCATGTTAGTTTGTTGCACTTATTGTATTCATGTTAGTTTGTTGCACTTATTGTATTCATGTTAGTTTGTTGCACTTATTGTATTCATATTAGTTTGTTGCACTTATTGTATTCATATTAGTTTGTTGCACTTATTGTATTCATATTAGTTTGTTGCACTTATTGTATTCATGTTAGTTTGTTGCACTTATTGTATTCATGTTAGTTTGTTGCACTTATTGTATTCATGTTAGTTTGTTGCACTTATTGTATTCATGTTAGTTTGTTGCACTTATTGTATTCATGTTAGTCTGTTGCACTTATTGTATTCATGTTAGTTTGTTGCACTTATTGTATTCATGTTAGTTTGTTGCACTTATTGTATTCATGTTAGTTTGTTGCACTTATTGTATTCATGTTAGTTTGTTGCACTTATTCTATTCATGTTAGTTTGTTGCACTTATTGTATTCATGTTAGTTTGTTGCACTTATTGTATTCATATTAGTTTGTTGCACTTATTGTATTCGTACTAGTTTGTTGCACTTATTGTATTCGTACTAGTTTGTTGCACTTATTGTATTCATGTTAGTTTGTTGCACTTATTGTATTCATATTAGTTTGTTGCACTTATTGTATTCGGACTAGTTTGTTGCACTTATTGTATTCGTACTAGTTTGTTGCACTTATTGTATTCATATTAGTCTGTTGCACTTATTGTCTTCATATTAGTTTGTTGCACTTATTGTATTCATGTTAGTTTGTTGCACTTATTGTATTCATGTTAGTTTGTTGCACTTATTGTATTCATGTTAGTTTGTTGCACTTATTGTATTCATATTAGTTTGTTGCACTTATTGTATTCATATTAGTTTGTTGCACTTATTGTATTCGTACTAGTTTGTTGCACTTATTGTATTCGTACTAGTTTGTTGCACTTATTGTATTCATGTTAGTTTGTTGCACTTATTGTATTCATATTAGTTTGTTGCACTTATTGTAGTCATATTAGTTTGTTGCACTTATTGTCTTCATATTAGTTTGTTGCACTTATTGTATTCATATTAGTTTGTTGCACTTATTGTATTCGTACTAGTTTGTTGCACTTATTGTATTCGTACTAGTTTGTTGCACTTATTGTATTCATGTTAGTTTGTTGCACTTATTGTATTCATATTAGTTTGTTGCACTTATTGTAGTCATATTAGTTTGTTGCACTTATTGTATTCATATTAGTTTCTTGCACTTATTGTATTCATATTAGTTTGTTGCACTTATTGTCTTCATATTAGTTTGTTGCACTTATTGTATTCATGTTAGTTTGTTGCACTTATTGTATTCATATTAGTTTGTTGCACTTATTGTATTCATATTAGTTTGTTGCACTTATTGTATTCATGTTAGTTTGTTGCACTTATTGTATTCATGTTAGTTTGTTGCACTTATTGTATTCATGTTAGTTTGTTGCACTTATTGTATTCATGTTAGTTTGTTGCACTTATTGTATTCATATTAGTTTGTTGCACTTATTGTATTCATGTTAGTTTGTTGCACTTATTGTATTCATGTTAGTTTGTTGCACTTATTGTATTCATGTTAGTTTGTTGCACTTATTGTATTCATATTAGTTTGTTGCACTTATTGTATTCGTACTAGTTTGTTGCATTATTGTATTCGTACTAGTTTGTTGCACTTATTGTATTCGTACTAGTTTGTTGCACTTATTGTATTCATGTTAGTTTGTTGCACTTATTGTATTCATATTAGTTTGTTGCACTTATTGTATTCGTACTAGTTTGTTGCACTTATTGTATTCGTACTAGTTTGTTGCACTTATTGTATTCATGTTAGTTTGTTGCACTTATTGTATTCATATTAGTTTGTTACACTTATTGTATTCATATTAGTTTGTTGCACTTATTGTATTCGTACTAGTTTGTTGCACTTATTGTATTCGTACTAGTTTGTTGCACTTATTGTATTCATGTTAGTTTGTTGCACTTATTGTATTCATATTAGTTTGTTGCACTTATTGTAGTCATATTAGTTTGTTGCACTTATTGTCTTCATATTAGTTTGTTGCACTTATTGTATTCATATTAGTTTGTTGCACTTATTGTATTCGTACTAGTTTGTTGCACTTATTGTATTCGTACTAGTTTGTTGCACTTATTGTATTCATGTTAGTTTGTTGCACTTATTGTATTCATATTAGATTGTTGCACTTATTGTAGTCATATTAGTTTGTTGCACTTATTGTATTCATATTAGTTTGTTGCACTTATTGTATTCATGTTAGTTTGTTGCACTTATTGTATTCATATTAGTTTGTTGCACTTATTGTATTCATGTTAGTTTGTTGCACTTATTGTATTCATATTAGTTTGTTGCACTTATTGTATTCATATTAGTTTGTTGCACTTATTGTATTCATGTTAGTTTGTTGCACTTATTGTATTCATGTTAGTTTGTTGCACTTATTGTATTCATGTTAGTTTGTTGCACTTATTGTATTCATGTTAGTTTGTTGCACTTATTGTAGTCATATTTGTTTGTTGCACTTATTGTATTCATGTTAGTTTGTTGCACTTATTGTATTCATGTTAGTTTGTTGCACTTATTGTATTCATGTTAGTTTGTTGCACTTATTGTATTCATATTAGTTTGTTGCACTTATTGTATTCATATTAGTTTGTTGCACTTATTGTATTCATATTAGTTTGTTGCACTTATTGTATTCATGTTAGTTTGTTGAACTTATTGTATTCATGTTAGTTTGTTGCACTTATTGTATTCATGTTAGTTTGTTGCACTTATTGTATTCATGTTAGTTTGTTGCACTTATTGTATTCATGTTAGTCTGTTGCACTTATTGTATTCATGTTAGTTTGTTGCACTTATTGTATTCATGTTAGTTTGTTGCACTTATTGTATTCATGTTAGTTTGTTGCACTTATTGTATTCATGTTAGTTTGTTGCACTTATTATATTCATGTTAGTTTGTTGCACTTATTGTATTCATGTTAGTTTGTTGCACTTATTGTATTCATGTTAGTTTGTTGCACTTATTGTATTCATGTTAGTTTGTTGCACTTATTGTATTCATGTTAGTTTGTTGCACTTATTGTATTCATGTTAGTTTGTTGCACTTATTGTATTCATGTTAGTTTGTTGCACTTATTGTATTCATGTTAGTTTGTTGCACTTATTGTATTCATATTAGTTTGTTGCACTTATTGTATTCATGTTAGTTTGTTGCACTTATTGTATTCATGTTAGTTTGTTGCACTTATTGTATTCACGTTAGTTTGTTGCACTTATTGTATTCACGTTAGTTTGTTGCACTTATTGTATTCACGTTAGTTTGTTGCACTTATTGTATTCATCTTAGTTTGTTGCACTTATTGTAGTCATATTAGTTTGTTGCACTTATTGTCTTCATATTAGTTTGTTGCACTTATTGTATTCATATTAGTTTGTTGCACTTATTGTATTCGTACTAGTTTGTTGCACTTATTGTATTCATGTTAGTTTGTTGCACTTATTGTATTCATGTTAGTTTGTTGCACTTATTGTATTCATATTAGTTTGTTGCACTTATTGTATTCATGTTAGTTTGTTGAACTTATTGTATTCATGTTAGTTTGTTGCACTTATTGTATTCATGTTAGTTTGTTGCACTTATTGTATTCATGTTAGTTTGTTGCACTTATTGTATTCATGTTAGTCTGTTGCACTTATTGTATTCATGTTAGTTTGTTGCACTTATTGTATTCATGTTAGTTTGTTGCACTTATTGTAGTCATATTAGTTTGTTGCACTTATTGTCTTCATATTAGTTTGTTGCACTTATTGTAGTCATATTAGTTTGTTGCACTTATTGTCTTCATATTAGTTTGTTGCACTTATTGTATTCATATTAGTTTGTTGCACTTATTGTAGTCATATTAGTTTGTTGCACTTATTGTCTTCATATTAGTTTGTTGCACTTATTGTATTCATATTAGTTTGTTGCACTTATTGTATTCGTACTAGTTTGTTGCACTTATTGTATTCGTACTAGTTTGTTGCACTTATTGTATTCATGTTAGTTTGTTGCACTTATTGTATTCATATTAGTTTGTTGCACTTATTGTATTCGTACTAGTTTGTTGCACTTATTGTATTCGTACTAGTTTGTTGCACTTATTGTATTCATGTTAGTTTGTTGCACTTATTGTATTCATATTAGTTTGTTGCACTTATTGTATTCTGTCAAGAAGAGTTGACCTCTCAGCGCTGCCTCGGTAACATGTCGACACATTCAAGGGAGAAGTAGTCAGGCTATAAACGCACAAAGCATATATTCAACGTTGAAGTATAATCAAACAGATAAAAATGTATGAATAACATAACGAAATGTTCTAATCAATTGTGTAACAAATGTTTAACTGCATAGAAGTGATTTAAACAAATGTAATGAATGTTTCTGTGTGTTCTGTGGAGCTGAGATAGATGTATTGGGCAAGTATTGGGCAAGAATGACATTGCTGTAATCAAGACCAGATGTTGGGCGTAGTCAAGTGGAAAGATCTAGAAACTGATGTAATAAGTTGAGTCATACAGGCAATGTTCGGCTTAACGCCCTTTCCAGAGGGAGGGGGGATGAGTAATGGACCAAACAGGTGGGGGCTGATCACAGCCCATATGAGGAATATAAGGACATGCTTGCAAAGAACAAGCTGGGATTTCATCGCGGATGCCGTCCAAGCGCATCGGAAGAAGATACTAAAGCCTGCAGCTGATGTATTGAGGGCTTCGTCTCTGTTCACGGAAAAGAGACCTCTGTTCGTGGACTTTGAGATTAAAAGACGAAGTTTCTAACTCTCCCCACCGCTCGCCTCTTAACATCTGGACAAACGGAGAAGCCGCAGCTGCCTGAGAAAGACTTTGTACTGAGTTTGGAAGTCTGCTGAACGGGCTCCGTTGCGGAGCGGGAGGATCGAGGGTCTGGCCAGACTTTCACTCCTAACAACTCCAAAATAACTCTTTTCATCGCACCATTGGAAATCCAGCTCCAACCGAGCCGTCTCGGCGACTAAAACTAATGAGTATAATCGAAGAAGATAATTAAATTGACTAATCATGTGTAGTGACATTTTATGTGAGCTGTAGCTGTAACCCCTGCAAACTAACTAAATATAACCTGCAATAAATATCTAATCTGCATTTAAAGTGAAATCCTCAAGTGCATTAATTTGCCGAAGTAGTAATGAGTTCCTCGTGACAGTAAAAAGTTAAAGCTATTGTATGTCTAACAACTGAGTTCTGAAAGGTTATCCTAGAGACCGAATCCACTTAACAACCCCTTACGGTTTTAGCAAGAATTAATCCTAGCCGTTAAAACCTAACCTGGCATTTACCAAGAGCGCGGATCCATAAGAGGGAAGCTGCCATAACCGACGCGACTGGTAGGAGCGCCCGGGGCCAGGACTGGTCTCTCGGCCGAGCGCGCTCTGACCGGAGGAAGCAGGGTAGACGTCGGGAGTAACGGCAGTTAGCGGAGCCAGGCGAGTTCCCTCGCCAGAACACCAGCTCGAGAATCTTTTAATAGAGAGCTGAGTCAGTAATTAGCCCCGTATCGGGCCAGAAGTACCCAGGATCTCACACGTGGCGCCCAACGTGGGGCTCGACGGAAAAGGAGTACGTTGAGTCCAAAAGAAGAACCCCGGCAGCAAAGAGAGGCTGTCGTTCGTGTACGAAAAGACCTGAGGTGAGGCGTTGGGGTAGAAAGTAAAGCTGCCCAAGCCTCGAAGAAGTCCGATTGCGAAGACATCCACGAATCGAAGCTGTGTGTGGTATTTACAGGCCAACACAGGAGAATCCGCAGGCGACGGGGAGCCTCGACCAGACTCGCCCGACCTGTAGAGGGACCAGAGCCTGATCCCATCCCTTCCTCAACGCGCGACGAGAGGCTTTGGGAGGAAGGCGACTCGAGACAACAAAGACAAAGACAAAGTCCAAGATGGAAGAATCGCCCGGAGGATCCGATAGCGGCGGAGGCGACCCAGCGGTACGAGCCAACGGCCCTGATGGAGGAATCGCCACCGGACAGCAGAGAGGACCCAACGGCGACGGAGGAAGCCCGCAGACGGAGACGACTCAGCAGGACGTGCCAGCGCCATCGACCCCGGACCAGGCAGTAGACGACAGCCCGGACCAGCAGACGGACGCCGCTGGACCACAAGGAGCGACATCGGGAGAACCGACACCGATGCCGTATCCAGGGGCACAACGCAGAAGCGAGGTCCAACATCAGATCATCCTGAATGGCAGAGGATGGGACACCTGGGACAAATCTGTTCAACAACACCTATTCGTCCTGCATGAAGAAGCAGATAAGGCGAAGGTGGGGGAAAAAGTAAAAGCAATTTGCAAAGATAAGGGGGGTTATCTTGCTCCCCTTGCCCTTGAGTCAGGACTGGTGGTGGCAGTAGTAGAGTGTGAAGGACTGCCGAAAAGCAAACCGAAGATAACAGAATGGCTACGTTGGTGGCTGGAAGTGATGAAAGTCATAAAAGGAAAAATAGTCACCGTAATCAGCCCGTCAAAAGACTATGACTCAGTCGTAAAGATGCTGGCCGCAGAAATTGTAGCGGGGGCAGTGACTATACAGAAGAATGTAAAAGCCACCCCCCGCTACAGAGAAAGTGAAAAAGAGCGAGAAGCCATAGCGGCATGGATAGCCGAACAACCAAGTTACCACACGGCTCCCCACGAAGATCAGCTCAGCGCCCAAGGGACCTCGGTGCACACGGACTCCTCCACGGGGGTGTCCTCGGAATCCGACATAGGGGACAAACAGGATAGCGGCAGCAACGGGGAGATCTCAGAGGAGGACGAACCGAGGGACGACTCAACGCTGGATAGGAGCGCCGAGTACCAACTGCTCCCGCCCTCCATGGGATCCGGGACTCCCGCTGCCACTGCAGTACGCACGATCCTGAAGGACTACAACGGCCCAGAGCCGAGGCGGCCCCAGAAAGCTAGGGGTAAGACCAGACATGTTCACTCCCCGAACCCAGAAGAGCATCTTCAAAAGTTGAAAAAGATGCCCGAGGGGACCAAGAAATATGCGAACCAGACAGGGTTAACCGCATATAACCACTTCGGAGAGCCTTGGGACATAGACAGCCATGGACTGGTTGTCTTAACCAACTCACATCTAAAGCCTCATATCTCCCGGTTCAGAAAGAATCTGGTAAGAGAGGCAGGCAGCCTCTACAAAGAAGAGCTTGAGGGGCGCCTCCCGGGATGCAGACAAAGACAGGAGGAGGTGGTGGTTACGAGCGGCGGAGAATCAAGACATTATGCGGTGCTACACGTACCGATCGAAGGATATGAAGATGGCGAAGATCAAGACGCCTATCGGGACAGCATAGAGGAGGCATTAGAAAAAGGAGTCACCCGAGCAAGCGAATTGTCCTTCAAAAGAGTCGTTATATGTAACGACGGCGCCAGGTCCGGCAACCTACCCTGGGAGGTAGCAGAAGAAGCGGCAATGAGGATTCTGCACCTCCTGATGAACGCTCCCCACGGGTGGAACAACATCCGCGAGTTGGTGATAGTCACCTCGGTGGCCCAATACCAAGAGAGAAAAGAGAGAATACTGAGACCCCTCTTCAAAACGGAGGGGCCAAACAACTGGAGGGCAGGACCGCCGGAATACAAGGACGAGAACGCCCCAGTTGCGAAAGCAGTTCTGCCACGGCTCCCGCAATCAGCAAGATTGAAGAAAGAAACCAGGACGGAGCAGAGGAGCTACCAGGAATCAACACCCGGTCCCTCAGGACGGGAGGAGCGACGTCCACAGGTCAGCTCAAGCCAGGAAAAACCACAAAAGGAAAGAAGAACTCCAATCCCCTCTCCCCGGACAGTAGCAGTACAGACCGACGTGGAAACCCCCGTGCCAACCAAACCACCACGAGGGATCCCCAGCCCAGCAGAGTCCGTCGGCGTGCAGACAATGAGCTACTCCGGAGGCGGAGAAGCGCACATGATAAGGTTCGAAAGTCCTGTCGGGAGCAGGGAAAGTCCCAGGGCTCCACAAAGAACGCCAGAACCAGTTCAGCCGGCCTCGCCGTCAGCAGAACCAGAACGAGAGGCGCAGGAAGAAGCCGCAGATGTAAGTTCAGATGAAGAAGAAACAGCGCCAAGCCTGACCTCCATCGAATACGATGCTCCAGGAGGAATGACCGACCTGAGAATAGGAAGCAGAAAAGGCAAGAAGAACGCGCTGCCCCTAGTTTCAGTGTGCACGGCTTCGCTGAAATTCCCCCGAGACGATCGTTACGGGCCCATGACCACCAAAGACGGAAGAAAAGCCTATGCTCCAGAGGTCGGTCAAACAAATTATGATGTTCCAGAAATATGGCTGCACGACCTCGAAGGAATGAAAGGAACAATGGTCTACGCGACAAAAAGAGAATGGGCGAATTTTCTAATGACCCCGACCTACGGCTCCCTCGCAACAGCCACGGAGCTGACGGGTAACTTTCGCACAGGCTTTGTGACAATCGTGTACGACGTCATGTTGCGACGCCTGAAGAAAGCAGCCTACAAGCTGGCTGCGGAGGAAGACAAAGCGCGGAGGCAAGACATCTCGGGCAGCGAGGACGAACAGCCACCTCAAGGGCAGGGCCTTGCACGAAGCAGCTGCCCCACCACCGCTGAAGAAAATGACTGCATAACAAAGATGCGGGCTTCCACCCAGAGCTTTGGTGAGTTCAAAAAGATCAAGGCGATGGTGACAAACCGAGACCCAAAAGAATCGGTGCAAGAATATCTGACGCAGAAATGGCTTATGGTAAAAGCTAGCTCCACAAACGATGAGGCGAAAAGATTGTGGCTAGCTCATGTGACGGACCAACCGATGGGTCCCGAAGAAACCGCGGAACAGCACTACCGAAGATTAGTGTTGGAGGACTGCGAAGACGAGGAGTCACACATCGACAAGGCAAGAAAAAGCTTAGACAAAGGGCAAACTCTCACCCAGGCGTGGTACGCCTTGCGACAGGCGATTCCGCCGGACAGAAGTGTGCAAGTACTTAGGAAGTTGACCAAGGGCCTAATGAATGACATCGATTTTGTGACCCTAAACATCAGCAAAAGTACCACCGAACAAATCCAAGAAACAGTAAGAAAGTGGGACTTGAAGAAAAAACACTTGGAAGAGAAAAGAGAAAAAGGAAACCAGCCGAAGCCGCCGGCTCCCAGGCCCTCGTATGACAACGCAAGGCCCACAGAGGGACCCGGTCCTTCACAGACACAGAGAAGGCAGTCGGGAGGATTCCAGAGGAGTCCACAAAACTACGAGCGTGAGCCAGGATTCCGGAGGGGTTCTCAAGGCTACCAAGGCTACCCGCGAGAGCAAGGACCTCAGCGGGGTCCACAAGGCAACCAGAGAGAGCAGGGAGCCCCAAGGCAAGACGGCTTCCAGAGGCAGGGCGTTTACCACAGGACCCAGCCGGATCAACAACCGGAGGGGCCACGGCCCCCACCAGCCAACAAGAGCGGTTTTCTCTCTTCCGAGGATTACAACAAGCTGACGACAGAACAGAAACAGGCCCTTCGTGCCTCCCGCCTGGAAGGTGGGAGCGAAGGGCAGAGAAAGTAATGGCTAAACGGGCGCGGGTCACAGTGGATCATGCCTACTGGGTGGGGGACGACATATACACCGACGTGGATGGAATCCCCTATCAGGTAGATACTGGTGCAGAAGTGTCGATGACCCGCAAATGCCTTGAAACAAAAGGACACCTGACTGTTCAACTAGCCGACGGAACCATCAAAAAGATTCCGTTTGGCGTCTGGAAAGGAGTTGTATGGGCTCTAGGACCCTACAATTTAATGACAATAACCGACTTAAAAGAGCTGCATAGCAGCCCAGGAAATCGAACCCCAATACAACAGCGACTCAGAGTCCTCGGGGCAAAACTAATCCAGATGGGATCGTTATCACCGGAGTGGTACAAACCAGTGAACATTCCAGAAGTGACCAAGCAACAAATCGAAGACAGCGACCTTTCTCCGGATGGAAAAGAAACGCTAGAAGACATACTTTCCAAAGCCGGAGTGGCTAGGTTCAAAAATGACTGTGGAGACATGGGTGCAAAGTACACCCACACCATAGAAGGGGGTGTACACCCGCCCGTCCGCCAATACCCCCTGAATCCAGGGGCCGTTGCAGAAATGGACCTAATAGTCACGGAACTCAGCGAACTAGGAGTGGTGCGCGAGGAGCCAAATCCCATCACAAACAGCCCAATACAGGCAGTCAAGAAGCCTGAGTCATCGGGAGGTGGCTGGAGACCTGTTATCAACTTCAAGGCCCTCAACCGCAGGACTGTCGCCAACCGCGCCAGCCTGATCAACCCACAAGGGACGCTGAAGACACTAAGACTGAAAAGGTACAAATCCTGCATAGATCTGGCAAACGGATTTTTCTCGTTGAGGCTAGCCAAAGCCTCCCAGGGCAAGACAGCGTTCACCCACAAAGGTAAAGCGTACGTCTGGGAACGGCTACCACAAGGCTACAAAAACTCTCCGAATGTTTTCCAGTCAGCCGTAATGGATATACTCGACGGCCTAGAGACAACAATCTACATCGATGATGTATTCATTGCAGATGACACCGAAGAAGAACATCTGCAAAAATTGAGAAAAGTCGTAGAACGACTAACAGCGGCAGGCTTGAAATTGAATCTGAAAAAATGCCAATTTGGACGATTCCAAGTGAACTACCTGGGATTCCAGGTCTCCAACGACCTGGGACTCTCAGACGGATTCCGGGAAAAAGTGGAGCAGATCGACCCGCCAACCTCGCTGAACGAACTACAGCAGGTGCTGGGGCTCTGCAACTACGTTAGGGACCATGTCCCTAGCTACCAGAAGTATGCAAGACCACTGTATGTAAAACTACGAAAAGAAAAGCCAGAAGATGCCCACAAGAAGTGGGAATGGACCGCAACGGATCAAAACAGTTTGGAAAACCTGCGGACAGCCATTAAAGAAGCTTTGCGGCTGGAGCCACGAAGCCTTACAACAAAGCTGGTGGCAGAGGTCAGTTGCAACGACGATGACGCAGTGGTAAAAGTGTGCAACGAGGGCGGGGGAATAGTCACTTTGTGGAGCTACACCCTGTCCTCCGTGGAAAAGAAATATCCAGCAGAAGAGAAGGAGTTGGCAGTTCTGGCAAGGTATTGGAGCACCCTGAAAGACCTTGCTCAGGGGCAGGGCATCAGGGTCCTCACGCAAAGCCAGGTCCATCGATTCCTAAGAAAAGCCACGGTGGAGAGCACGAAGGCGACGAACGCGAGGTGGGGACGTTGGGAAGACATCCTGCTGGACCCAGACCTCGAAATCGGCCCTGCACAACCCGTGAGTAAGAAAAAGGCGACTCAGGCCGAGAAGCCAGCCGAACCGATAGAGTGGACTCTATACACCGACGGCTCGCGAAAAGGACAAGACGACAAAGCCTACTGGGGCTTCATTCTCAAGCACAATGAGAAGGAGCGCTTCAGACAACGAGGCCAAATCCCCGGCAGTGCCCAGACCGGGGAGGTGACAGCAATACTGGAAGGTTTGCTCGAGTTAGAGCGAAGAAAGGTGAAAAGAGCTAGAGTCATAACTGATAGTTATTACTGTGCTCAGGCCCTTAACGAAGACCTGTCCATATGGGAAGAAAATGGTTTTGAGAGTGCTAAAAACAAGAAAGTAGCTCACGAAAACCTATGGAGAAAAATAGCCGAATTGAGGCTAACAATGGAGCTCGAAGTGGTGCACCAGAGGGCCCACACGCGAGCAGGAACTCATTGGCAAGGAAACGAAGAAGTGGATCGTTTCGTCCAGATGAGACAAATTGTCTTTGTTGGGATCGAGAAATGGGAAGATTTGCCCAAAGGACGGGTAGTCCCAGAAGAGAACGTGAAGGAGGTGGTGCAAGCAGTGCATGGAGCACTTGGACATGCAGGCACCGTTCCAACGCGAAGGGAACTGGAAAAGCAGCGACTCTGGATTCCTGAAAAAGAGGTCCGCAGAATCCTTCAAGACTGTGAGTTGTGTGGTCGATACAACGCAGGAAGGAGAGGACAAAGAGTGGGAGGACTCACCATTAAAAGTACCGTACCCTGGGGTTCTATCTGCATGGATGTGGCAGGACCCTTAGGGGTACCGGGTAAATGTGGAGAAAAGTACCTGTTGGTGCTTGTGGACTCCATGTCAGGGTATGTAACCACAAAAGCCGTAAGAAAAGCTAATGGCAACAGTGTTGTTAGCATGCTGGACCAAGTCTGTGGCTACTTAGGGTTGCCTAAAGAGCTCAGGACTGACAACGGAACGCATTTTCGCAACGCTAAAGTGGACCAGTGGTGCCAACAGCATGGGGTAATGAGGATCTACTCTCCCCCATACACCCCCCAGGCTAACGGGGTGGTGGAAAGGACCATTGGCTTGGTGAAAAGTTGGATTGGGAAAAATGCCAACTCGAGAGAATGGAGCACTAAGACCCTGGAAATCGCCAAAACCCTGAACGACCGCTACCGAAGTGACAGGCCCTCCCCTGCGGAGGAGCTGATGCGCCGCCCCTTCACATCACAGGAAGTGGGGCGGGGCTCCGAAGATAAAGAGCCCAAGCTTGAGCAAAAAGTGCCACTTCGAGTAGGACAGCGCGTCTGGATCAAGGCTCAGGTCGGTGCTTCTAACTCTGCAGTCAAAGCCAAGTACGATAAATCAGACATAGTTGTCAAGATATTGGACAGTAATACTGTTCAACTCAAGAAGAAAGGAATCCAAGGAGTAGGGCAGCTGAAGCCAGTTCCGTACTAGGAGAAAACCAGGAACTCAAAAATGGCCACCCACATACAAGCTTTACCACCCTTTGTCAGAGTGGCCAATGTCAAAGGGGTGGTTAACATGAGAAGGAGTACTACGGGGCTCTGGGCAGGAAGAGCCATGAAGAAGTTGGAGTATGCAAAAAAGGGCTTTCTCTCAGAAGAGAATGAAGTCTTAACATGGAAGGAAATCAAGAATGATTGTGTGGTCTGCCTGCTGCCGACCACCCTTAACCTCACATGGCAGGGACCCGGAAACAAGAAACCACACCGGGTCTCTGGACGAAGAAAGGAATTTGACCGTATGACCCACAAACCAGTGAAGGTTTTGGATGCATATGTGTGCGGTTTTTGTCGTATCGCGCTTTTACCAAGGTTGCACTTCGTCATCCAGTGGGATCTGCGGGGGACAAAGCTGAACCTTAAGGACTGTGTCTGCCAATGGGATGGACACAGGCTGCTCCTCTGTGCGTCTTGCTCCGTACTCCAGCTGAATGGCCTGCTGGTGCAAGCTGGAGCAGCCGACGGATGGCAGGTGAGAAAGTTTCTTCAGCCAATACAAACCCTGGCACCCGCCTTGTGGGAAGGTGAGGGTGCTGTCGCTCCTGTTGATCTATCACACAAGGAGACTGGAGGACCCTCGGCACCAGCTATGAGCCCACTCAACGGCGATCCACACGAAGCAAGTGGAAACAGTAGTGCTGTCCCCATGAGATCCTGGTGGGAGTCGGTGGAAAGGAACTGGCCATACAGCCCAGGCCAGGCCGAGGTTGCCAACCCGCCCCTGTCTTCCGTACAGATCCCAGGGGCCTTCAGGGTCTATCGCAGCCCTGATGACCCAGGCTACGCAGCCACTGCTGCATCCTTACCCGATTGCCGCTTGGAAATGGTAACACGAGAAGGGTGGATGGGGCCCTGGGAATTAACAACCTGGCGCGTGTTAATCGAAGATGTGTTTTGTGATCCGGATGTGCCAATACGTGAGCTTGCCCCAGTACCAACAGAGGCTGGTGCTCGCGGCACGAATCTCCAGTATAACACCACGGATCTGGACGCCTTCCACCACACCGGTGCCAGGACCAAAGAAAAGAGTAAGATTTTCACGGTCACCCCAGAGGGGTGGCGGAGAGACGGTGTTATGCAACTACCGGGCTCTTGGGCGACCAGAGCGCCAACGCCTACATGGGAGGCCAGCACAATGCGCGTCATGGTGACGCTGAAAACCGTGATGGTTCCATTCGACGGAGTGTACTCCGTCGGGGTGGAGCTGACCAGAGCGGATGAGGCGGAGCCTCCTCCAAACCCACGCGCAGACGCAAAAGGTTTGACCGCTTGGGCACGGAAGTCATTTCGCAAACTGCAGCGGAGTGAAAAGCCTCGCAGTAACAGCTCTTAGAAAAAGTATAGCTGCTAGAAAAAACGAAACTTGATTGTCAACATGTCGCTGCCAAACCCACCAAACAAAGATTGCAGGGACCTATCAATAGTCTCTCAGTCCCTCCTCGCACAAAGAAGGCCATATCTGCAATTGCCGAACGAAAATGTCTTTTTGGACGGACCCCAACGCGATTTTGCCTACCGAAAAGGCCTCTGTGGATCCGGCGCCTATTTCTGCAGCAATGGCGAATATAGGCGCTCGATTGACCTGTCAATACCCGGGAAGGCGGAATTGCTGACTGCTTTTCGCACAGGATGGCAACTCCAATATGACAGAGTCAATCGGACCCATCCGTGGCTGCTGCAGCCAGTCCTCCCTTGTCCTGACCAATCCCCCTGGATCCTGAATACCGTTTTCATCTCAGTTATGGGTCTGCGGTTGAAGTTGCGCTGGGGTCCTAACTATGCTGATTATTTGCAAAACGACTATGTTGATCTTTCGCTGGGTGAAAATGTGATCTGGACCACCAGCCCGGTCATGCGGCGTCTCATAGCGCTCCACGTGAAAAACAGCGCGCGCTGTGTAATTGAGAACCAAGACATAGAGTTGCGTATGGTTCATTACCGCCTGCCAGGCCTTGGCCCACCGAACCCGGACCCATGCCTGACCATGCGGGAATTGCCTCCTTCCAGATTACGGACTAAGGGGCTTGGCCGGCTTAACCTTCACGAACCCTCTGCAGCATGGGCTAAAGTAACGGAGCTCCAGACGGACGACGGTCAGCCGTTATATGCATCTCTTGCCAAAGTCCGGATCCTTATCGACCCAGTGGACAGACAGATCTACGCATGGCTGCGGCAAAATAATGCTGTGAACGAGGGTTGCTTTGAACCCCCCCCCTGCTCCCCCTCCTTAATCGTCACCTACTACCAGTGGGTGTGGCGGGGGCTGGACTTAGCCATTGGCAGATACCCATCGGTGCTATATCACCAGCTCCTGAAGGGCAGGATTAGTCAGTGCGATCCTGACTCTCCCCCGCGCCTCAGCTCCGGATGCCTAGCTCCTCTTCCAGAGGTGCTACCGACCAGAGCACTGCAGAATCCGAAACCATGGATCTCCCACTACTTCATGGGAGAGTTCATGAATTTAGGCGATCCTCAACCTTTACCCCCGTCTCCTTAAGACGCCCCGGCAAGCGACTGGACCAATCAAGTAAACGACCTCGGAATGGAATACGACTATGGCTTTGCTTAATGGCTAAAGTAGTAGCAGGACTTGCAGGACTGTGCGCTGTCCTGGCTATACTGTACTACTATGGTAGTATCCCATGGGCCCTCACTCATGTGAGGGTGTCCTACACTACCTCAAAGAAGTTCGACCAGACATGCTGGACGGTCGACTCTGGAACGATCGTTCTCTCTCAACTCGCTGGACAGAAGCGCGCCTCGCCCTGGTTGGACCTTGAGGTTGGATCTAATGCAACCCGTCAAGTCCAAGAAGGGGGTGGGACGCCTCCAAACCTGACAGCTACTATCATCGCGTGGATGACTATCTGGGAACAGAAAATCAACGATTCGAAAATCAACGACACGGGTGAAGAAACAGACTGGGCAGGCGAATTCCAGAAGGGAATAGAGAATTCGACATGGAGGATAGATGAAGTATCTACGCTAGGAGCGGAGATGAAGATCACGGTAATGATGAAGAAAGCACAAGAAGAAAAACGGGCACAGTGTAATTGGATCTACCCCGAAAACGGTGTCCCAGGCTGGTACTGTTCATGGGCATGTGTCTCATGGTCAGAGCAAGGGAACGAGGGATACTGGAAACCCGAGGTAACCTATGCAGCGAGCCACCGCAATGATACGTGTTTGATGATTTTACCGGCAGACGGAATGTTCTGGGGACACTACAATCTCACCTGTGAAGCCACACAACCGCGACGTAAACCACGACGGTTTAAAGCTAAAGTGAGGCCACTAGGTGACACAGGAAACACCACACTAGGTAACTCCACCGACTGCCAGCGGAACAACCTCACCAGCCGAGCCGTGAATGACACGCAGGAGAAGGAAGAAGAAGAAGAGGAAGTACAACCTACGGCTTCAGAGACGGCTCCAGAGGAAAAAGAAGGGCAGCCGCAGCTGCCACTATTCAAGTCAAGTGACAGTCTTCGGAGAAATCGGAGCAGGAAATGGACGCAGCATTGTAAAAAGAACAAGCTCCCTCTCCTGGATAAGTGCTTCTGGAATGTGTTCTTTTATTGCGAAGGTCAGAATTACTTCGTAATAACTCCGGTAAACAAACCACAGTATCAGGCTCATAAGTTCATCTATCTACCCGAACCTAATGCCCGGCACGAGGCCTGGCTCAACAACACCCTGCCGTGGATATGGATAACCGAGCTAACGCATTTCAAAGGAGCCTTCACGGAGGGTTACTCCAGAGCCAGCTTCGGCCTTTTGGGACCAAGGACGACCGACATGTATGTACAAAAGCTGCCGAAACCCGAGGAGTTAATGACAGCCCCAAGAGGGGCTGTCATTAACTCCTCAAAAGATTGACACTTGTGTGACCAACAAAATGTTCATCGCTCTGAACGGAACAGAGTATCTAGCCGACGGCGCCTCCCCGAGATGCACACTCTGGCAAGAGTGGTATCGGGCTTGGGGAACGTGGCTATATGACTGCACAGGCCTGAAGACGAACAAGACGATCAAAGGAACCCTGCAGGCATGGAAAGAGGCCCACACCCGGGACGACGGTTCAACCTGGTGGGGCCTACAGAAGGATGAAGTGTTAGAATGGGTGGTGCCATGTCTAACTCAAACCAACAACTACTGGGTGAAGTATCAGTACCTGGCCACAGTGTACTCGAAAGAAAGAGACATCTGGCCTGGGGTTTGGAGCCGACCAGAACCATATGTGGGCCCACGGCCCTGGAAGATGGAATGCAATCGAGGAAACACGACCTGCAACATCAGCCTGGCCGGGGGACATTGTGAGACTGTGCCAGGATGGGAAGACCATTGCCAGACCCACTATGGAGCAGAATATGAAACCCACGTGCAAGAAGTAACCTGGGTGAAGGCTAAAGACGGGAAATGGAGACGGTCAGGGCCTCTGACTAGCAGCTGTACCAACTTAATCCTGGGCCATCGCATGAAAGACCGAGTGAACGTGAACGGCCAAATCATTCCCCCAGTAACCGACCCTACAGTCTTTCTAGCTGAGGGCCACGCCTTCAGGAAAAGCCTCTGCGAGGGTAAAGAAGACAAAGGATTTGAATGGGTAGGAGCTAACCGCCTCTACGGGAACGGAACCTGCTACGAGCCAGAAGAACACTGGCTGAGTTGCGGGAGCGGCCGACGAGAACACGAGTGCAGTTGGATCGAACTAACGGGCGCCTCCATAGTCGGGACCGCAACCATCGTAGTGGAAGAAGTGGCAGGGAAGATTGGAGAAGGATTCACGGTCATAAAGGGATGGATGGGGAGTTTGTTCTCCTGGCTTTGGCCTTATTTGTTGATGATAATTGGAATTGTCATCTTGGGCCTGATAATCTGTGCCGCCATTAAGGGCGGGGTAGCAGCCACTGTTGCCTCGTGCTTTAAGGGGAAGTTGAAGGAAAAAGGAGAAGTGAAGAAGGGACTCCTCCCACGAAGGAAGGAGGAGTCCACCCACCTATAAAGGGTGAACAACTGGAGCGCCATAGCCATTGCAGACCCGGAACCTCAACCAAGAGCCTCATACTGAAATAAGAACGAATAAACCTAAGAAAGCCAAGATGACCAACATGACCAACACCACAACCATTGCACCTCCAGGCATGAACACCACTTCTCACCCAGGCATGACCACCTTCGGAGTGAGTATGACCAACACCACAACTATTGTGACTCCAGGCATGACCACCTTCGGAATGAGTATAACTGAAGCATTACAGAACTCCTCCGACACAGCACGCAGATGCAGGCCATTTATTCGCTTAACCGACCTGGACTTTTGGGTCCTTGAGATCATATGGTTCTTCTACTGTTGCATGGGCGAATGGTCCATGAATCAGCCGCTAAGAATACTGGCCCTGGCTGTAGGGTGTCTGAAAACAGCGATTGAAAACATCTATCGAGGATCGCTGTGGCTTACCCTGACATGGTTTGCTACATACCTCCTGGGGAGAATCCACATCGACTCTACTCGCTGCGGTCTAGTAAAGGGTGGAATGGTGATCATCTGGCTGGTAATCGACGTCGCTGCAGTTTTCTACAACCCCCTGAAGATGGTCTCGGCAATCGTCGAGGCCTTTCTGGCGGTTACAGCCCTGACGTATCTCGTGGTCATGACCATGGCTATGAAAGAAAGAGGAAGAGGGCGTTGGCTCCACAAGATCGGCGCCATTGCTCTTTGGGGCATAGGTTGGGGCATAACTGTCGCCATCTACTGGTTGGGTTCTGAATCATCAATCGGGATAGCAGCCTGGCTCATGCTGTATGAGCCTTTGTTTCCAAGAAGGGTTAGGCCTACAAGCCCAGGCCTAACACCTCCTCCAATGGTGTTGGCATCTCCATGGCTGCATTCTCTGGCTCAACGGCGCTCTGCAAAGCGCTCCAATAATGAGAGGGGGCCTTAAAAAAAGAATGAAAATAAGACCACCCCCTGCTTGCTAAAGCTTGGCTTGTAAAAATGCGCTGAAAAATGTAATGATTAATGAAGTCTTTGTGTTCAACAACATTCAGGAGGAGGTCTGCTGTGTCCGCTGTGGGATTCCTCCGGAGCTAATGTTGCACCTGTGGGAGGTAAACCAAGCCCTATGGTGCACCCAATGCTACCTGGGGCAATTCCCGGTAGGAGCAGCCAGCGGCCTCTTCTGCAAAGGAAGTACCCCTTATATGCCTGCGATGAATGTAGTCGACTGTATGGAATTAGAGGCTAAAGCAAAACCAGTGTGGACTTCCGCTGGGAGAACCCCACCGGAGGTCCTGCTCTATGCTGATGGTGTATACTGCCCAGTATACACAAAAATATGGGCGTATCCTGATGGCATCCGGGTGTCCAGCACCCACCTCACCGATGGCCGCTTCGTCGTCATTGGACCACGCCTGCCCGCCCTGCAGTATCCACTACCAACTCCAAAAGAAGACGACGACACGGCAAGCATCCCGGGTGTGGAACACCGAGACGTGGGTAGCCAGACGATGCTCGCAGGAGTAGTACCAAATCTAATGGGGATGTGGGGATACGACGAGGACTGCGGAGAGCTGGTGGAGGTAATCCCTGAAGGATTGATAGTTCCAGGCGAGGATGAGGACAAAGCATCAACCAGCCCCGTCCCTACTCCGGCCTCCCTCTCCCCAGACAGCATTCTGAACCAGAATGTGTTGGCCCTGGTGCTGAGCCTGGACGAGCAGATGAAGGATGCCATAGATGACGAGGAAGATGACAACGCCCTCCTGGATTTCCAGCCACCAGGTCTGGAAGGCCTGGTGGTGCTCGACAGCTGGCAACACGAATCCGAGCCGGAAGACGACGTTCTCATCATCACCGCCGAGGACGACGATGAGTTCCTAGAGGATTACTTGGGGCACAATGCGGCAGCTTGAGACCTCAAGAAGGGGGTGTCAAGAAGAGTTGACCTCTCAGCGCTGCCTCGGTAACATGTCGACACATTCAAGGGAGAAGTAGTCAGGCTATAAACGCACAAAGCATATATTCAACGTTGAAGTATAATCAAACAGATAAAAATGTATGAATAACATAACGAAATGTTCTAATCAATTGTGTAACAAATGTTTAACTGCATAGAAGTGATTTAAACAAATGTAATGAATGTTTCTGTGTGTTCTGTGGAGCTGAGATAGATGTATTGGGCAAGTATTGGGCAAGAATGACATTGCTGTAATCAAGACCAGATGTTGGGCGTAGTCAAGTGGAAAGATCTAGAAACTGATGTAATAAGTTGAGTCATACAGGCAATGTTCGGCTTAACGCCCTTTCCAGAGGGAGGGGGGATGAGTAATGGACCAAACAGGTGGGGGCTGATCACAGCCCATATGAGGAATATAAGGACATGCTTGCAAAGAACAAGCTGGGATTTCATCGCGGATGCCGTCCAAGCGCATCGGAAGAAGATACTAAAGCCTGCAGCTGATGTATTGAGGGCTTCGTCTCTGTTCACGGAAAAGAGACCTCTGTTCGTGGACTTTGAGATTAAAAGACGAAGTTTCTAACTCTCCCCACCGCTCGCCTCTTAACATCTGGACAAACGGAGAAGCCGCAGCTGCCTGAGAAAGACTTTGTACTGAGTTTGGAAGTCTGCTGAACGGGCTCCGTTGCGGAGCGGGAGGATCGAGGGTCTGGCCAGACTTTCACTCCTAACAACTCCAAAAGAACTCTTTTCATCGCACCATTGGAAATCCAGCTCCAACCGAGCCGTCTCGGCGACTAAAACTAATGAGTATAATCGAAGAAGATAATTAAATTGACTAATCATGTGTAGTGACATTTTATGTGAGCTGTAGCTGTAACCCCTGCAAACTAACTAAATATAACCTGCAATAAATATCTAATCTGCATTTAAAGTGAAATCCTCAAGTGCATTAATTTGCCGAAGTAGTAATGAGTTCCTCGTGACAGTAAAAAGTTAAAGCTATTGTATGTCTAACAACTGAGTTCTGAAAGGTTATCCTAGAGACCGAATCCACTTAACAACCCCTTACGGTTTTAGCAAGAATTAATCCTAGCCGTTAAAACCTAACCTGGCATTTACCAAGAGCGCGGATCCATAAGAGGGAAGCTGCCATAACCGACGCGACTGGTAGGAGCGCCCGGGGCCAGGACTGGTCTCTCGGCCGAGCGCGCTCTGACCGGAGGAAGCAGGGTAGACGTCGGGAGTAACGGCAGTTAGCGGAGCCAGGCGAGTTCCCTCGCCAGAACACCAGCTCGAGAATCTTTTAATAGAGAGCTGAGTCAGTAATTAGCCCCGTATCGGGCCAGAAGTACCCAGGATCTCACAATTCATATTAGTTTGTTGCACTTATTGTATTCGTACTAGTTTGTTGCACTTATTGTATTCGTACTAGTTTGTTGCACTTATTGTATTCATGTTAGTTTGTTGCACTTATTGTATTCATATTAGTTTGTTGCACTTATTGTAGTCATATTAGTTTGTTGCACTTATTGTCTTCATATTAGTTTGTTGCACTTATTGTATTCATATTAGTTTGTTGCACTTATTGTATTCGTACTAGTTTGTTGCACTTATTGTATTCGTACTAGTTTGTTGCACTTATTGTATTCATGTTAGTTTGTTGCACTTATTGTATTCATATTAGTTTGTTGCACTTATTGTATTCATGTTAGTTTGTTGCACTTATTGTCTTCATATTAGTTTGTTGCACTTATTGTATTCATGTTAGTTTGTTGCACTTATTGTATTCATATTAGTTTGTTGCACTTATTGTATTCATATTAGTTTGTTGCACTTATTGTATTCATGTTAGTTTGTTGCACTTATTGTATTCATGTTAGTTTGTTGCACTTATTGTATTCATGTTAGTTTGTTGCACTTATTGTATTCATGTTAGTTTGTTGCACTTATTGTATTCATGTTAGTCTGTTGCACTTATTGTATTCATGTTAGTTTGTTGCACTTATTGTATTCATATTAGTTTGTTGCACTTATTGTAGTCATATTAGTTTGTTGCACTTATTGTCTTCATATTAGTTTGTTGCACTTATTGTATTCATATTAGTTTGTTGCACTTATTGTATTCGTACTAGTTTGTTGCACTTATTGTATTCGTACTAGTTTGTTGCACTTATTGTATTCATGTTAGTTTGTTGCACTTATTGTATTCATATTAGTTTGTTGCACTTATTGTATTCATGTTAGTTTGTTGCACTTATTGTCTTCATATTAGTTTGTTGCACTTATTGTATTCATGTTAGTTTGTTGCACTTATTGTATTCATATTAGTTTGTTGCACTTATTGTATTCATATTAGTTTGTTGCACTTATTGTATTCATGTTAGTTTGTTGCACTTATTGTATTCATGTTAGTTTGTTGCACTTATTGTATTCATGTTAGTTTGTTGCACTTATTGTATTCATGTTAGTTTGTTGCACTTATTGTATTCATGTTAGTCTGTTGCACTTATTGTATTCATGTTAGTTTGTTGCACTTATTGTATTCATGTTAGTTTGTTGCACTTATTGTATTCATGTTAGTTTGTTGCACTTATTGTATTCATGTTAGTTTGTTGCACTTATTGTATTCATGTTAGTTTGTTGCACTTATTGTATTCATGTTAGTTTGTTGCACTTATTGTATTCATGTTAGTTTGTTGCACTTATTGTATTCATGTTAGTTTGTTGCACTTATTGTATTCATGTTAGTTTGTTGCACTTATTGTATTCATGTTAGTTTGTTGCACTTATTGTATTCATGTTAGTTTGTTGCACTTATTGTATTCATGTTAGTTTGTTGCACTTATTGTATTCATATTAGTTTGTTGCACTTATTGTATTCACGTTAGTTTGTTGCACTTATTGTATTCACGTTAGTTTGTTGCACTTATTGTATTCACGTTAGTTTGTTGCACTTATTGTATTCACGTTAGTTTGTTGCACTTATTGTATTCACGTTAGTTTGTTGCACTTATTGTATTCATCTTAGTTTGTTGCACTTATTGTATTCATGTTAGTTTGTTGCACTTATTGTATTCATGTTAGTTTGTTGCAATTGTATTCATCTTAGTTTGTTGCACTTATTGTATTCATCTTAGTTTGTTGCACTTATTGTATTCATCTTAGTTTGTTGCACTTATTGTATTCATCTTAGTTTGTTGCACTTATTGTATTCATGTTAGTTTGTTGCACTTATTGTATTCATGTTAGTTTGTTGCACTTATTGTATTCATGTTAGTTTGTTGCACGTATTGTATTCATGTTAGTTTGTTGCACGTATTGTATTCATATTAGTTTGTTGCACTTATTGTATTCATATTAGTTTGTTGCACTTATTATATTCATGTTAGTTTGTTGCACTTATTGTATTCATATTAGTTTGTTGCACTTATTGTATTCATATTAGTTTGTTGCACTTTTGTAGTCATATTAGTTTGTTGCACTTATTGTCTTCATATTAGTTTGTTGCACTTATTGTATTCATATTAGTTTGTTGCACTTTTGTAGTCATATTAGTTTGTTGCACTTATTGTCTTCATATTAGTTTGTTGCACTTATTGTATTCATATTAGTTTGTTGCACTTATTGTATTCATATTAGTTTGTTGCACTTATTGTAGTCATATTAGTTTGTTGCACTTATTGTATTCATATTAGTTTGTTGCACTTATTGTATTCATATTAGTTTGTTGCACTTATTGTATTCGTACTAGTTTGTTGCACTTATTGTATTCATGTTAGTTTGTTGCACTTATTGTATTCATGTTAGTTTGTTGCACTTATTGTATTCATATTAGTTTGTTGCACTTATTGTATTCATGTTAGTTTGTTGCACTTATTGTATTCATGTTAGTTTGTTGCACTTATTGTATTCATGTTAGTTTGTTGCACTTATTGTATTCATGTTAGTTTGTTGCACTTATTGTATTCATATTAGTTTGTTGCACTTATTGTATTCATATTAGTTTGTTGCACTTATTGTATTCATGTTAGTTTGTTGCACTTATTGTATTCATATTAGTTTGTTGCACTTATTGTATTCATATTAGTTTGTTGCACTTATTGTAGTCATATTAGTTTGTTGCACTTATTGTCTTCATATTAGTTTGTTGCACTTATTGTATTCATATTAGTTTGTTGCACTTATTGTATTCATATTAGTTTTTGCACTTATTGTAGTCATATTAGTTTGTTGCACTTATTGTCTTCATATTAGTTTGTTGCACTTATTGTATTCATATTAGTTTGTTGCACTTATTGTATTTGTACTAGTTTGTTGCACTTATTGTATTCATGTTAGTTTGTTGCACTTATTGTATTCATGTTAGTTTGTTGAACTTATTGTATTCATATTAGTTTGTTGCACTTATTGTATTCATATTAGTTTGTTGCACTTATTGTAGTCATATTAGTTTGTTGCACTTATTGTCTTCATATTAGTTTGTTGCACTTATTGTATTCATATTAGTTTGTTGCACTTATTGTATTCGTACTAGTTTGTTGCACTTATTGTATTCGTACTAGTTTGTTGCACTTATTGTATTCATGTTAGTTTGTTGCACTTATTGTATTCATATTAGTTTGTTGCACTTATTGTATTCGGACTAGTTTGTTGCACTTATTGTATTCGTACTAGTTTGTTGCACTTATTGTATTCATATTAGTCTGTTGCACTTATTGTCTTCATATTAGTTTGTTGCACTTATTGTATTCATGTTAGTTTGTTGCACTTATTGTATTCATGTTAGTTTGTTGCACTTATTGTATTCATGTTAGTTTGTTGCACTTATTGTATTCATATTAGTTTGTTGCACTTATTGTATTCATATTAGTTTGTTGCACTTATTGTATTCGTACTAGTTTGTTGCACTTATTGTATTCGTACTAGTTTGTTGCACTTATTGTATTCATGTTAGTTTGTTGCACTTATTGTATTCATATTAGTTTGTTGCACTTATTGTAGTCATATTAGTTTGTTGCACTTATTGTCTTCATATTAGTTTGTTGCACTTATTGTATTCATATTAGTTTGTTGCACTTATTGTATTCGTACTAGTTTGTTGCACTTATTGTATTCGTACTAGTTTGTTGCACTTATTGTATTCATATTAGTTTGTTGCACTTATTGTAGTCATATTAGTTTGTTGCACTTATTGTATTCATATTAGTTTGTTGCACTTATTGTATTCATATTAGTTTGTTGCACTTATTGTATTCATGTTAGTTTGTTGCACTTATTGTATTCATGTTAGTTTGTTGCACTTATTGTATTCATGTTAGTTTGTTGCACTTATTGTATTCATGTTAGTTTGTTGCACTTATTGTATTCATGTTAGTTTGTTGCACTTATTGTATTCATGTTAGTTTGTTGCACTTATTGTATTCATGTTAGTTTGTTGCACTTATTGTATTCATGTTAGTTTGTTGCACTTATTGTCTTCATATTAGTTTGTTGCACTTATTGTATTCATATTAGTTTGTTGCACTTATTGTATTCATATTAGTTTTTGCACTTATTGTAGTCATATTAGTTTGTTGCACTTATTGTCTTCATATTAGTTTGTTGCACTTATTGTATTCATATTAGTTTGTTGCACTTATTGTATTTGTACTAGTTTGTTGCACTTATTGTATTCATGTTAGTTTGTTGCACTTATTGTATTCATGTTAGTTTGTTGAACTTATTGTATTCATATTAGTTTGTTGCACTTATTGTATTCATATTAGTTTGTTGCACTTATTGTAGTCATATTAGTTTGTTGCACTTATTGTCTTCATATTAGTTTGTTGCACTTATTGTATTCATATTAGTTTGTTGCACTTATTGTATTCGTACTAGTTTGTTGCACTTATTGTATTCGTACTAGTTTGTTGCACTTATTGTATTCATGTTAGTTTGTTGCACTTATTGTATTCATATTAGTTTGTTGCACTTATTGTATTCGGACTAGTTTGTTGCACTTATTGTATTCGTACTAGTTTGTTGCACTTATTGTATTCATATTAGTCTGTTGCACTTATTGTCTTCATATTAGTTTGTTGCACTTATTGTATTCATGTTAGTTTGTTGCACTTATTGTATTCATGTTAGTTTGTTGCACTTATTGTATTCATGTTAGTTTGTTGCACTTATTGTATTCATATTAGTTTGTTGCACTTATTGTATTCATATTAGTTTGTTGCACTTATTGTATTCGTACTAGTTTGTTGCACTTATTGTATTCGTACTAGTTTGTTGCACTTATTGTATTCATGTTAGTTTGTTGCACTTATTGTATTCATATTAGTTTGTTGCACTTATTGTAGTCATATTAGTTTGTTGCACTTATTGTCTTCATATTAGTTTGTTGCACTTATTGTATTCATATTAGTTTGTTGCACTTATTGTATTCGTACTAGTTTGTTGCACTTATTGTATTCGTACTAGTTTGTTGCACTTATTGTATTCATATTAGTTTGTTGCACTTATTGTAGTCATATTAGTTTGTTGCACTTATTGTATTCATATTAGTTTGTTGCACTTATTGTATTCATAGTAGTTTGTTGCACTTATTGTATTCATGTTAGTTTGTTGCACTTATTGTATTCATGTTAGTTTGTTGCACTTATTGTATTCATGTTAGTTTGTTGCACTTATTGTATTCATGTTAGTTTGTTGCACTTATTGTATTCATGTTAGTTTGTTGCACTTATTGTATTCATGTTAGTTTGTTGCACTTATTGTATTCATGTTAGTTTGTTGCACTTATTGTATTCATGTTAGTTTGTTGCACTTATTGTATTCATGTTAGTTTGTTGCACTTATTGTATTCATGTTAGTTTGTTGCACTTATTGTATTCATCTTAGTTTGTTGCACTTATTGTATTCATGTTAGTTTGTTGCACTTATTGTATTCATGTTAGTTTGTTGCACTTATTGTATTCATGTTAGTTTGTTGCACTTATTGTATTCATATTAGTTTGTTGCACTTATTGTATTCATATTAGTTTGTTGCACTTATTGTATTCATGTTAGTTTGTTGCACTTATTGTATTCATGTTAGTTTGTTGCACTTATTGTATTCATGTTAGTTTGTTGCACTTATTGTATTCATGTTAGTTTGTTGCACTTATTGTATTCATACTAGTTTGTTGTACTTATTGTATTCATATTAGTTTGTTGCACTTATTGTATTCATGTTAGTTTGTTGCACTTATTGTATTCATGTTAGTTTGTTGCACTTATTGTATTCATATTAGTTTGTTGCACTTATTGTAGTCATATTAGTTTGTTGCACTTATTGTAGTCATATTAGTTTGTTGCACTTATTGTCTTCATATTAGTTTGTTGCACTTATTGTATTCATATTAGTTTGTTGCACTTATTGTATTCATATTAGTTTGTTGCACTTATTGTAGTCATATTAGTTTGTTGCACTTATTGTCTTCATATTAGTTTGTTGCACTTATTGTATTCATATTAGTTTGTTGCACTTATTGTATTCGTACTAGTTTGTTGCACTTATTGTATTCATGTTAGTTTGTTGCACTTATTGTATTCATATTAGTTTGTTGCACTTATTGTATTCGTACTAGTTTGTTGCACTTATTGTATTCGTACTAGTTTGTTGCACTTATTGTATTCATGTTAGTTTGTTGCACTTATTGTATTCATATTAGTTTGTTGCACTTATTGTATTCGTACTAGTTTGTTGCACTTATTGTATTCGTACCAGTTTGTTGCACTTATTGTATTCATGTTAGTTTGTTGCACTTATTGTATTCATATTAGTTTGTTGCACTTATTGTATTCATATTAGTTTGTTGCACTTATTGTATTCGTACTAGTTTGTTGCACTTATTGTATTCGTACTAGTTTGTTGCACTTATTGTATTCATGTTAGTTTGTTGCACTTATTGTATTCATGTTAGTTTGTTGCACTTATTGTATTCATGTTAGTTTGTTGCACTTATTGTATTCATGTTAGTTTGTTGCACTTATTGTATTCATATTAGTTTGTTGCACTTATTGTATTCATATTAGTTTGTTGCACTTATTGTATTCATGTTAGTTTGTTGCACTTATTGTATTCATATTAGTTTGTTGCACTTATTGTATTCATATTAGTTTGTTGCACTTATTGTAGTCATATTAGTTTGTTGCACTTATTGTCTTCATATTAGTTTGTTGCACTTATTGTATTCATATTAGTTTGTTGCACTTATTGTATTCATATTAGTTTTTGCACTTATTGTAGTCATATTAGTTTGTTGCACTTATTGTCTTCATATTAGTTTGTTGCACTTATTGTATTCATATTAGTTTGTTGCACTTATTGTATTTGTACTAGTTTGTTGCACTTATTGTATTCATGTTAGTTTGTTGCACTTATTGTATTCATGTTAGTTTGTTGCACTTATTGTATTCATATTAGTTTGTTGCACTTATTGTATTCATATTAGTTTGTTGCACTTATTGTAGTCATATTAGTTTGTTGCACTTATTGTCTTCATATTAGTTTGTTGCACTTATTGTATTCATATTAGTTTGTTGCACTTATTGTATTCGTACTAGTTTGTTGCACTTATTGTATTCGTACTAGTTTGTTGCACTTATTGTATTCATGTTAGTTTGTTGCACTTATTGTAGTCATATTAGTTTGTTGCACTTATTGTATTCATATTAGTTTGTTGCACTTATTGTATTCATATTAGTTTGTTGCACTTATTGTATTCATGTTAGTTTGTTGCACTTATTGTATTCATGTTAGTTTGTTGCACTTATTGTATTCATGTTAGTTTGTTGCACTTATTGTATTCATGTTAGTTTGTTGCACTTATTGTATTCATGTTAGTTTGTTGCACTTATTGTATTCATGTTAGTTTGTTGCACTTATTGTATTCATGTTAGTTTGTTGCACTTATTGTATTCATGTTAGTTTGTTGCACTTATTGTATTCATGTTAGTTTGTTGCACTTATTGTATTCATGTTAGTTTGTTGCACTTATTGTATTCATGTTAGTTTGTTGCACTTATTGTATTCATCTTAGTTTGTTGCACTTATTGTATTCATGTTAGTTTGTTGCACTTATTGTATTCATGTTAGTTTGTTGCACTTATTGTATTCATGTTAGTTTGTTGCACTTATTGTATTCATATTAGTTTGTTGCACTTATTGTATTCATGTTAGTTTGTTGCACTTATTGTATTCATCTTAGTTTGTTGCACTTATTGTATTCATGTTAGTTTGTTGCACTTATTGTATTCATCTTAGTTTGTTGCACTTATTGTATTCATGTTAGTTTGTTGCACTTATTGCCTTCATATTAGTTTGTTGCACTTATTGTATTCATATTAGTTTGTTGCACTTATTGTATTCGTACTAGTTTGTTGCACTTATTGTATTCGTACTAGTTTGTTGCACTTATTGTATTCATGTTAGTTTGTTGCACTTATTGTAGTCATATTAGTTTGTTGCACTTATTGTATTCATATTAGTTTGTTGCACTTATTGTATTCATATTAGTTTGTTGCACTTATTGTATTCATGTTAGTTTGTTGCACTTATTGTATTCATGTTAGTTTGTTGCACTTATTGTATTCATGTTAGTTTGTTGCACTTATTGTATTCATGTTAGTTTGTTGCACTTATTGTATTCATGTTAGTTTGTTGCACTTATTGTATTCATGTTAGTTTGTTGCACTTATTGTATTCATGTTAGTTTGTTGCACTTATTGTATTCATGTTAGTTTGTTGCACTTATTGTATTCATGTTAGTTTGTTGCACTTATTGTATTCATGTTAGTTTGTTGCACTTATTGTATTCATGTTAGTTTGTTGCACTTATTGTATTCATCTTAGTTTGTTGCACTTATTGTATTCATGTTAGTTTGTTGCACTTATTGTATTCATGTTAGTTTGTTGCACTTATTGTATTCATGTTAGTTTGTTGCACTTATTGTATTCATATTAGTTTGTTGCACTTATTGTATTCATGTTAGTTTGTTGCACTTATTGTATTCATGTTAGTTTGTTGCACTTATTGTATTCATGTTAGTTTGTTGCACTTATTGTATTCATCTTAGTTTGTTGCACTTATTGTATTCATGTTAGTTTGTTGCACTTATTGTATTCATGTTAGTTTGTTGCACTTATTGTATTCATGTTAGTTTGTTGCACTTATTGTATTCATGTTAGTTTGTTGCACTTATTGTCTTCATATTAGTTTGTTGCACTTATTGTATTCATGTTAGTTTGTTGCACTTATTGTATTCATGTTAGTTTGTTGCACTTATTGTATTCATGTTAGTTTGTTGCACTTATTGTATTCATATTAGTTTGTTGCACTTATTGTATTCATATTAGTTTGTTGCACTTATTGTATTCGTACTAGTTTGTTGCACTTATTGTATTCGTACTAGTTTGTTGCACTTATTGTATTCATGTTAGTTTGTTGCACTTATTGTATTCATATTAGTTTGTTGCACTTATTGTAGTCATATTAGTTTGTTGCACTTATTGTCTTCATATTAGTTTGTTGCACTTATTGTATTCATATTAGTTTGTTGCACTTATTGTATTCGTACTAGTTTGTTGCACTTATTGTATTCGTACTAGTTTGTTGCACTTATTGTATTCATATTAGTTTGTTGCACTTATTGTAGTCATATTAGTTTGTTGCACTTATTGTATTCATATTAGTTTGTTGCACTTATTGTATTCATATTAGTTTGTTGCACTTATTGTATTCATGTTAGTTTGTTGCACTTATTGTATTCATGTTAGTTTGTTGCACTTATTGTATTCATGTTAGTTTGTTGCACTTATTGTATTCATGTTAGTTTGTTGCACTTATTGTATTCATGTTAGTTTGTTGCACTTATTGTATTCATGTTAGTTTGTTGCACTTATTGTATTCATGTTAGTTTGTTGCACTTATTGTATTCATGTTAGTTTGTTGCACTTATTGTCTTCATATTAGTTTGTTGCACTTATTGTATTCATATTAGTTTGTTGCACTTATTGTATTCATATTAGTTTTTGCACTTATTGTAGTCATATTAGTTTGTTGCACTTATTGTCTTCATATTAGTTTGTTGCACTTATTGTATTCATATTAGTTTGTTGCACTTATTGTATTTGTACTAGTTTGTTGCACTTATTGTATTCATGTTAGTTTGTTGCACTTATTGTATTCATGTTAGTTTGTTGAACTTATTGTATTCATATTAGTTTGTTGCACTTATTGTATTCATATTAGTTTGTTGCACTTATTGTAGTCATATTAGTTTGTTGCACTTATTGTCTTCATATTAGTTTGTTGCACTTATTGTATTCATATTAGTTTGTTGCACTTATTGTATTCGTACTAGTTTGTTGCACTTATTGTATTCGTACTAGTTTGTTGCACTTATTGTATTCATGTTAGTTTGTTGCACTTATTGTATTCATATTAGTTTGTTGCACTTATTGTATTCGGACTAGTTTGTTGCACTTATTGTATTCGTACTAGTTTGTTGCACTTATTGTATTCATATTAGTCTGTTGCACTTATTGTCTTCATATTAGTTTGTTGCACTTATTGTAGTCATGTTAGTTTGTTGCACTTATTGTATTCATGTTAGTTTGTTGCACTTATTGTATTCATGTTAGTTTGTTGCACTTATTGTATTCATATTAGTTTGTTGCACTTATTGTATTCATATTAGTTTGTTGCACTTATTGTATTCGTACTAGTTTGTTGCACTTATTGTATTCGTACTAGTTTGTTGCACTTATTGTATTCATGTTAGTTTGTTGCACTTATTGTATTCATATTAGTTTGTTGCACTTATTGTAGTCATATTAGTTTGTTGCACTTATTGTCTTCACATTAGTTTGTTGCACTTATTGTATTCACGTTAGTTTGTTGCACTTATTGTATTCACGTTAGTTTGTTGCACTTATTGTATTCACGTTAGTTTGTTGCACTTATTGTATTTGTACTAGTTTGTTGCACTTATTGTATTCATGTTAGTTTGTTGCACTTATTGTATTCATGTTAGTTTGTTGCACTTATTGTATTCATATTAGTTTGTTGCACTTATTGTATTCATATTAGTTTGTTGCACTTATTGTAGTCATATTAGTTTGTTGCACTTATTGTCTTCATATTAGTTTGTTGCACTTATTGTATTCATATTAGTTTGTTGCACTTATTGTATTCGTACTAGTTTGTTGCACTTATTGTATTCGTACTAGTTTGTTGCACTTATTGTATTCATGTTAGTTTGTTGCACTTATTGTATTCATATTAGTTTGTTGCACTTATTGTATTCGGACTAGTTTGTTGCACTTATTGTATTCGTACTAGTTTGTTGCACTTATTGTATTCATATTAGTCTGTTGCACTTATTGTCTTCATATTAGTTTGTTGCACTTATTGTATTCATGTTAGTTTGTTGCACTTATTGTATTCATGTTAGTTTGTTGCACTTATTGTATTCATGTTAGTTTGTTGCACTTATTGTATTCATATTAGTTTGTTGCACTTATTGTATTCGTATTAGTTTGTTGCACTTATTGTATTCGTACTAGTTTGTTGCACTTATTGTATTCGTACTAGTTTGTTGCACTTATTGTAATCATGTTAGTTTGTTGCACTTATTGTATTCATATTAGTTTGTTGCACTTATTGTAGTCATATTAGTTTGTTGCACTTATTGTCTTCATATTAGTTTGTTGCACTTATTGTATTCATATTAGTTTGTTGCACTTATTGTATTCGTACTAGTTTGTTGCACTTATTGTATTCGTACTAGTTTGTTGCACTTATTGTATTCATGTTAGTTTGTTGCACTTATTGTATTCATATTAGTTTGTTGCACTTATTGTAGTCATATTAGTTTGTTGCACTTATTGTATTCATATTAGTTTCTTGCACTTATTGTATTCATATTAGTTTGTTGCACTTATTGTATTCATGTTAGTTTGTTGCACTTATTGTATTCATGTTAGTTTGTTGCACTTATTGTATTCATGTTAGTTTGTTGCACTTATTGTATTCATGTTAGTTTGTTGCACTTATTGTATTCATGTTAGTTTGTTGCACTTATTGTATTCATGTTAGTTTGTTGCACTTATTGTATTCATGTTAGTTTGTTGCACTTATTGTATTCATGTTAGTTTGTTGCACTTATTGTATTCATGTTAGTTTGTTGCACTTATTGTATTCATGTTAATTTGTTGCACTTATTGTATTCATGTTAGTTTGTTGCACTTATTGTATTCATGTTAGTTTGTTGCACTTATTGTATTCATGTTAGTTTGTTGCACTTATTGTATTCATGTTAGTTTGTTGCACTTATTGTATTCATATTAGTTTGTTGCACTTATTGTATTCACGTTAGTTTGTTGCACTTATTGTATTCACGTTAGTTTGTTGCACTTATTGTATTCACGTTAGTTTGTTGCACTTATTGTATTCACGTTAGTTTGTTGCACTTATTGTATTCACGTTAGTTTGTTGCACTTATTGTATTCATGTTAGTTTGTTGCACTTATTGTATTCATGTTAGTTTGTTGCACTTATTGTATTCATGTTAGTTTGTTGCACTTATTGTATTCATCTTAGTTTGTTGCAATTGTATTCATCTTAGTTTGTTGCACTTATTGTATTCATGTTAGTTTGTTGCAATTGTATTCATCTTAGTTTGTTGCACTTATTGTATTCATGTTAGTTTGTTGCACTTGTTGTATTCATGTTAGTTTGTTGCACTTATTGTATTCATGTTAGTTTGTTGCACTTATTGTATTCATGTTAGTTTGTTGCACTAATTGTATTCATGTTAGTTTGTTGCACTTATTGTATTCATGTTAGTTTGTTGCACGTATTGTATTCATATTAGTTTGTTGCACTTATTGTATTCATATTAGTTTGTTGCACTTATTGTATTCATGTTAGTTTGTTGCACTTATTGTATTCATATTAGTTTGTTGCACTTATTGTATTCATATTAGTTTGTTGCACTTATTGTAGTCATATTAGTTTGTTGCACTTATTGTATTCATGTTAGTTTGTTGCACTTATTGTATTCATGTTAGTTTGTTGCACTTATTGTATTCATATTAGTTTGTTGCACTTATTGTATTCATGTTAGTTTGTTGCACTTATTGTATTCATGTTAGTTTGTTGCACTTATTGTATTCATGTTAGTTTGTTGCACTTATTGTATTCATGTTAGTTTGTTGCACTTATTGTATTCATGTTAGTTTGTTGCACTTATTGTATTCATATTAGTTTGTTGCACTTATTGTATTCATATTAGTTTGTTGCACTTATTGTATTCATGTTAGTTTGTTGCACTTATTGTATTCATATTAGTTTGTTGCACTTATTGTATTCATATTAGTTTGTTGCACTTATTGTAGTCATATTAGTTTGTTGCACTTATTGTCTTCATATTAGTTTGTTGCACTTATTGTATTCATATTAGTTTGTTGCACTTATTGTATTCATATTAGTTTGTTGCACTTATTGTAGTCATATTAGTTTGTTGCACTTATTGTCTTCATATTAGTTTGTTGCACTTATTGTATTCATATTAGTTTGTTGCACTTATTGTATTCGTACTAGTTTGTTGCACTTATTGTATTCATGTTAGTTTGTTGCACTTATTGTATTCATATTAGTTTGTTGCACTTATTGTATTCATATTAGTTTGTTGCACTTATTGTATTCGTACTAGTTTGTTGCACTTATTGTATTCGTACTAGTTTGTTGCACTTATTGTATTCGTACTAGTTTGTTGCACTTATTGTATTCATGTTAGTTTGTTGCACTTATTGTATTCATATTAGTTTGTTGCACTTATTGTAGTCATATTAGTTTGTTGCACTTATTGTCTTCATATTAGTTTGTTGCACTTATTGTATTCATATTAGTTTGTTGCACTTATTGTATTCGTACTAGTTTGTTGCACTTATTGTATTCGTACTAGTTTGTTGCACTTATTGTATTCATATTAGTTTGTTGCACTTATTGTAGTCATATTAGTTTGTTGCACTTATTGTATTCATATTAGTTTCTTGCACTTATTGTATTCATATTAGTTTGTTGCACTTATTGTATTCATATTAGTTTGTTGCACTTATTGTATTCATGTTAGTTTGTTGCACTTATTGTATTCATATTAGTTTGTTGCACTTATTGTATTCATGTTAGTTTGTTGCACTTATTGTCTTCATATTAGTTTGTTGCACTTATTGTATTCATGTTAGTTTGTTGCACTTATTGTATTCATGTTAGTTTGTTGCACTTATTGCATTCATATTAGTTTGTTGCACTTATTGTATTCATGTTAGTTTGTTGCACTTATTGTATTCATGTTAGTTTGTTGCACTTATTGTATTCATGTTAGTTTGTTGCACTTATTGTATTCATGTTAGTTTGTTGCACTTATTGTATTCATATTAGTTTGTTGCACTTATTGTATTCATGTTAGTTTGTTGCACTTATTGTATTCATGTTAGTTTGTTGCACTTATTGTATTCATGTTAGTTTGTTGCACTTATTGTATTCATGTTAGTTTGTTGCACTTATTGTATTCATGTTAGTTTGTTGCACTTATTGTATTCATGTTAGTTTGTTGCACTTATTGTATTCATGTTAGTTTGTTGCACTTATTGTATTCATGTTAGTTTGTTGCACTTATTGTATTCATGTTAGTTTGTTGCACTTATTGTATTCATGTTAGTTTGTTGCACTTATTGTATTCATGTTAGTTTGTTGCACTTATTGTATTCATATTAGTTTGTTGCACTTATTGTATTCACGTTAGTTTGTTGCACTTATTGTATTCACGTTAGTTTGTTGCACTTATTGTATTCACGTTAGTTTGTTGCACTTATTGTATTCATGTTAGTTTGTTGCACTTATTGTATTCACGTTAGTTTGTTGCACTTATTGTATTCATGTTAGTTTGTTGCACTTATTGTATTCATGTTAGTTTGTTGCACTTATTGTATTCATGTTAGTTTGTTGCACTTATTGTATTCATGTTAGTTTGTTGCAATTGTATTCATCTTAGTTTGTTGCACTTATTGTATTCATGTTAGTTTGTTGCAATTGTATTCATCTTAGTTTGTTGCACTTATTGTATTCATGTTAGTTTGTTGCACTTGTTGTATTCATGTTAGTTTGTTGCACTTATTGTATTCATGTTAGTTTGTTGCACTTATTGTATTCATGTTAGTTTGTTGCACTAATTGTATTCATGTTAGTTTGTTGCACTTATTGTATTCATGTTAGTTTGTTGCACGTATTGTATTCATATTAGTTTGTTGCACTTATTGTATTCATATTAGTTTGTTGCACTTATTGTATTCATGTTAGTTTGTTGCACTTATTGTATTCATATTAGTTTGTTGCACTTATTGTATTCATATTAGTTTGTTGCACTTATTGTAGTCATATTAGTTTGTTGCACTTATTGTCTTCATATTAGTTTGTTGCACTTATTGTATTCATATTAGTTTGTTGCACTTATTGTATTCATATTAGTTTGTTGCACTTATTGTAGTCATATTAGTTTGTTGCACTTATTGTCTTCATATTAGTTTGTTGCACTTATTGTATTCATATTAGTTTGTTGCACTTATTGTATTCGTACTAGTTTGTTGCACTTATTGTATTCATGTTAGTTTGTTGCACTTATTGTATTCATGTTAGTTTGTTGCACTTATTGTATTCATATTAGTTTGTTGCACTTATTGTATTCATGTTAGTTTGTTGCACTTATTGTATTCATGTTAGTTTGTTGCACTTATTGTATTCATGTTAGTTTGTTGCACTTATTGTATTCATGTTAGTTTGTTGCACTTATTGTATTCATATTAGTTTGTTGCACTTATTGTATTCATATTAGTTTGTTGCACTTATTGTATTCATGTTAGTTTGTTGCACTTATTGTATTCATATTAGTTTGTTGCACTTATTGTATTCATATTAGTTTGTTGCACTTATTTTAGTCATATTAGTTTGTTGCACTTATTGTCTTCATATTAGTTTGTTGCACTTATTGTATTCATATTAGTTTGTTGCACTTATTGTATTCATATTAGTTTGTTGCACTAATTGTAGTCATATTAGTTTGTTGCACTTATTGTCTTCATATTAGTTTGTTGCACTTATTGTATTCATATTAGTTTGTTGCACTTATTGTATTCGTACTAGTTTGTTGCACTTATTGTATTCATGTTAGTTTGTTGCACTTATTGTATTCATGTTAGTTTGTTGCACTTATTGTATTCATATTAGTTTGTTGCACTTATTGTATTCATGTTAGTTTGTTGCACTTATTGTAGTCATATTAGTTTGTTGCACTTATTGTCTTCATATTAGTTTGTTGCACTTATTGTATTCATATTAGTTTGTTGCACTTATTGTATTCGTACTAGTTTGTTGCACTTATTGTATTCATGTTAGTTTGTTGCACTTATTGTATTCATGTTAGTTTGTTGCACTTATTGTATTCATATTAGTTTGTTGCACTTATTGTATTCATATTAGTTTGTTGCACTTATTGTAGTCATATTAGTTTGTTGCACTTATTGTCTTCATATTAGTTTGTTGCACTTATTGTATTCATATTAGTTTGTTGCACTTATTGTATTCGTACTAGTTTGTTGCACTTATTGTATTCGTACTAGTTTGTTGCACTTATTGTATTCATGTTAGTTTGTTGCACTTATTGTATTCATATTAGTTTGTTGCACTTATTGTATTCATACTAGTTTGTTGCACTTATTGTATTCGTACTAGTTTGTTGCACTTATTGTATTCATGTTAGTTTGTTGCACTTATTGTATTCATATTAGTTTGTTGCACTTATTGTATTCATATTAGTTTGTTGCACTTATTGTATTCGTACTAGTTTGTTGCACTTATTGTATTCGTACTAGTTTGTTGCACTTATTGTATTCATGTTAGTTTGTTGCACTTATTGTATTCATATTAGTTTGTTGCACTTATTGTATTCATATTAGTTTCTTGAACTTATTGTATTCATATTAGTTTCTTGCACTTATTGTATTCATATTAGTTTGTTGCACTTATTGTATTCATGTTAGTTTGTTGCACTTATTGTATTCATATTAGTTTGTTGCACTTATTGTATTCATATTAGTTTGTTGCACTTATTGTATTCATATTAGTTTGTTACACTTATTGTATTCATATTAGTTTGTTGCACTTATTGTAGTCATATTAGTTTGTTGCACTTATTGTCTTCATATTAGTTTGTTGCACTTATTGTATTCGTACTAGTTTGTTGCACTTATTGTATTCATGTTAGTTTGTTGCACTTATTGTATTCATGTTAGTTTGTTGCACTTATTGTATTCATATTAGTTTGTTGCACTTATTGTAGTCATATTAGTTTGTTGCACTTATTGTATTCATATTAGTTTGTTGCACTTATTGTATTCATATTAGTTTGTTGCACTTTTTGTATTCATGTTAGTTTGTTGCACTTATTGTCTTCATATTAGTTTGTTGCACTTATTGTATTCATGTTAGTTTGTTGCACTTATTGTATTCATGTTAGTTTGTTGCACTTATTGTATTCATGTTAGTTTGTTGCACTTATTGTATTCATGTTAGTTTGTTGCACTTATTGTATTCATGTTAGTTTGTTGCACTTATTGTATTCATATTAGTTTGTTGCACTTATTGTATTCATGTTAGTTTGTTGCACTTATTGTATTCATGTTAGTTTGTTGCACTTATTGTATTCATGTTAGTTTGTTGCACTTATTGTATTCATATTAGTTTGTTGCACTTATTGTATTCATGTTAGTTTGTTGCACTTATTGTATTCATGTTAGTTTGTTGCACTTATTGTATTCATGTTAGTTTGTTGCACTTATTGTATTCATGTTAGTTTGTTGCACTTATTGTATTCATGTTAGTTTGTTGCACTTATTGTATTCATGTTAGTTTGTTGCACTTATTGTATTCATGTTAGTTTGTTGCACTTATTGTATTCACATTAGTTTGTTGCACTTATTGTATTCATGTTAGTTTGTTGCACTTATTGTATTCACATTAGTTTGTTGCACTTATTGTATTCATGTTAGTTTGTTGCACTTATTGTATTCGTACTAGTTTGTTGCACTTATTGTATTCATGTTAGTTTGTTGCACTTATTGTATTCATGTTAGTTTGTTGCACTTATTGTATTCATATTAGTTTGTTGCACTTATTGTATTCATATTAGTTTGTTGCACTTATTGTATTCGCACTAGTTTGTTGCACTTATTGTATTCGTACTAGTTTGTTGCACTTATTGTATTCATGTTAGTTTGTTGCACTTATTGTATTCATATTAGTTTGTTGCACTTATTGTATTCGTACTAGTTTGTTGCACTTATTGTATTCGTACTAGTTTGTTGCACTTATTGTATTCATGTTAGTTTGTTGCACTTATTGTATTCATATTAGTTTGTTGCACTTATTGTATTAATATTAGTTTGTTGCACTTATTGTATTCGTACTAGTTTGTTGCACTTATTGTATTCGTACTAGTTTGTTGCACTTATTGTATTCATGTTAGTTTGTTGCACTTATTGTATTCATGTTAGTTTGTTGCACTTATTGTATTCATGTTAGTTTGTTGCAATTATTGTCTTCATATTAGTTTGTTGCACTTATTGTATTCATGTTAGTTTGTTGCACTTATTGTATTCATGTTAGTTTGTTGCACTTATTGTATTCATGTTAGTTTGTTGCACTTATTGTATTCATGTTAGTTTGTTGCACTTATTGTATTCATGTTAGTTTGTTGCACTTATTGTATTCATATTAGTTTGTTGCACTTATTGTATTCATATTAGTTTGTTGCACTTATTGTATTCATGTTAGTTTGTTGCACTTATTGTATTCATATTAGTTTGTTGCACTTATTGTATTCATATTAGTTTGTTGCACTTATTGTAGTCATATTAGTTTGTTGCACTTATTGTCTTCATATTAGTTTGTTGCACTTATTGTATTCATATTAGTTTGTTGCACTTATTGTATTCATATTAGTTTGTTGCACTTATTGTAGTCATATTAGTTTGTTGCACTTATTGTCTTCATATTAGTTTGTTGCACTTATTGTATTCATATTAGTTTGTTGCACTTATTGTATTCGTACTAGTTTGTTGCACTTATTGTATTCATGTTAGTTTGTTGCACTTATTGTATTCATGTTAGTTTGTTGCACTTATTGTATTCATATTAGTTTGTTGCACTTATTGTATTCATGTTAGTTTGTTGCACTTATTGTAGTCATATTAGTTTGTTGCACTTATTGTCTTCATATTAGTTTGTTGCACTTATTGTATTCATATTAGTTTGTTGCACTTATTGTATTCGTACTAGTTTGTTGCACTTATTGTATTCATGTTAGTTTGTTGCACTTACTGTATTCATGTTAGTTTGTTGCACTTATTGTATTCATATTAGTTTGTTGCACTTATTGTATTCATATTAGTTTGTTGCACTTATTGTAGTCATATTAGTTTGTTGCACTTATTGTCTTCATATTAGTTTGTTGCACTTATTGTATTCATATTAGTTTGTTGCACTTATTGTATTCGTACTAGTTTGTTGCACTTATTGTATTCGTACTAGTTTGTTGCACTTATTGTATTCATGTTAGTTTGTTGCACTTATTGTATTCATATTAGTTTGTTGCACTTATTGTATTCATACTAGTTTGTTGCACTTATTGTATTCGTACTAGTTTGTTGCACTTATTGTATTCATGTTAGTTTGTTGCACTTATTGTATTCATATTAGTTTGTTGCACTTATTGTATTCATATTAGTTTGTTGCACTTATTGTATTCGTACTAGTTTGTTGCACTTATTGTATTCGTACTAGTTTGTTGCACTTATTGTATTCATGTTAGTTTGTTGCACTTATTGTATTCATATTAGTTTGTTGCACTTATTGTATTCATATTAGTTTCTTGCACTTATTGTATTCATATTAGTTTCTTGCACTTATTGTATTCATATTAGTTTGTTGCACTTATTGTATTCATGTTAGTTTGTTGCACTTATTGTATTCATATTAGTTTGTTGCACTTATTGTATTCATATTAGTTTGTTGCACTTATTGTATTCATATTAGTTTGTTACACTTATTGTATTCATATTAGTTTGTTGCACTTATTGTAGTCATATTAGTTTGTTGCACTTATTGTCTTCATATTAGTTTGTTGCACTTATTGTATTCATATTAGTTTGTTGCACTTATTGTATTCGTACTAGTTTGTTGCACTTATTGTATTCATGTTAGTTTGTTGCACTTATTGTATTCATGTTAGTTTGTTGCACTTATTGTATTCATATTAGTTTGTTGCACTTATTGTAGTCATATTAGTTTGTTGCACTTATTGTATTCATATTAGTTTGTTGCACTTATTGTATTCATATTAGTTTGTTGCACTTTTTGTATTCATGTTAGTTTGTTGCACTTATTGTCTTCATATTAGTTTGTTGCACTTATTGTATTCATGTTAGTTTGTTGCACTTATTGTATTCATGTTAGTTTGTTGCACTTATTGTATTCATGTTAGTTTGTTGCACTTATTGTATTCATGTTAGTTTGTTGCACTTATTGTATTCATATTAGTTTGTTGCACTTATTGTATTCATGTTAGTTTGTTGCACTTATTGTATTCATGTTAGTTTGTTGCACTTATTGTATTCATGTTAGTTTGTTGCACTTATTGTATTCATATTAGTTTGTTGCACTTATTGTATTCATGTTAGTTTGTTGCACTTATTGTATTCATGTTAGTTTGTTGCACTTATTGTATTCATGTTAGTTTGTTGCACTTATTGTATTCATGTTAGTTTGTTGCACTTATTGTATTCATGTTAGTTTGTTGCACTTATTGTATTCATGTTAGTTTGTTGCACTTATTGTATTCATGTTAGTTTGTTGCACTTATTGTATTCACATTAGTTTGTTGCACTTATTGTATTCATGTTAGTTTGTTGCACTTATTGTATTCACATTAGTTTGTTGCACTTATTGTATTCATGTTAGTTTGTTGCACTTATTGTATTCGTACTAGTTTGTTGCACTTATTGTATTCATGTTAGTTTGTTGCACTTATTGTATTCATGTTAGTTTGTTGCACTTATTGTATTCATATTAGTTTGTTGCACTTATTGTATTCATATTAGTTTGTTGCACTTATTGTATTCGTACTAGTTTGTTGCACTTATTGTATTTGTACTAGTTTGTTGCACTTATTGTATTCATGTTAGTTTGTTGCACTTATTGTATTCATATTAGTTTGTTGCACTTATTGTATTCGTACTAGTTTGTTGCACTTATTGTATTCGTACTAGTTTGTTGCACTTATTGTATTCATGTTAGTTTGTTGCACTTATTGTATTCATATTAGTTTGTTGCACTTATTGTATTCATATTAGTTTGTTGCACTTATTGTATTCGTACTAGTTTGTTGCACTTATTGTATTCGTACTAGTTTGTTGCACTTATTGTATTCATGTTAGTTTGTTGCACTTATTGTATTCATGTTAGTTTGTTGCACTTATTGTATTCATGTTAGTTTGTTGCAATTATTGTCTTCATATTAGTTTGTTGCACTTATTGTATTCATGTTAGTTTGTTGCACTTATTGTATTCATGTTAGTTTGTTGCACTTATTGTATTCATGTTAGTTTGTTGCACTTATTGTATTCATGTTAGTTTGTTGCACTTATCGTATTCATGTTAGTTTGTTGCACTTATTGTATTCATATTAGTTTGTTGCACTTATTGTATTCATATTAGTTTGTTGCACTTATTGTATTCATGTTAGTTTGTTGCACTTATTGTATTCATATTAGTTTGTTGCACTTATTGTATTCATATTAGTTTGTTGCACTTATTGTAGTCATATTAGTTTGTTGCACTTATTGTCTTCATATTAGTTTGTTGCACTTATTGTATTCATATTAGTTTGTTGCACTTATTGTATTCATATTAGTTTGTTGCACTTATTGTATTCATATTAGTTTGTTGCACTTATTGTATTCATGTTAGTTTGTTGCACTTATTGTCTTCATATTAGTTTGTTGCACTTATTGTATTCATGTTAGTTTGTTGCACTTATTGTATTCATGTTAGTTTGTTGCACTTATTGTATTCATATTAGTTTGTTGCACTTATTGTATTCATGTTAGTTTGTTGCACTTATTGTATTCATGTTAGTTTGTTGCACTTATTGTATTCATGTTAGTTTGTTGCACTTATTGTATTCATGTTAGTTTGTTGCACTTATTGTATTCATGTTAGTTTGTTGCACTTATTGTATTCATATTAGTTTGTTGCACTTATTGTATTCATGTTAGTTTGTTGCACTTATTGTATTCATGTTAGTTTGTTGCACTTATTGTATTCATGTTAGTTTGTTGCACTTATTGTATTCATATTAGTTTGTTGCACTTATTGTATTCATGTTAGTTTGTTGCACTTATTGTATTCATGTTAGTTTGTTGCACTTATTGTATTCATGTTAGTTTGTTGCACTTATTGTATTCATGTTAGTTTGTTGCACTTATTGTATTCATGTTAGTTTGTTGCACTTATTGTATTCATGTTAGTTTGTTGCACTTATTGTATTCACATTAGTTTGTTGCACTTATTGTATTCATGTTAGTTTGTTGAACTTATTGTATTCACATTAGTTTGTTGCACTTATTGTATTCACATTAGTTTGTTGCACTTATTGTATTCGTACTAGTTTGTTGCACTTATTGTATTCATGTTAGTTTGTTGCACTTATTGTATTCATGTTAGTTTGTTGCACTTATTGTATTCATATTAGTTTGTTGCACTTATTCTATTCATATTAGTTTGTTGCACTTATTGTATTCGTACTAGTTTGTTGCACTTATTGTATTCGTACTAGTTTGTTGCACTTATTGTATTCATGTTAGTTTGTTGCACTTATTGTATTCATATTAGTTTGTTGCACTTATTGTATTCGTACTAGTTTGTTGCACTTATTGTATTCGTACTAGTTTGTTGCACTTATTGTATTCATGTTAGTTTGTTGCACTTATTGTATTCATATTAGTTTGTTGCACTTATTGTATTCATATTAGTTTGTTGCACTTATTGTATTCGTACTAGTTTGTTGCACTTATTGTATTCGTACTAGTTTGTTGCACTTATTGTATTCATGTTAGTTTGTTGCACTTATTGTATTCATGTTAGTTTGTTGCACTTATTGTATTCATGTTAGTTTGTTGCAATTATTGTCTTCATATTAGTTTGTTGCACTTATTGTATTCATGTTAGTTTGTTGCACTTATTGTATTCATGTTAGTTTGTTGCACTTATTGTATTCATGTTAGTTTGTTGCACTTATTGTATTCATGTTAGTTTGTTGCACTTATTGTATTCATGTTAGTTTGTTGCACTTATTGTATTCATATTAGTTTGTTGCACTTATTGTATTCATATTAGTTTGTTGCACTTATTGTATTCATGTTAGTTTGTTGCACTTATTGTATTCATATTAGTTTGTTGCACTTATTGTATTCATATTAGTTTGTTGCACTTATTGTAGTCATATTAGTTTGTTGTACTTATTGTCTTCATATTAGTTTGTTGCACTTATTGTATTCATATTAGTTTGTTGCACTTATTGTATTCATATTAGTTTGTTGCACTTATTGTAGTCATATTAGTTTGTTGCACTTATTGTCTTCATATTAGTTTGTTGCACTTATTGTATTCATATTAGTTTGTTGCACTTATTGTATTCGTACTAGTTTGTTGCACTTATTGTATTCATGTTAGTTTGTTGCACTTATTGTATTCATGTTAGTTTGTTGCACTTATTGTATTCATATTAGTTTGTTGCACTTATTGTATTCATATTAGTTTGTTGCACTTATTGTAGTCATATTAGTTTGTTGCACTTATTGTCTTCATATTAGTTTGTTGCACTTATTGTATTCGTACTAGTTTGTTGCACTTATTGTATTCATGTTAGTTTGTTGCACTTATTGTATTCATATTAGTTTGTTGCACTTATTGTAGTCATATTAGTTTGTTGCACTTATTGTCTTCATATTAGTTTGTTGCACTTATTGTATTCATATTAGTTTGTTGCACTTATTGTATTCGTACTAGTTTGTTGCACTTATTGTATTCGTACTAGTTTGTTGCACTTATTGTATTCATGTTAGTTTGTTGCACTTATTGTATTCATATTAGTTTGTTGCACTTATTGTAGTCATATTAATTTGTTGCACTTATTGTATTCATATTAGTTTCTTGCACTTATTGTATTCATATTAGTTTGTTGCACTTATTGTATTCATGTTAGTTTGTTGCACTTATTGTCTTCATATTAGTTTGTTGCACTTATTGTATTCATGTTAGTTTGTTGCACTTATTGTATTCATGTTAGTTTGTTGCACTTATTGTATTCATATTAGTTTGTTGCACTTATTGTATTCATGTTAGTTTGTTGCACTTATTGTATTCATGTTAGTTTGTTGCACTTATTGTATTCATGTTCGTTTGTTGCACTTATTGTATTCATGTTAGTTTGTTGCACTTATTGTATTCATATTAGTTTGTTGCACTTATTGTATTCATGTTAGTTTGTTGCACTTATTGTATTCATGTTAGTTTGTTGCACTTATTGTATTCATGTTAGTTTGTTGCACTTATTGTATTCATGTTAGTTTGTTGCACATATTGTATTCATGTTAGTTTGTTGCACTTATTGTATTCATGTTAGTTTGTTGCACTTATTGTATTCATATTAGTTTGTTGCACTTATTGTATTCATGTTAGTTTGTTGCACTTATTGTATTCATATTAGTTTGTTGCACTTATTGTATTCATATTAGTTTGTTGCACTTATTGTAGTCATATTAGTTTGTTGTACTTATTGTCTTCATATTAGTTTGTTGCACTTATTGTATTCATATTAGTTTGTTGCACTTATTGTATTCATATTAGTTTGTTGCACTTATTGTAGTCATATTAGTTTGTTGCACTTATTGTCTTCATATTAGTTTGTTGCACTTATTGTATTCATATTAGTTTGTTGCACTTATTGTATTCGTACTAGTTTGTTTCACTTATTGTATTCGTACTAGTTTGTTGCACTTATTGTATTCATGTTAGTTTGTTGCACTTATTGTATTCATATTAGTTTGTTGCACTTATTGTATTCGTACTAGTTTGTTGCACTTATTGTATTCGTACTAGTTTGTTGCACTTATTGTATTCATGTTAGTTTGTTGCACTTATTGTATTCATATTAGTTTGTTGCACTTATTGTATTCATATTAGTTTGTTGCACTTATTGTATTCGTACTAGTTTGTTGCACTTATTGTATTCGTACTAGTTTGTTGCACTTATTGTATTCATGTTAGTTTGTTGCACTTATTGTATTCATGTTAGTTTGTTGCACTTATTGTATTCATGTTAGTTTGTTGCAATTATTGTCTTCATATTAGTTTGTTGCACTTATTGTATTCATGTTAGTTTGTTGCACTTATTGTATTCATGTTAGTTTGTTGCACTTATTGTATTCATGTTAGTTTGTTGCACTTATTGTATTCATGTTAGTTTGTTGCACTTATTGTATTCATGTTAGTTTGTTGCACTTATTGTATTCATATTAGTTTGTTGCACTTATTGTATTCATATTAGTTTGTTGCACTTATTGTATTCATGTTAGTTTGTTGCACTTATTGTATTCATATTAGTTTGTTGCACTTATTGTATTCATATTAGTTTGTTGCACTTATTGTAGTCATATTAGTTTGTTGTACTTATTGTCTTCATATTAGTTTGTTGCACTTATTGTATTCATATTAGTTTGTTGCACTTATTGTATTCATATTAGTTTGTTGCACTTATTGTAGTCATATTAGTTTGTTGCACTTATTGTCTTCATATTAGTTTGTTGCACTTATTGTATTCATATTAGTTTGTTGCACTTATTGTATTCGTACTAGTTTGTTGCACTTATTGTATTCATGTTAGTTTGTTGCACTTATTGTATTCATGTTAGTTTGTTGCACTTATTGTATTCATATTAGTTTGTTGCACTTATTGTATTCATATTAGTTTGTTGCACTTATTGTAGTCATATTAGTTTGTTGCACTTATTGTCTTCATATTAGTTTGTTGCACTTATTGTATTCGTACTAGTTTGTTGCACTTATTGTATTCATGTTAGTTTGTTGCACTTATTGTATTCATATTAGTTTGTTGCACTTATTGTAGTCATATTAGTTTGTTGCACTTATTGTCTTCATATTAGTTTGTTGCACTTATTGTATTCATATTAGTTTGTTGCACTTATTGTATTCGTACTAGTTTGTTGCACTTATTGTATTCGTACTAGTTTGTTGCACTTATTGTATTCATGTTAGTTTGTTGCACTTATTGTATTCATATTAGTTTGTTGCACTTATTGTAGTCATATTAATTTGTTGCACTTATTGTATTCATATTAGTTTCTTGCACTTATTGTATTCATATTAGTTTGTTGCACTTATTGTATTCATGTTAGTTTGTTGCACTTATTGTCTTCATATTAGTTTGTTGCACTTATTGTATTCATGTTAGTTTGTTGCACTTATTGTATTCATGTTAGTTTGTTGCACTTATTGTATTCATATTAGTTTGTTGCACTTATTGTATTCATGTTAGTTTGTTGCACTTATTGTATTCATGTTAGTTTGTTGCACTTATTGTATTCATGTTCGTTTGTTGCACTTATTGTATTCATGTTAGTTTGTTGCACTTATTGTATTCATATTAGTTTGTTGCACTTATTGTATTCATGTTAGTTTGTTGCACTTATTGTATTCATGTTAGTTTGTTGCACTTATTGTATTCATGTTAGTTTGTTGCACTTATTGTATTCATGTTAGTTTGTTGCACATATTGTATTCATGTTAGTTTGTTGCACTTATTGTATTCATGTTAGTTTGTTGCACTTATTGTATTCATATTAGTTTGTTGCACTTATTGTATTCATATTAGTTTGTTGCACTTATTGTATTCATGTTAGTTTGTTGCACTTATTGTATTCATGTTAGTTTGTTGCACTTATTGTATTCATGTTAGTTTGTTGCACTTATTGTATTCATGTTAGTTTGTTGCACTTATTGTATTCATGTTAGTTTGTTGCACTTATTGTATTCATGTTAGTTTGTTGCACTTATTGTATTCATGTTAGTTTGTTGCACTTATTGTATTCATGTTAGTTTGTTGCACTTATTGTATTCATGTTAGTTTGTTGCACTTATTGTATTCATGTTAGTTTGTTGCACTTATTGTATTCATGTTAGTTTGTTGCACTTATTGTATTCATATTAGTTTGTTGCACTTATTGTATTCATGTTAGTTTGTTGCACTTATTGTATTCATGTTAGTTTGTTGCACTTATTGTATTCATGTTAGTTTGTTGCACTTATTGTATTCACATTAGTTTGTTGCACTTATTGTATTCATGTTAGTTTGTTGCACTTATTGTATTCATGTTAGTTTGTTGCACTTATTGTATTCATGTTAGTTTGTTGCACTTATTGTATTCATGTTAGTTTGTTGCACTTATTGTATTCATATTAGTTTGTTGCACTTATTGTATTCATGTTAGTTTGTTGCACTTATTGTATTCATGTTAGTTTGTTGCACTTATTGTATTCATGTTAGTTTGTTGCACTTATTGTATTCATGTTAGTTTGTTGCACTTATTGTATTCATGTTAGTTTGTTGCACTTATTGTATTCATGTTAGTTTGTTGCACTTATTGTATTCACATTAGTTTGTTGCACTTATTGTATTCATGTTAGTTTGTTGCACTTATTGTATTCATATTAGTTTGTTGCACTTATTGTATTCATATTAGTTTGTTGCACTTATTGTATTCGTACTAGTTTGTTGCACTTATTGTATTCGTACTAGTTTGTTGCACTTATTGTATTCATGTTAGTTTGTTGCACTTATTGTATTCATATTAGTTTGTTGCACTTATTGTATTCGTACTAGTTTGTTGCACTTATTGTATTCGTACTAGTTTGTTGCACTTATTGTATTCATGTTAGTTTGTTGCACTTATTGTATTCATATTAGTTTGTTGCACTTATTGTATTCATGTTAGTTTGTTGCACTTATTGTATTCATATTAGTTTGTTGCACTTATTGTATTCGTACTAGTTTGTTGCACTTATTGTATTCGTATTAGTTTGTTGCACTTATTGTATTCATGTTAGTTTGTTGCACTTATTGTAGTCATATTAGTTTGTTGCACTTATTGTAGTCATATTAGTTTGTTGCACTTATTGTAGTCATATTAGTTTGTTGCACTTATTGTATTCATGTTAGTTTGTTGCACTTATTGTATTCATATTAGTTTGTTGCACTTATTGTATTCGTACTAGTTTGTTGCACTTATTGTATTCGTACTAGTTTGTTGCACTTATTGTATTCATGTTAGTTTGTTGCACTTATTGTATTCATATTAGTTTGTTGCACTTATTGTAGTCATATTAGTTTGTTGCACTTATTGTCTTCATATTAGTTTGTTGCACTTATTGTATTCATATTAGTTTGTTGCACTTATTGTATTCATACTAGTTTGTTGCACTTATTGTATTCGTACTAGTTTGTTGCACTTATTGTATTCATATTAGTTTGTTGCACTTATTGTATTCATGTTAGTTTGTTGCACTTATTGTATTCATGTTAGTTTGTTGCACTTATTGTATTCATGTTAGTTTGTTGCACTTATTGTATTCATGTTAGTTTGTTGCACTTATTGTATTCATATTAGTTTGTTGCACTTATTGTATTCATGTTAGTTTGTTGCACTTATTGTTTTCATGTTAGTTTGTTGCACTTATTGTATTCATGTTAGTTTGTTGCACTTATTGTATTCATGTTAGTTTGTTGCACTTATTGTATTCATGTTAGTTTGTTGCACTTATTGTATTCATGTTAGTTTGTTGCACTTATTGTATTCATATTAGTTTGTTGCACTTATTGTATTCATGTTAGTTTGTTGCACTTATTGTATTCATGTTAGTTTGTTGCACTTATTGTATTCATGTTAGTTTGTTGCACTTATTGTATTCATGTTAGTTTGTTGCACTTATTGTATTCATGTTAGTTTGTTGCACTTATTGTATTCATATTAGTTTGTTGCACTTATTGTATTCATGTTAGTTTGTTGCACTTATTGTATTCATGTTAGTTTGTTGCACTTATTGTATTCATGTTAGTTTGTTGCACTTATTGTATTCATGTTAGTTTGTTGCACTTATTGTATTCATGTTAGTTTGTTGCACTTATTGTATTCATGTTAGTTTGTTGCACTTATTGTATTCATGTTAGTTTGTTGCACTTATTGTATTCATGTTAGTTTGTTGCACTTATTGTATTCATATTAGTTTGTTGCACTTATGGTATTCATGTTAGTTTGTTGCACTTATTGTATTCATGTTAGTTTGTTGCACTTATTGTATTCATGTTAGTTTGTTGCACTTATTGTATTCATGTTAGTTTGTTGCACTTATTGTATTCATGTTAGTTTGTTGCACTTATTGTATTCACATTAGTTTGTTGCACTTATTGTATTCATGTTAGTTTGTTGTACTTATTGTATTCGTACTAGTTTGTTGCACTTATTGTATTCATGTTAGTTTGTTGCACTTATTGTATTCATGTTAGTTTGTTGCACTTATTGTATTCATATTAGTTTGTTGCACTTATTGTCTTCATATGAGTTTGTTGCACTTATTGTATTCATATTAGTTTGTTGCACTTATTGTATTCGTACTAGTTTGTTGCACTTATTGTATTCGTACTAGTTTGTTGCACTTATTGTATTCATGTTAGTTTGTTGCACTTATTGTAGTCATATTAGTTTGTTGCACTTATTGTAGTCATATTAGTTTGTTGCACTTATTGTATTCATGTTAGTTTGTTGCACTTATTGTATTCATATTAGTTTGTTGCACTTATTGTATTCGTACTAGTTTGTTGCACTTATTGTATTCGTACTAGTTTGTTGCACTTATTGTATTCATGTTAGTTTGTTGCACTTATTGTATTCATATTAGTTTGTTGCACTTATTGTAGTCATATTAGTTTGTTGCACTTATTGTCTTCATATTAGTTTGTTGCACTTATTGTATTCGTATTAGTTTGTTGCACTTATTGTATTCGTACTAGTTTGTTGCACTTATTGTATTCGTACTAGTTTGTTGCACTTATTGTATTCATATTAGTTTGTTGCACTTATTGTATTCATGTTAGTTTGTTGCACTTATTGTATTCATGTTAGTTTGTTGCACTTATTGTATTCATGTTAGTTTGTTGCACTTATTGTATTCATGTTAGTTTGTTGCACTTATTGTATTCATATTAGTTTGTTGCACTTATTGTATTCATGTTAGTTTGTTGCACTTATTGTTTTCATGTTAGTTTGTTGCACTTATTGTATTCATGTTAGTTTGTTGCACTTATTGTATTCATGTTAGTTTGTTGCACTTATTGTATTCATGTTAGTTTGTTGCACTTATTGTATTCATGTTAGTTTGTTGCACTTATTGTATTCATATTAGTTTGTTGCACTTATTGTATTCATGTTAGTTTGTTGCACTTATTGTATTCATGTTAGTTTGTTGCACTTATTGTATTCATATTAGTTTGTTGCACTTATTGTATTCATATTAGTTTGTTGCACTTATTGTATTCATGTTAGTTTGTTGCACTTATTGTATTCATATTAGTTTGTTGCACTTATTGTATTCATATTAGTTTGTTGCACTTATTGTCTTCATATTAGTTTGTTGCACTTATTGTCTTCATATTAGTTTGTTGCACTTATTGTATTCGTATTAGTTTGTTGAACTTATTGTCTTCATATTAGTTTGTTGCACTTATTGTATTCGTATTAGTTTGTTGAACTTATTGTCTTCATATTAGTTTGTTGCACTTATTGTCTTCATATTAGTTTGTTGCACTTATTGTATTCATATTAGTTTGTTGCACTTATTGTATTCATATTAGTTTGTTGCACTTATTGTATTCATACTAGTTTGTTGCACTTATTGTATTCATACTAGTTTGTTGCACTTATTGTATTCATATTAGTTTGTTGCACTTATTGTATTCATGTTAGTTTGTTGCACTTATTGTATTCATGTTAGTTTGTTGCACTTATTGTATTCATGTTAGTTTGTTGCACTTATTGTATTCATGTTAGTTTGTTGCACTTATTGTATTCATGTTAGTTTGTTGCACTTATTGTATTCATGTTAGTTTGTTGCACTTATTGTATTCATGTTAGTTTGTTGCACTTATTGTATTCATGTTAGTTTGTTGCACTTATTGTATTCATATTAGTTTGTTGCACTTATGGTATTCATGTTAGTTTGTTGCACTTATTGTATTCATGTTAGTTTGTTGCACTTATTGTATTCATGTTAGTTTGTTGCACTTATTGTATTCATGTTAGTTTGTTGCACTTATTGTATTCATGTTAGTTTGTTGCACTTATTGTATTCACATTAGTTTGTTGCACTTATTGTATTCATGTTAGTTTGTTGTACTTATTGTATTCGTACTAGTTTGTTGCACTTATTGTATTCATGTTAGTTTGTTGCACTTATTGTATTCATGTTAGTTTGTTGCACTTATTGTATTCATATTAGTTTGTTGCACTTATTGTCTTCATATGAGTTTGTTGCACTTATTGTATTCATATTAGTTTGTTGCACTTATTGTATTCGTACTAGTTTGTTGCACTTATTGTATTCGTACTAGTTTGTTGCACTTATTGTATTCATGTTAGTTTGTTGCACTTATTGTATTCATATTAGTTTGTTGCACTTATTGTATTCGTACTAGTTTGTTGCACTTATTGTATTCGTACTAGTTTGTTGCACTTATTGTATTCATGTTAGTTTGTTGCACTTATTGTATTCATATTAGTTTGTTGCACTTATTGTATTCATATTAGTTTGTTGCACTTATTGTATTCGTACTAGTTTGTTGCACTTATTGTATTCGTACTAGTTTGTTGCACTTATTGTATTCATGTTAGTTTGTTGCACTTATTGTATTCATATTAGTTTGTTGCACTTATTGTAGTCATATTAGTTTGTTGCACTTATTGTCTTCATATTAGTTTGTTGCACTTATTGTATTCATATTAGTTTGTTGCACTTATTGTATTCGTACTAGTTTGTTGCACTTATTGTATTCGTACTAGTTTGTTGCACTTATTGTATTCATGTTAGTTTGTTGCACTTATTGTATTCATATTAGTTTCTTGCACTTATTGTAGTCATATTAGTTTCTTGCACTTATTGTATTCATGTTAGTTTGTTGCACTTATTGTCTTCATATTAGTTTGTTGCACTTATTGTATTCATGTTAGTTTGTTGCACTTATTGTATTCATGTTAGTTTGTTGCACTTATTGTATTCATATTAGTTTGTTGCACTTATTGTATTCATGTTAGTTTGTTGCACTTATTGTATTCATGTTAGTTTGTTGCACTTATTGTATTCATGTTAGTTTGTTGCACTTATTGTATTCATGTTAGTTTGTTGCACTTATTGTATTCATGTTAGTTTGTTGCACTTATTGTATTCATATTAGTTTGTTGCACTTATTGTATTCATGTTAGTTTGTTGCACTTATTGTATTCATGTTAGTTTGTTGCACTTATTGTATTCATGTTAGTTTGTTGCACTTATTGTATTCATGTTAGTTTGTTGCACTTATTGTATTCACATTAGTTTGTTGCACTTATTGTATTCATGTTAGTTTGTTGCACTTATTGTATTCATGTTAGTTTGTTGCACTTATTGTATTCATGTTAGTTTGTTGCACTTATTGTATTCATATTAGTTTGTTGCACTTATTGTATTCATGTTAGTTTGTTGCACTTATTGTATTCATGTTAGTTTGTTGCACTTATTGTATTCATGTTAGTTTGTTGCACTTATTGTATTCACGTTAGTTTGTTGCACTTATTGTATTCACATTAGTTTGTTGCACTTATTGTATTCATGTTAGTTTGTTGCACTTATTGTATTCATGTTAGTTTGTTGCACTTATTGTATTCATATTAGTTTGTTGCACTTATTGTATTCATATTAGTTTGTTGCACTTATTGTATTCATATTAGTTTGTTGCACTTATTGTATTCATATTAGTTTGTTGCACTTATTGTATTCATATTAGTTTGTTGCACTTATTGTCTTCATATTAGTTTGTTGCACTTATTGTCTTCATATTAGTTTGTTGCACTTATTGTATTCGTATTAGTTTGTTGAACTTATTGTCTTCATATTAGTTTGTTGCACTTATTGTATTCGTATTAGTTTGTTGAACTTATTGTCTTCATATTAGTTTGTTGCACTTATTGTCTTCATATTAGTTTGTTGCACTTATTGTATTCATATTAGTTTGTTGCACTTATTGTATTCATATTAGTTTGTTGCACTTATTGTATTCATACTAGTTTGTTGCACTTATTGTATTCATACTAGTTTGTTGCACTTATTGTATTCATATTAGTTTGTTGCACTTATTGTATTCATATTAGTTTGTTGCACTTATTGTATTCATATTAGTTTGTTGCACTTATTGTATTCATACTAGTTTGTTGCACTTATTGTATTCATACTAGTTTGTTGCACTTATTGTATTCATATTAGTTTGTTGCACTTATTGTATTCGTACTAGTTTGTTGCACTTATTGTATTCATATTAGTTTGTTGCACTTATTGTAGTCATATTAGTTTGTTGCACTTATTGTCTTCATATTAGTTTGTTGCACTTATTGTCTTCATATTAGTTTGTTGCACTTATTGTCTTCATATTAGTTTGTTGCACTTATTGTATTCATATTAGTTTATTGCACTTATTGTCTTCATATTAGTTTGTTGCACTTATTGTATTCATATTAGTTTGTTGCACTTATTGTAGTCATATTAGTTTGTTGCACTTATTGTCTTCATATTAGTTTGTTGCACTTATTGTCTTCATATTAGTTTGTTGCACTTATTGTCTTCATATTAGTTTGTTGCACTTATTGTATTCATATTAGTTTGTTGCACTTATTGTATTCATATTAGTTTGTTGCACTTATTGTATTCATATTAGTTTGTTGCACTTATTGTCTTCATATTAGTTTGTTGCACTTATTGTCTTCATATTAGTTTGTTGCACTTATTGTATTCATATTAGTTTGTTGCACTTATTGTCTTCATATTAGTTTGTTGCACTTATTGTCTTCATATTAGTTTGTTGCACTTATTGTATTCATATTAGTTTGTTGCACTTATTGTATTCATATTAGTTTGTTGCACTTATTGTATTCATACTAGTTTGTTGCACTTATTGTATTCGTACTAGTTTGTTGCACTTATTGTCTTCATATTAGTTTGTTGCACTTATTGTCTTCATATTAGTTTGTTGCACTTATTGTCTTCATATTAGTTTGTTGCACTTATTGTCTTCATATTAGTTTGTTGCACTTATTGTCTTCATATTAGTTTGTTGCACTTATTGTATTCATATTAGTTTGTTGCACTTATTGTATTCATATTAGTTTGTTGCACTTATTGTATTCATATTAGTTTGTTGCACTTATTGTATTCATATTAGTTTGTTGCACTTATTGTATTCATACTAGTTTGTTGCACTTATTGTATTCATATTAGTTTGTTGCACTTATTGTCTTCATACTAGTTTGTTGCACTTATTGTCTTCATATTAGTTTGTTGCACTTATTGTATTCGTACTAGTTTGTTGCACTTATTGTATTCATATTAGTTTGTTGCACTTATTGTATTCATATTAGTTTGTTGCACTTATTGTATTCATGTTAGTTTGTTGCACTTATTGTCTTCATATTAGTTTGTTGCACTTATTGTATTCATATTAGTTTGTTGCACTTATTGTATTCATGTTAGTTTGTTGCACTTATTGTATTCATGTTCGTTTGTTGCACTTATTGTATTCATATTAGTTTGTTGCACTTATTGTATTCATATTAGTTTGTTGCACTTATTGTATTCATATTAGTTTGTTGCACTTATTGTATTCATATTAGTTTGTTGCACTTATTGTATTCACGTTAGTTTGTTGCACTTATTGTATTCACATTAGTTTGTTGCATTTATTGTATTCATACTAGTTTGTTGCACTTATTGTATTCATATTAGTTTGTTGCACTTATTGTATTCATGTTAGTTTGTTGCACTTATTGTATTCATGTTAGTTTGTTGCACTTATTGTATTCGTACTAGTTTGTTACACTTATTGTATTCACATTAGTTTGTTGCATTTATTGTATTCATACTAGTTTGTTGCACTTATTGTATTCATATTAGTTTGTTGCACTTATTGTATTCATGTTAGTTTGTTGCACTTATTGTATTCATGTTAGTTTGTTGCACTTATTGTATTCGTACTAGTTTGTTACACTTATTGTATTCATATTAGTTTGTTGCACTTATTGTATTTATATTAGTTTGTTGCACTTATTGTATTCATACTAGTTTGTTGCACTTATTGTATTCATATTAGTTTGTTGCACTTATTGTATTCATATTAGTTTGTTGCACTTATTGTATTCATATTAGTTTGTTGCACTTATTGTATTCATATTAGTTTGTTGCACTTATTGTATTCATACTAGTTTGTTGCACTTATTGTATTCATATTAGTTTGTTGCACTTATTGTATTCATATTAGTTTGTTGCACTTATTGTATTCATATTAGTTTGTTGCACTTATTGTCTTCATACTAGTTTGTTGCACTTATTGTCTTCATACTAGTTTGTTGCACTTATTGTATTCATGTTAGTTTGTTGCACTTATTGTATTCATATTAGTTTGTTGCACTTATTGTATTCATATTAGTTTGTTGCACTTATTGTATTCATATTAGTTTGTTGCACTTATTGTATTCATGTTAGTTTGTTGCACTTATTGTCTTCATATTAGTTTGTTGCACTTATTGTATTCATATTAGTTTGTTGCACTTATTGTATTCATATTAGTTTGTTGCACTTATTGTATTCGTACTAGTTTGTTACACTTATTGTATTCATATTAGTTTGTTGCACTTATTGTATTCATATTAGTTTGTTGCACTTATTGTATTCATACTAGTTTGTTGCACTTATTGTATTCATATTAGTTTGTTGCAATTATTGTATTCATATTAGTTTGTTGCACTTATTGTATTCATATTAGTTTGTTGCACTTATTGTATTCATATTAGTTTGTTGCACTTATTGTATTCATATTAGTTTGTTGCACTTATTGTATTCGTACTAGTTTGTTGCACTTATTGTCTTCATATTAGTTTGTTGCACTTATTGTATTCGTACTAGTTTGTTGCACTTATTGTATTCGTACTAGTTTGTTGCACTTATTGTATTCGTACTAGTTTGTTACAGTTGGAATGAGAACAGTTGGTATGAGAACGTGTTGCCCTTCCAGTCTTCTGAATGCCCAGCCACTAATTTGATGTTAATTACTAATGCGTTTAAATCAAATTTAATTTCATTCAGTTCCACAAAGGTCCCACTGGATGAGAACGTTTCTATAGGTTTTGTTTGCTCTGTTCCTGCCTCATTTTATTGCAGCAATATGATTGCTGGAATGTATTTTGAATGAATCAGAACCAGCGCAGTGAGGCAAGTTGTTTACTGCTAGTTCCAGTGTCCTGCCTCCGATGAAGACCGGTGTGTAGCGTCTTCTCTAGACTCGGTCTCTTCCAGAGGGAAGGGCGTTCTACCATGTCAGCAGAGTAATAACGTAATGCACAGCAGACTATGAAGCAGGTCGAGTTCTTCTTTAAATAGTATGAATCATGCTGAAATACATGTGAACTATGAACGTTTATAAAGCGCCTTATAGAGGATGTGATGAGGATGACGAGATGGCGCAGGCGGTGGAGGCGTTGGAGTCAGTGTCAGACAAGTGTAGTTTGTTGGGCTCCAATCAATGAGTCTGTCCATGAATTTGAAAGTGAGTCTGCTTCTCAGCGTATCTATCGGATGTGTTTGAATGCCCTCGTCCCAGAGGAGGGAGGGAGGCAGATAAGAAGGGTGAGGGGAGGCAGGAGCTTTGGGTGGGACTGGCTTCATTATCTCCTGCAGAGAGTCTGTACTGACAACTTGTTCAGCCTCAGTTCTTCCACTGCCCTCTGGCTATGTTTTCCCTTTGGATGAACACAAAGGCCACACAAATGCATATCCTGAACTGTACCACTGAGATCAGTTCCACACACTGAGTGGACCCAGGTCAGTGTAGTCCAGCTCTGCGTGACTCATCCAGGTAGCTGTGAGGGTCCGAAAGTCGGACTGACCTCAATTTTGGCACACAAGGTTTCACAGTGTGGCATGTGCAAAACCATGTGCGTCCATTGTCCACCCTGCTCGCCTGTGTCCTTTTACTGGTCACAGCCAGACTCCCCAAGGGATCACCTCTATTGAGAGTGTTGATCCTGTGGGCTTCTCTTCAGCGCCACTCTTACACCCAAACGTCCTCTTTAACATACTACTCAATGTGTCAGCATATCTGCTGAACACAACTGTTTCAAAGAGGAACATCCAGTATACAATCATGCAGTGGAGATAGACAGATAGAAGATGATGACATAAACATAAATATCTTGTGTTGTAAGCTGCTTATGAATCCATAATTATTGTTAGTATCATCTGGACAAGCAAGCAGTGTTACAATGTGACCTTGACAGCAGTGTGTGCGCTGTGCTATCAGTGACAGCGAATTCAAAGCTCCTCAATCTAAACTAAAGGCCGGCTCTGATAAACTCTGCCTGACTGAAGGCATTATTGATCAGTGGGGTATAATGAGGTGCCTGCCTGACGAGATAATTGCTTCTGCTTTTGTATGTTTTGTGGTAGAAGAAAACACACAGATTTGGGCCGGTGGCAGATGTTAAGTTGTGTATTCCTGATACAGACACGGGTATTATAAGCAAGCTTCAGAGGAACTGCATCAATAGAAACTGACAGTTTGAATAGACTGACAATGTTGAGAAGATTCTTATCTTTTCAATATCCCTCCAGTAGAGTTCCAAAAAGTATTTTCCTGAGATGTAGAAAGTGTTGCCAGTGAACGTTATCCAACAGCCATTAGGTTTGGACGGAACCATTTATAAGCATCCCTTTTAGAAAACGAGGTTGGTAATCCCCATACCTCTATCGCTAAAGAAGACTGGTTATGTTTGATGATTCTGCAAAACCCTGGATTATGATTTTGTTCTGTTTGTCTTTTTGTTCCTTTTTTTACATTCAAATTTTCAGCAACATGTGATGTGCACACTCAATGTTTTCCTAGTGCGCCATCGTCCACATTTCCCACATTTCCGCATTGTTTCTGACATTTTCAAATGAATCCACCCTGGAGAGTGTTTCAACCAGCATACAGAGGTGTAAAGCATCAGTTTAGCATGGATGGACCAAAATGGAGAGAAGAAGAGACACATTTGTGCATTTATGTGATCTCAGTCAAACTATATTCAGGTATAGAGCCAATAAAGCTGAGTGCCTGTGACATTATCTGCCTGGTGGCATTGAACACAAAAGACACAGGGTGATGGGAGGGAGGGGGTTGTTGAAATGAGGCAGGGTTTGGATGGTTTGAGGGGGATGGTTAGGGGTAAGGGGGGCCCTTAAACTGGTGGAACATGGAAAGATGGGGAGCCGATTGGTTGCCACATAAACATGACAGCTGGCTTGCAACCAGATTTCTCATCATCATCCAAATATGACTGTTTTGCTGAGCAAACTAAGTGCCTTTACATTTTTTGAATAAGAATACCATAATATATTATTTTGAGACATCTAAAGGAGAGCTTTATATTTTGAACTTCTTTTTTGTCAAATGTCTAATTTTCAATAACCTTAATAATAATAATTAATAACACAAGAACACAGAGCTGCAGGGATTTTTGCAACAAAAAAAGTAATTTTCCTTCTGAATGTCCCATTGCCAATTTTATTTCCATTTCATGTCTATTTGAAAGGCTGTATAACAAGAAGCTTCTCTGGTGGGCAGCGTTCCAAAGGCACCAATTGGAGGTGTCATGTGGAATCATTTCATTACACTGGGCGAGGGAATTAACCTTGACGTTCAGTAGCAGGGCTGTAATTTAGGATTCACAGCGTTAAAGATTGCCTGTCAGGTTTGATCCAGTGCCAGCTCTTTACTAAACATACTCCAGGGTTTCCATCTAGCACTAAGTGTTCCAGAGCAGTTTGAGGGAACATCTGGTACACTTGCAAACACAATGTCCTTTATGTTTTTGTTTTAGGAAATCTTGTTCCAAGTTAACATTTCTATACCTGAATCAGATTTGATAAAGAAACTAAATCTGCAATAAATCAGTTCAGATGTGACAATAAATTATTCTTTCTAAAATAAAAGCACTTGGCAAGAGTAATGCAACTCGATGGTTGCACCTTCTCTGTAAAGAAGTGACCACACGTTGAGAATGTGGGTTTCTAACTCAACTTAATTCACTGCCCATTCCCTTTGGGGTGCAACGATGCCTTTTCCTGGCCCCTCCTCTTCTTTAAAATACACCCTTTCAACAATCATGAACAATCTCTCATCCACACCAGCTATGTTTACACAAACACAGCACTAGCTCAGCTAAAACAAAAGCTGTCTGATGTCGTCCAACTGTCTATCTGTTCTTGTTACGTATCTTAAAATGTGTTCAATTCTTGTAAACTTCTCTGCTGGCTGAGACAAAGCAGCTCTCTCTACAAACGGTCCCCGAGTCCCCTCAGCAGAGGACAGGAAGACAGATGCTGACTTCACTCAGGAATATTATTGATTTTATTGGTATTATAGTTTTGTTTCCAGTGAAATATTACTACATTTATGTAGTGACTTTTCCATTGTACATATTAATGTACTCAAACATTTAGTTATGATTAAAATATAAATACATTTGAATAAATGAACAGAACTGATAAGGAGTATCGATAAGAGTCGTAGTGTCCACAAAATCCTGGATATTTATTTATATTAATGAGAAAGAAATGAAGAGCTAGAAAAGTCATGAAACAAAGCAGGTGTGGTGTTGAACCGTTCACTAATATATGTGTATTAGTGTTTTCCTCCTGTTGAAATGATAGCGCCCATTATTAGGGTTGGTTTAGGGAAAGCAGTATATACCCAGACCATTGGTGTTCTCTGTTCAAACCTGATCATTCGCCTGGATGAAAACGTCCAGAAGTATGCTACACTGTCATTCATCTAATGCACGTAAAAACAAAAAGATGCCAACGAAAGAAACAAAGAGAGCCTAAATGTGGCGGTCTGTAGGTTTGGACCCAAAAGCAGACAAGAGAAATAAGATAAAGTGACAGGTTTATTGCAGGGACAATGGGTGATGAGAATGGCGTAGCAGGTCCGGGAATAAACTGGCGAGCCAGGCAGGCTGGGGAACCGGAGAGGGTGATTCTGAAGGCACAGAGAGACAGGCTAAGTACAGGCAAGCGATTACACAAGGAATAAACTCAGAATTCACAAATATGGCGCGGCCAAGAATGACTACGACTACCACGATGGTTACAACAACGATCTGGCGATGAGTGGATGGAAAGCCAGGGTAGATACTGCTGAGTTGATGAGAAGATGGAAGGCAGCTGTGAAAACTCAACAGGTGAGGTGAATGAGCCGTAATCAGGTGGGAGCCGGGAGGAGACCAGGTAAGAGCCACGCCCTCACGGCACACACAGAGACAGGCAGGGGAAACCAAGACTGTGGCTCGGTGGAGTCAGGGTCGTACTTCAATCAGAAGATCGGCGGTTCGATCCCGGCTCCGCTAGTCGCATGTCGATGTGTCCTTGGGCAAGACACTTAACCCCCCCCCCAAATTGCTCCCGTAGCCTACGGTGTATGAATGTTAGTTAGTCCTGATGGGCAGTGTATGAATGGCTGTGAATAGGTGAATGTAGTGTGAAAGTGCTTTGAGTGGTCAGAAAGACTAGAAAAGTGCAATACAAGTAAAGTCCATTTACAAGAGAGCCAGGAGAAACACAAGGGGAACAGTAGGCACAGCCTGGTCATTACACTACACGTAGTTATGTTTGAGCAGCCAGGGAAACACGTGGGTTCATCTCCAATAGCGGACAAACTACACAAGCAATCTATGGTAAGGTTAACAATGTAACTTCAGCTAGCTTGCATGTTTTATTCTACTCACCTTTCTCCATTGATGTGGTCAATTGACAGCAGCTAACGAAAATGATATTGCTGAACATCTCGGGCAAAGTGAGCATTATAGTTGCCGATGGTAGAAACAATATTGTAGGCTAACTGAGGAGAATCATTCTCCTCACATTCGATATTCTAGAGCTAATGGTGTGAACTTTGTTGGCTCCATGCTGCCACAGATTTGTAAAGACTGCTCCAATCAACACCAACCACTGCATGCAAAGCACCACTGTACAGCAACATTGTGATGCTGGCCTACAGGCAGCAGAAATCATGTCTGTGTCGGGGCACAAATGGAATCGTCCCTCCAATCTGACTGGTGCTACATACACTATGCTACATGTCTGAGCAGCATCGTTTCCTCTGGAACCGTACAATTAAACAGTCAAACACCCATGTACCAGCAAAGAGGAGTGCTAACATGATTGAACACAATTTCAACAACAACACTGACAATTTATTGAAAACAATATAAATGATCAATGATATGATATTAATGATCTGATTCTGATATATCATAAAATGGATATGGATCCCATGCTTGCCAAAGCTTTTGATTGTCCTCCCCCTCACAAGATACTGTAATATGTAATCACAACATTATATGAAGAAAAACAAAACTCTTTAATTCTCAAGAGCTCAAAATACAAAAAAGTAAATACATAAACAAATACCAACATCTAGCTGTAACAGCTTGTGCTGCTCCCTTGCCTCCCCTATCCTCTCAAAACTCTGTTCCCAATATGAGTTTGTGATTATTATTTAGGTCTACTTTTTGTTGGAGTCCATTTTGGTTGAATTGTCTCTATGGCTGACATTAATGTTAATATCTGTTTGGTTGCAACATTTCTTTCTGTTACTCTCTGGAAATTTGGACTTGGGGGGTCGTCCATGCAACTGCTGGACCCCCTGCAGTTTGCCTACCGGTAAACAGGTCGGTGGTGTCAAGAAGAGTTGAGCCCACAGAGCTGCCTCGAAAACATGCATACACGATCAGGGGAAGGTCAGGATATAAAAAGCATATAATCAGAAATCAATAGTTAAAGTGTAATCTAAAGATAAAGTGTATGATCGTTACATAACAAATGTTTAATACATAGAGTGATTTAACAAATGTAGACCTGATAATAATAATATGTGTATCTGAGTATAGTGCAGTCTGAGTGTAGAAAGTACGGAGAAAGAGGAAGTAAGCAGGGTGTTGGCTTCAAGGGATGGGGAAATAATGATGGTTGAGAAGAAAAGACACAAAGCACAATAATGATGAAGGATGAGATCAATAATAATCATTTTATAAGCAAATGTGTACTAACCAAACCGATTTAACAAATGTAAAAACTGATTAACAAATGTTCTGTGTGACCGGAGCTGCGATGTAAGAAAAGTGCTTGTCAGGATGACTTGCAGAAATTAGGAGAAGAGTGTTGCAAGGAATGAGTCAGAGGCAGGAAGCCTGGACTTATATGGACATGTTCGAACCCAACATCCTTTCTAGAGGGTGGGGGGGATGAGAGCATGTATTGAGCAGGAGGGGGGCTAACAGCCCAAATGATGAATATAAGGAGACGTTTGCATGCAGCACACTGGGATTTCAACACGAGTGCTGTCCAAATGCACCAGATGAGAAGATACGGACGATTGCAACTGATGTATTGAGGACTTTGTCTCTGTTCACGGAAAGAAGACCGCTGTTCGTGGACAATAAGATTCAAAGACGGAGGTTTTCCTCTCCCCACTGCTCGATTCTCAACATCTGGACAACGGAGAAGACGCAGCAGCCCGAGAAAGACTTTGTACTGAGTTTTGAGGACTGTTGGACGAACTCCGTTGCAGAGCAGGAGGACCGAGGGTCTGGCCAGACCTTCGCTCCTAACAACTCCAAAAGAACCTTTTCATCGCACCTTTGAACATCCAGCTCCAAACCGAGCCGTCTCGGCAACTAAAACTAATGAGTATAATCAGAGAAGAAAATTAACGTAACGAATCGAGTGTAGTGACATTTTATGTGAGCTGTAGCTTTAACCCTTGCAAACTAACCAAATATAACCTGCAATAAATATCTAATCTGCATTTAAAGTAAATTTCTCAAGTGCATTCATTTGCTCAAGTAGTAAAACGTTCCTCGTGGCAGTAAAAAGTTAAAGCCATTGTATGTCTAACAACTGAGTTCTGAAAGGTTATCCTAGAGACCGAATCCACTTAACAACCCCTTACGGTTTTAGCAAGAAGTAATCCTAGCCGTTAAAACCTAACCTGGCATTTACCAAGAGCACGGATCCATAAGAGGGAAGCTGCCATAACCGACGCGACTGGTAGGAGCGCCCGGGGTCAGGGTGGCCCCTCGACCGAGTGCACTCAGACCGGAGGAAGCAGGGTAGACGTCGGGAGTAACGGCAGTTAGAAGAGCCAGGCGAGTTCCCTCGCAAGAACACCAGCTCGACAATCTTTTAATAGAGAGCTGAGTCAGTAAGTAGCCCCGTATCGGGCCAGAAGTACCCCAGGATCTAACAGTGGATAAGGAAGTCAACATGGGACTGCACTACATGCTGCAACACCCCAGGGACATCCCCAGGGACATATTTGCAAGGGCTCTGTTTGTGGACTTCAGCTCTGCGTTCAACACCATCATACCGGAAATAGTTTTACCCAAACTCTCCCAGCTCACTGTGCAGCCTCCACCTGTCAGTGGATCACAAACTTCCTGACTGACAGGACGCAGCAGATGAGGCTGGGAAAAATCACATCCAGTACCCGGTCTATCAGCATTGGTGCCCCCCAGGGATGTGTGCTCTCCCCACTGCTCTTCTCTCCCTCTACACCAATGACTGCACCTCAGACGACCCGTCTGTTAAACTCCTGAAGTTCGCCGATGACACAACAGTCATCGGCCTCATCAGGGACGGTGATGAGTCTGCGTACAGATGGGAGGTTGAACAGCGGGTCCTCTGGTGTGGTCAGAACAACCTGGAGCTGAACAAGCTCAAAACTGTGGAGATGACAGTGGACTTCAGGAGGAGCCCCCCAAAACTACCCCCCCTCACCATACTCAACAGTACTGTGTCTGCTGTGGAGACCTTCAGGTTTCTGGGATCCACAATCTCCCAGGACCTGAAGTGGGCTCCCAACATCGACACCATCAGGAAAAAGGCCCAGCAGAGGTTATACTTCCTGCACCAGCTCAGGAAGTTCAACCTGCCTCAGGAGCTGCTGATTCTGTTTTACTCAGCCATCATCCAAATGAAGGTTTTAATGAAATGAACACCCTACCTGCAGTTCAGCTGAAGGATCCATAAAGTTGTGGGGGTACTGGAGACCTTGACCATATCGAATAAATTATGAAATCAGAGGATTACCAAGGGATTCTAAAGCAAAATGTGCCCAGCGTAAGATAATTGGTTTGGGTCGAAGATCATGGGTTCTCCAACACGATAAACACCAATAGCACCCAATAGTGGTTGAAAAGGAAAGAAATGACCAAATGGCCAGCAATGAGTCCTGATCTCAATATCATTGAAAAACTTTGGAGGTAGCTTAAATCTTGCATTGGTGAAAGGAATCCTGCAACCTTCAAGAACCTGAACAAATAGCAAAGGATGAGTGGAGAAACTACCAGCTGTCAGGTGCAAGAAGCTTATGGATGGCTACAAGAAACATTTGGAGACAGTCATCATTGCCAAAGGGTGTGCAACCAAATATTAACGAAGGGTGCCTTCATTACTGTCCATGTCATATTTTCAATTTGTTCCTTGAAATTATACCTTGACAAATAGTGTTTCTTTGCTAAATTACTTTGGACATCCTATTTAAATATTTTGATGATACAAATGTGGTACATTGCTGTCTATTTCTGAAGATATTGTACAGGTTATGAAAAGAAAACAGCAGTGCCAATAACGGTGGCCAAAACCGGATGGTTGCCTGTGAAAAGCCAGGGCACTGTGACTTCTGTGATTCTGAAATCTTCTTCTGGCACACTACTTCCCTTTAACCAGGTGACAGTGATGGTTTATGAAGTGCTTGAAACCTGCAGGAAACTATTCCACCTTGGTCTTCTTATCCCAGCAATGTCACACCCACTGTCAGTTGTTGTTTATAGATGGTTTTAACAAGAGCTTATTCTTCTGTTTACAGTGTGTCCTCAGTGATGCTGCAAGTGTTTGTTTTCCACAAAATACCAATTAACCCCATCGTCAGCTCGCCTCCTCTATGTTGGTATATGGGATTACACACCAGATGACTTGGCACTGTTCCTGCAATCAAAGTCTACAACATGACATTTCAAATCGGCCCCAGTGATATTTAGTTGGTGTGCTTCTCCTGAATGTAATATAATGGATTACAAAGCACCGCTGAATGCAAGAAGCTTCAAAGTTCAGATCAGTATATGTTTTATCATGAATATTGTCCTGTTTTACTGGACAGTGGGAGTGACCCATATTTACATGCTGTTAGATTAAGCATGTAGATTAAGTGTCTATCTGCTGCAGACAAAGACCAGAAGTCTAAAGGTAGACAGACACATTTCTTGCAATATTTTGGACAGGGAATTTTAAAATAAAAAAATATGAATTGTGATTCTAATGCGCAGGTCAGACTACGTAACATATTGGCTTGACCCGGCAGATACTGGGTGTCAGATAATGCAGCTTGGTCAGTGCTCCTCTGTGTCTGACACTGATGCTCATTTAGCATGTGTATGCAATGCAGCCAGCCACAGCATGTCACGCAGAGCAACTGATATAGTTTAAAGTGAGAGGTAGTCCAAATAAGTTGGGCGGGAGGATCAAATAAACACAAGGCTAAAGTCCAGGAGGCTGCAGTTTCTTTCCCCGTGCTAAACTATAAAGTTGACTTTTTTTCACGTCAATCGTTACTCACCTAATGCCGTGTTCACACCGGTCGCGTTGATTTTTTGACGCGCGTCGAGATTACATACAAAGTCTATGCACAGACGCGATGAGACTGGCACGCCGCGATTTTGCGATGCCGCGGCGCGTTGGACGCGTTATTGCAGTGCGGTGGACGCGGTGGACGCCGCAAAATTGCCAACGCGCGAGTTGAAATTTTTCAACTTCAGCGACATAATCGCGTGACGCTGTGGCGCGATAGCCTATCAGCGTTGAGTTGCTGCCCCCGTCATCAGTGCCGTAGCTCATGCCGGTGCTGAATCGCAAACAACAATGGAGGACAAATTAATAGTGGCGGCTTGTAGCTTCCCCGAGCTCTACGATACGTCGTCGTATCTCTACCGCGACCGAACTAAAAAGGATATGGCATGGAGGAAAGTAGGTGAGGACGTCGGACAACCTGGTAAGTTATTATTATGTCTTTGTTACTTGATTCTAGCTATCGGTTGTAATTTACTAACTAGCTATATGAACCATGTTAGCATGAAAGCTAGCCCAACCACCGGCTTTCACACTAAATACGTGCGTTCCTTGTCAGATGAGATTTGCCGACGGAAGTGGAAGACTCTCAGGGACACCTATTTGAGAAAGAGGAGAGAGGAGACAGAGAGAAAGAGTGGCTCAGGAGCAGGGCCATCAAAGAAGTGGAAGTACTCTGCGGTTATGTCTTTCCTCAACCCCTTCGTGACTCCCAGGGAGAGTAGCGGTAACATGGGGAGGGTCGAGGGAGACAGTACCGCAGAGTACTTCACAGATGCAGGACCAGACCAGGACGACATGTCAGAGGCAGCAACAGGGCCATCTGAGATTGACAGGAGAGGTTTGTTGAAGTGAAGACACAAAAGCACAGCATAGTTAAGTCATACAGAAAATATTACTACAGCTGAAGTAGTAACGACAGGCCAAAGCAGTGCAAGAGGTTTGTTTTTTTCATTTGGCAAAGCCTGGTTCTGTATAGTCTTCATACTTATTAAAAAAAATGTTTCATGGGCAAAAATAAGTTATAATAAAGGAGCTTTGAACCCTGGGCTCCGGATCTTAAACCACTATACTGTCATAGCTTTGAAGGCAAATTACTATTTAATTAAAGCAGCACTTTTGAGTCATAAAATTGTTTTATTGTTCATGTTCAAAGATGAAACAGATTGGTCATCAGAGGACGGTGAGGAAGAACCTCAAGGTGCTGCTGCTCCTCCTCCTCCTCCTGCTGCTCCTCCCGCTCCTGCTCCACCCATGGGTATGTACATCACAAAAGTTGGATTGCATTTTTTTGTATGAATACAATTTATGCATTCATGGTATGTTTTTCACAATTACAAATATTTACTTTACAAGCTATTGTAGTGATGGGATGCAATAGTTTCACGAAATATGTTGTTTCCATGTCATACAGGAAAAAGAAGGGCCCCAAAAAGGCCAAGAGGGATCGAGAAGCAGCAGGAGATAGAGAAGCGCCTTCTGCAGGCATTGGAGAGAGACACCCCTGCTCCACCAGCTCCACCAGCTCCACCACAATCTGAGGATGAACTCTTCATGAGGAGCCTGGTTCCTTCCCTGGAAAGATTGCCACGCCAGCAAAAGGAATATATAAAATTGCAATTTCACAAATTAATTTATGATGCCAGCACTGTGGTGCTGAATTTGGAACATTTGGAACATTTGGATTAGACATCTGGGGGACAATCTTTCCAGGGAACGAACCAGGAATAAAAAAAAAACAATTAGTTTGTATTTTGTAACAATTAGTTTGTTTTTTGTATATGTTTTTCTATACATTTTCAATAAATAAATGCACTTCATTTCATGTTACTTTGTCCATGTTCTTTATTGTAGTTTTACAAGAAAACTTAAGGATACAACTATATATATATATATATATATATATATATATATAGTGAAGGACACACTGCTACAACATATATTAAGTAACATTGCAGGAGGTTTGCTCAGTAGTAATGTGTGGGTGGCTCTTAAAAGAGCCGTTTTGGATGTGCTTGGGCATTACACGGTGTCTTGCCATGGGAAGATCTGGAATTAGCAGGGGCTTTGAGGACAACATGCTTTCCATCCAGTGCTCCACAGCAGAGAGGAAAATTCCACCGCTCCTCAAACTGCACAGCAATTGATCTCCACTCCTCTGTGGTGGGCACAGCCATGAACTCCTCCACAAGGCAGTCCCAAATAGCTGTGGCAACATCTGGGACAATACCGGAGACAGTGGAGACCCCGACACGGAAGCTGTTTGCGATGGTCCTAAAGGAGTCACCAGTAGCAAGATATCTGCAGCACAGAAGAACATTCAATTTAACAGAGTTATTGAACATACTGTAGCTGCTAATAGAAGTCGTTTTTATTGATATGACTGCACAGCTGCTGTCATGAATAATAAACATCTTAAATGCTGGTGATTTTCGTAAGATTACGTTATTTTGAGTATTGTCGGACTTCGGATCCATCATGGATCCAAACTCCATTCAGAAAAACTATGTTAAAGTGGCTTCCTTGCCCTGTTGTGGACCGACAAAGCCTGAACTTATTTCATTCTTTCATTAATTCATTTTATGGAACTGCCACTCACCGGAGACAGACGGACAGGCGCTCCGCAGCTGAGATGGAACGCCTGTAGTAGGTGTCCAGTCGACAAATCCTGGGACCGACCCGAGCCAACAGGTCATCAAACTGGCTAATGGTTAGCCTCATGTAGCGCTGGAAGCGGCAGTCATCCAGACGTAGTTCCTGGAGAAGTCTGTGAAATTCACCGAGCTGTGTGCGCCTACGGATGCTGTTATGGACCCAGAGACGACGGCGTTTGGCATTCCGACGTTTGAGGGACTTCCACAACACGTACAGAGTAGAAATTGTCCTTATTCCTCCGGTTGACGGCGGAAAACAATGGCGGCCAGATCGAGGCTTCCAGGACGATAAACCACGCCCCCTCTCCGGCGCTACGAGATTTTGCGGCGTCTGGTGTGAACACGACCGGCGGCGCGTTGGACGCGATTGTGCAGTGCGTTGGACGCTTTTTTGCAGTGCGTCAAAAAATCAACGCGACCGGTGTGAACGCAGCATAAGTCATGAGTGTCATTAGTCACATGAGCCTTAGGCCATGACTATTCACGTACACTTCGCATGCGTGTGGGTGCCGATGTAAACAGGAAGTAGATTGGTTGTGTCACGAATTCCCCTTCTTATTAGTTTGTTTTCATCCTGTCTGCCTGTTTTATTAACTCTCCTGTCATTTCAGATCCTGCCATTCACACCTGATCATCTCTCATTCCCCTCACCTGGTCCTCCTCACCCATCTCACCTGCAGCCCATTCCCTCATTAGCCCTCACTATTTAGGTCCCCTCACTTGCACTTGTTCCCTGCCAGATTGTCTTGTGTGTTATTGCCAAGTTCTCCATTGTATCTTTATATTGTTCCTGATCTGCCTGTTCCGACCCTGTCTGCCTGTTTTCGACCTTGAATTTTTGCCTGCCCCTTGTTGGATTTGTTCGGCTGTTTAACTGTCCGCCCGGTTTTGACCCTCCCTGCCTCTTTTACTCAAGTAAAAGAACTAAACTTGTATTTTGTCTCTGAGTTGTGCTTTTCCGTCAAACGTAAAGCTTTTGATAACTTTAATCGCAGCTGTCTTGAGATTGTACTGACCATATTTGAAGTGGATCTGACCAATTCCCTAGGAGGTGTTCGTTAAATTATGGTGACTAGAAATAGGCCAAAATCTATCGAAAAATGACACAAAAATCAAAATGGCCGACTTCCGGTAGGGTTTAGAGCAGCGGTTCCCAAACTTTTTAGGCCGCGCACCCCCTTCTACATCCCGACCGGGCAACAGAGCCTTTTAAGCCTTCATAGAGAACAGTTTGCTCGCGCGTGGCATTTGTTTACAAGATTTAATCCGCTGTTAAATGTTGCAGTGTGAACACAAACCGAACAAAGGAGCAACTGCAACAAAGCAAACGAACTGAAGGTGTGAAAACGCCCTGAAACACTGCAACAAAGTTTCAATAACTTTCAGTGACACAAGGCGTCACTTTTAAAGAGCAATACGGATGTGAGGACACACGCACAGGCTCAGAGGCAGATTATCACATTTAATTTACAATTAATGAGCGACTAATGTAGCCAGGATGTCTTCGGACAAAGCATCGATGCGGCGCGACACAGTGTTGTTGGACACCGGGATCATGTCCAACTTTTTTGCTTCTTTCTCCCCAATCATACATTCCACCATCTCTCTGGCAGCTGGCAAGCTCACGTCTTCGGCGATTGTGTGCGGTAGCCCCTTTCTCGCTATTCTGTAACCAGATATGAAGCCCGTAGTGCGTCATTTATAGACCAACACATGAATGAGACTGCAGTTGTTTTTGGCTGTTTTGTAACTCCTCCAATTTCGATATAAACAATGTAAGGGGCTTTTGACTTGTACTGGCATGCTTGGTGTTCAGGTGGCGACATAAATAAGAGCTTCAGACTGTTAGCCAGAACCTCACTGCACACCACGCACTGTGGCTTTGGGCAATCTGCGTTGCCAATCCAAGTGAAGCCCAGACACACATACTTTTCATCATATTTCCTCTTTTTTTCCCAGTCTGATGCTCACTCTCGTTTACTCTTTTTTCACCTTGACTCCGCGATGGGCCGATGTGCTCCCGATTTGTCTGTGCTATCCCTTCCTCCTTTTCGGTCTCCTCCGTCTCATCTTCCTCTGACTCTGGCTCGATTTCTTCTCCCGGTCTCTCCCCAACTGCACCTCTCCGTTCCCCTCGCCTCCGATTCCTCTCTCTCTCTCTGTCCCTCTCCTCTTTTATGACTGATAGCTTCAGATGTCCCACCTGACAGTTTTTAAATTAAAATTACATTTTCTTTTTATATTTAATATTATTACACCATCAGACCACCATTACACTTTTCCTCTCGCGCACCCCCTAGAGGCAGCTCGCGCACCCCTGGGGGTGCGCGAGCTGCACCTCACTTTGCTGCACCCCACTTTGGGAATCCCTGGTTTAGAGCATGGTCCCAAGAAACTTATATTTAAGTCTCCATAGGATACAATACATGTGCCTACCAAGTTTCATACATGTAGTGCTGGGGCTGCTCTTTTGAAATATTGTAGGCAATAGAGGCAATTTAAAACGGCCAAACCAAAAAAACATAAAATATTTCTTCCAATAATGTTTGACAAATGTACGAAGTTCCATGAGTTTGAGCATCCAAAGCCACTAAACCATCAGCTTCCTTTTTCATGGCGAGCAATGCATTGCCACGGGAACAGCATTCTATGAAAATTGAACGCTGTATTCATATTCAATATATTCATGATGATGCATCATCAATGTCTTAAGGCTATCCTTACCAAATTTGAGATTAATCAGGTCACCTGGCGAGGAGGAAAAAATAAAAGTATAAAATGACATTTCCTTTAGCCAGTAGGCTAAAGGAAATTGAAGGAAATTTTTTCAATTGAAGTTTTTTCAAACTTGAAGTAGCATCATGCATAAGCAGTTTTGTGCAGATTGGATAATGTACCTTCGAGTTATAATAACTTGACGTGGCGGCAAAATAGCCACGAAAAGAGATATCAAAAAGCTGTAGATAGCTTTTGATGACGTAGATTCAATAATGATTCAAAGCAAATTTGGTAGTAATTGGACCCAGCATGTAGGAGGAGTTTGCAAAAATGTAGGGGGTGCTAGAGAGCCATTGTTTTACACACAAATATGCAAATTATGGCAGATGGTTTTCTTTACCAGACCTGACAAGTGTGGAAAATTGGTGAGTTTTCATGCATGGGAAGTACCCCAAAATGCTCCCTTCCCACAAAAATAAAAATCGGAATAATAATACCCCTTACAATTTCAATAGGGCCTTCGCTGGCCCAACGTTATCGGTTGCTCGGGCCCTAATAATGGTGTTAAATTAAGCTGTGATGAGTTTTCATTGTTAATTTACCATCTCAATTATATTTTGATGCCTCCATGACCAAGTTAAGCAAATGAGACAACTATGTACAAGAGAAGATGTTCACTTTGTCTAATATGTAGCTTGACAGAGTTCTCCATATGTGCCCTCGTGTTCTCATGTTTCCTTACCTCCTCATCCCTCACTCCCTACCCTGGTGTTCTCATGTTTCCTTACCTCCTCATCCCTCACTCCCTACCCTGGTGTTCTCATGTTTCCTTACCTCCTCATCCCTCACTCCCTACCCTGGTGTTCTCATGTTTCCTTACCTCCTCATCCCTCACTCCCTAACTGTCCGTGCTGGATCCGTCCCCGTTGTTTTAAAAAGCTAAATAAGTTATTAGCATGACGTCATCCAGCGCGCCAAACCTGTCTGGTGTACAGCTAGTACAGAAGCTTCATGTACTGCTTCCCTTTCCCGCGAGTCTGCTGTCTGATTGTGAGGTCAGGCTGATCTGATATCAGCTCTTTCGCTGCAGAATCTCCTCAAAGTTCTCCTCTCAAACGGGTCTTGGAGGAGCAGTGCTCGCACTTGCCTTGCCTGTAGAGACTAGTTCTGACAAGGACGCGTAGTTTTGGCCGATAAAAATTTTTCCCCAAGTTGAATGTATTTGAGGACGCTGATTCGCTAAAGTGTATGTCATACATTCAGATCTTGAATTAGCAATTGGCTAAACTGCTTCATAGACCCGCCTCCTGTGGGCGAGTTCTCCAGCGCCCCAGAGCAGCTGAGACATGCAGAGAGGCAGAGAGGACGAGCAGGGAGCATATATTTTGTGCAGATATCATATTTCACATATATTACTGGGTGCATTCCATACTTGTATAATTTCTGATTAGGGCCCGAGCACCAATGTAGTCGGAGTGGAGGACCTATTGTTCTTCTAATGTTTATTATTATTATTATCAAGGCCCGAGCACCGACATAGTCAGAGCGGAGGACCTATTGTTCTTCTAATGTTCATTAGGGCCCGAGCACCGACGTCCATTAAGCTTCATGTTTGATGGAATGTGGCGTGGCGGCCATTTTATGTGATTCGCCGATAAACAAGCTGATGTAACTCCACTGGACTTGCTCAAATCTGTCCCAAACTTTCCATACTTGATTACAGTCATGGCCTGAGGATGTCTACAAGCCAATTTGTAGTCATAGTCATAGCGCCACTAGCAACAGGAAGACAGCGTTATGTGAAAAACGACATCCGATTTACATGACATTTACATGATGTGGTCTGTACTTGATGTAGAGCAACATAATGCATGTTTGCACGTGTTCTCTCGCGCTACATAGTGGATACAGGAACTGGTGGAATATTTGCACTTCATATTTTCCAGCGTCGCACAGTCTAAGCATAAAAATACCATCCGGGATGCGTTGTCTGATGGTCGAAGACATTCGCGCCGTGTCTGCAGGTGTCCCGCCAGAACCCCCGAGACGCGGGAAGGTGCGAGGGCCCGTACATCGCTGCTTGCAGCTTTAATTATTATTATTTTTACTCTTTATTTTTTGTGGCTGAAGAGGGGGCCAGCCTCCACTGCTCTGTTGCCATGTGAGTCGTGAACTGTCGTTAGTCACATGACTCACATGAGTCGTCAGTCAATCAAGTAAACATCAATCATACTCTTTTCTTAAAATATACTAAATGGTTTTTGTTGCCTAATCCTACCTTTGTGTGAAGACAAAAGTTTATTTTGAAAAGACACTGCATGTATATATGTAAGCATATATTTATATGCTGTCACTGCCGCTACAGGGTTAGCTGCATAGTTTGAATCTTAGGAGCACTGGCCACGCCGTGCTATTTGATGCAGTGGTGTGAGAATGTGTTGGCTAGGAATGAAAACCAACGTGTGGGGTTACAACTGTTGGTTTTAGTTACTCCTCGTGGTAAACAATCCTCACAGCATCTGGGGTGTTTCATAGAGTAGAAGAAGAGAATTAAAGTTGGATTTTATTTCAATGAAGCTGTAACAATTTGACCCCTCACCCTCAGGTCAACATCATTATAGCCCCAAAACACTTCTGCTTCCACCCAGCAGAACGCTGTTCCTTCCCGTGTCAGACGAGAAGTCAATGTTGATTTGTCATCTAACTTGCGTACTTCAGTTTCCGAAAACCAACTAAATATTTCACCGTACTTAGTTTCCTGAACCAAACTAAGTAAATGGTTTTGTTGCTCAAACCGAACTGAGTTGTTTCCTGTGAAGACTGTACACATGTAACAAGTGGAAATTGATACTTGCTGCTGGCTTTTCATAAGATATCATACGAACCGTTGTATGAGGATACGCTGCTCTCTGCAAAGTCACAGCAATAGTATGGTCACAGGGTAGTAACATCTACCTCGAGATACGTGTTCATCTTCATTACCACAGACCTTTATCCTACTGGCATCTGCCACTGTAGTCTATCAGTGGAGTTGACTGGATGCACTTTCTATATAACACTTTCTATGTTTTTATTATGTTTAATCATATGTACTGATAGTACTGCTGTACTGTAACAACATTTGGAACAGGATATACAACCATTTTCTATGCAGCTTGCCTGTGCTGCACTTAGTTAGACGATGACACTTTTTTAACATTTGGTCAGTCTACTTGTAATAAGAAGTACTACTACAGATGTCTAATGTGTTCTATAGGATATAACCCTGATGATGTCACAAGAACAGTTCAGTACCAAAGTATGACCAACAATGAAAGCTGTTGTCAGAGAGTTCTGTGTAGACTATTCATGTCATTTTAAATGCTTCAAGGGGACAACCCAAATGCAAGTCAGGTTTGTTGTATTGGGGTTGCAGAAGTTTCAGAATCAAATCAATCCATAACTGTCGGCATGGCCAATGAGCCAGTTCCATCAATACCACCAGCCACTCTGCAGTGTTGGTTGCTTAGTTTTATTACAGTAAACTTCATTTTTTAAAGTCAATATATGAATTAACAATACTAGACAAGAACATATCAACTTATGTCAAATAAAAAAGAATGACATTTGAATGTGGTTCAAATACAGTATGTAGAAAGTAATTTCAGTCAGACTCAACAGCATCACTACTGGCACTATAATCATTACCAGTTCAAAGAACGCTCTCCTGATGGAGGGTATTTAAAGACACTGTACAGTCACTGTACATACCACACATGTTCCACATTCTACCAGTATATTACTGAACACACTATCCAAGCCATGTCAGTCAGAACGCTGCAGTCTGCTGAGTGTGCCCGGTGTGTGTTTCTGTCAGCAGGAGAAGCAGCACCATGGCTGAACAGTCCAACATCTTCATTCATCAGACCATACCTAACATCAAAGGCAGCCAAACTCTTTCTGCATGCCATCATCACCTTGTCTTTAATGTTTTACATGGGCTTGCACCTCCCACACTGAATCAGTTCATAATACAAAGGGGGCTGTGTTACTGTTCGAAAAATCTTACTCGACACCGATGTAAAAATCATATATCGGGACATTTATTCTTGCAAGAAGGAAACGGAGTTGAAACCCAAACAGGTTGTGCTTCAAGTGAAAGGTCTGTCTCTGATATATATACTGCAGATATCACGGAACAGAATCATGGACATCAGTTGGATCCGTTTCTTTGATCATTTGTTCTCTCAAGGGTCATTTTATCCTAATCTCGGAAGACGTCATGGTTGCAAATCAGCCTACGTATATACTGATGTGAATACAAGAGATTTACTATCAACCCTTGACGCCCGGTCATAAGTAAACAAACAGATGAGAAAGACAACTGAGACACTTTAATGAAGAACACAGCTGAAGATTGCTTCACACAAGGACACAGACTTTATGGAATCAGCTGCCTAGATTACAGTGGCGAAACAAAAACATTGTTTAAGTTTTTCCAACAGTTACGATACAGACATAGCAAGTTTTAGCAAACAGTCTTCTCATTCAGAGCCACCCACTACTGGAACAGTCTTCCTATAGTTAATAGATAGCACTAAATCCCGAACATTTAAACAAAAATGAAGACGGGGCTTAAAGCAAACCAAACCTCTAATCATGAGTAATCTCTGGCACTATATTATATACCGTCATTGTTTTTACAAATCTGATACTGTTGTAATGTATTTATGTATTGTATTGTGCTATATTGTGCTGTACAGTGTTGTACTGTAGTTTTTTTCTGTTGAATTGTACTGATATTATTAGGCCACTAAATTGTAACTAGAAAATACATTTCCTGCTGAAAATGCGTTGGAATGCTGAAATTTGAAATGAATTGCAAAAACATTGCTGAAAATAGATATCCAATTTTTCAAAAATTGCAAAAAGCTTAATAATTCAAAAAGTTTAAAGATTCCAACTATGAAAAGTCATATCACCCCTCTCCTGAAAGAGCTGAACATTTTGATGTTCTAATGGTTTCTGTGGCTTAAAAAATTTCATCAGTGGTGATATTTGTAGTAGTAGAAGTTGTAGTAGAAGTATTATTCGTAGAAGTATTGGTAGCATTGGAAGAAGTACTAGTAGTAGCAATAGTGATATTTGTAGTTGTAGTAGAAGTATTATTAGTCGTAGAAGTATTAGTAATTAGAAGTTGTAGAAGACGTAGTATCAGCAGTCATAGTAATAGCTGTAGTGTTGGTCGTAGTATTTAATATAACAGTAGTAGTAGTAGTAGTAGTAGTAGTAGTAGTAGTAGTAGTAAAAGTAATGGCAGTATTTGAAGTAGCAGTAGTAGTAGTATGCTTTTAATGGTTTTATGTGAAGCACTTTGAATTACCTTGTTGTAGAAATATGCTATACAAATAAACTTGCCTTGCCTAGTACTAGTAGCAGTCGTTCTAATAGCTGTAGTAGTATTAGTACTGGTAGTAGCATGAATAGCAGTTGTAGTATAAGTAATAGTAGTAGTGGCAGTAATAGCAGTAGAGGTAGTAATAATATTGATGGTAACAGTAATAGCACTAGTAATAGTAGCAACAGCAAAAGTTGTAGTAGAAGTAGTAGCAGCAGTAGTAGTAGTAATACTCGAAATATTAGCAGCAGTAGTAGTTGTCGCAGTATTTGTAAGAGCATTCATTATTTCAACAAAAAAGCCTAATTTTGAGCTTAATGTTTACATACAGTTAATCCATGGGGCTTTTATTTGGAAAGGGTGGGGCTGGGTGGGGGAGGGAGGGGAGAGGAGACATAATCATCATGTTTGACACACATAAACAGAGGTTATTAAATGACAGGCTTCATCACAAGCAGTTCAGTTAGAATTCACTCTCTGGGGCTTTTATTTTGAAATGGAGTGTGGGGGAGAAGGGGAGAGGAGACAGAATCATAATGTTCGATAAACACAAACCGGTTATTAAATGACAGGCTCATCACAAGCATTTCAGTTAGGATTCATTCTGTGGGGCTTTTATTTAAAAATGGCGTGTGTGTGGGGGGGGGGGGGGTGGAGGAGGGCGAGAGTGAGAGAGCGAGAAGAAAGAGAGTGAGAGAGCGAGTAGAAAGAGAGTGAGAGAGCGAGTAGAAAGAGAGTGAGAGAGCGAGAAGAAAGAGAGTGAGAGAGCGAGAAGAAAGAGAGTGAGAGAGCGAGAAGAAAGAGAGTGAGAGAGCGAGAAGAAAGAGAGTGAGAGAGCAAGAAGAAAGAGAGCGAGAGAGCGAGAAGAAAGAGAGCGAGAGAGCGAGAAGAAAGAGTGAGAGAGCGAGAAGAAAGAGCGAGAAGAAAGAGAGTGCGAGAGCGAGAAGAAAGAGCGAGAAGAAAGAGAGCGAGAGAGCGAGAAGAAAGAGAGCGAGAGAGCGAGAAGAAAGAGAGCGAGAGAGCGAGAAGAAAGAGAGCGAGAGAGCGAGAAGAAAGAGAGCGAGAGAGCGAGAAGAAAGAGAGCGAGAGAGCGAGAAGAAAGAGAGCGAGAGAGCGAGAAGAGAGAGAGCGAGAAGAAAGAGAGCGAGAGAGCGAGAAGAAAGAGAGCGAGAGAGCGAGAAGAAAGAGAGCGAGAGAGCGAGAAGAAAGAATGAGTGAGTGAGAGAGAGAGAGAGAAGAAAGAATGAGTGAGTGAGAGAGAGAGAGAAGAAAGAATGAGTGAGTGAGAGAGAGAGAGAGAGAGAAGAAAGAATGAGTGAGTGAGAGAGAGAGAGAGAAGAAAGAATGAGTGAGTGAGAGAGAGAGAGAGAAGAAAGAGAGTGAGTGAGAGAGAGAGAGAGAAGAAAGAGAGTGAGTGAGAGAGAGAGAGAGAGAGAAGAAAGAGAGTGAGTGAGAGAGAGAGAGAGAGAGAAGAAAGAGAGTGAGTGAGAGAGAGAGAGAGAGAAGAAAGAGAGTGAGTGAGAGAGAGAGAGAGAAGAAAGAGAGTGAGTGAGAGAGACAGAGAGGGAGCGAGAAGAAAGAATTCGTGAGAGAGAGAGAAGAAAGAATTCGTGAGAGAGAGAGAGAGAGAGAGAAGAAAGAATTCGTGAGTGAGAGAGAGAGAGAGAGAAGAAAGAATTCGTGAGAGAGATTGATTTTACAAAAACACTTTATTTACATTTTTAAACTTTTACAATCAGTTCAACTTAAAGTGCAGATGCGTTCAATCAATTATTTCATTAAAAATGGTGCAAGGAGCAGTTCATCATTTTCCACAGAACATAAAATATTTTCATGACACCAACAATCTTTAAAAGCGTCTAAATCCCCAACATGTTTATAAAATCTGAACTCCAGCCAGAGTCTTGCCCTTATGTTTATTAAAAACACGTCCTTGTCCTTCTGCCCATCTCTGTTTTCCACCCTGTTCTTCCTACTAACATATATTGCCATCTTTGCCTCTCCTGTTAAAAAATTTAGGAGCTGCCACTTTTCTCTTTCTCTCTGCCTGTAGCCAGCTCCCATGATAAAAACCTTGTTATCAAAAGCGATGTTAAAAAGACTAAAAACCATGGTTAAAAGAGAGAAGAGATCTGTGAGTCTCTTGCACTCTATAAAAACATGGAAAATAGTCTCTCCAAAACCACAAAAAGGACAGTTATTAAAAACAGCAGGGTTTAAAACAGAGATAAAAGCATTGCAGGCAATGGCACCGTGTAAAATCCTCCACTGAAGATCCCCAGCTCGTTTTTTGAGGGGAGGTTTATACAGAACCCTCCACTGGGCGTTCCCGTCCAGTTTTGCTGACCATACGGTGGAGGGTCTGTTGCTCAGCCCGACCTTGTGGATGCTTTTCACGCAGTTCATATACAAAGTCTTTTTGTTGGCTTTCCGCAATGTTAGTTTTGTCTCGTCCATGACTTTTAGCAGGGGGCCGGTCAGTTTTCCCAGCCCTGGGCTCAAGTTTATCTCTGGGAAAGGGTCGGTGGGATCAGGTTCCTTAGTTTTTCCACAGTACATCCCCAGGAGGCTCCACTCCTCGCCCGTCAGCTTCCGGGTCCAGAGCTCCAGGATCCTCTGGGCCAGCCGATTGGAATGGAGCCCCAGCAGAGAGCCCAGGGCCTGAGCATCGTTCAGCACCGGCCCCACTGCATCCACCACTTGTCTCAACGTCAGGGTGCCAGACCGGATGAGCGCCGCCGTCAGGCCTGGTGTCGTTTCGCTGCCTACATCCAGTCTGGCCCCGTAGATCAATGGCTCTCTCAACAACCAGTGCAGAGAGTCGGCTGGAAGGCACCTGTGCTTGGTAAAAAGAGCCCATGATTTTAAAACACTTTGGTAAAACAGAGGCAACCCTTCTAAATTTAAAAATGCAGAATCGGTTAAAAACAGAACATCATCCAACCCCAAGTAATTGGCACGTCTCAGGATGCTGCTGGCCACGCCTCTCCACACTAGATCTGTCGGACCTGCCAGGTATTTTTGTATAAACTGTAGTCTAAAAGTGGCAGTCCGACTGGCCAGATGGATGAGGCCCTGTCCCCCCTCCTCTCTGGTTAAAAACAGCACCCCCTGTGGCACCCAGTGCATACCCCCCCAAAAGAAATCCACCATTTTTTTCTGGATATCAGCCAGTAGGCCGGAGGGGGGGTCTGCACAATTCAGTTTGTGCCACAGTTGGGATGCAACCAGGTTGTTTAAAACCAGCACTCTACCTCTAAAAGACATGTGAGGGAGCAGCCATTTCCATTTTTCCATCTTTCCTTCGATCTTTTCTGTGACGGTCTCCCAGTTTTTGTTTACAGTGTTCTCATCCCCCAAGAACACTCCTAGATATTTTAACCCGCCTCTACTCCATATGAGGTCTTGGGGGAGAGCCGGGAGACCGCCACGCCACCCACCGACAGCGAGGGCGTCACTTTTCTTCCAGTTAACCCTCGCTGACGATGCTACACTAAAATCCCTCACAATGTCGGTTAAAAGATCCACGTCTCTCCGGTCTCCAATAAAAACAATGAGATCATCGGCATAAGCCGATAAAATCAAGTCTTCATTAAAACCAGGTAAAACCAGACCCCCCAACCTAGAGCGGACTTTACAGAGGAGGGGCTCCAGGGAGAGTGCATAGAGCATCCCCGACAGAGCACAGCCCTGCCGGACACCTCTACACACTCTGAAAGGAGCACACAGACCACCGTTCAGTTTCAGCACACTCTCAACGTCATTGTACAGCACCTTGATCTTGGCTATGAAACCAGCGCTGAACCCAAACCTCTCCATTACTGTCCAGAGAAAGCCGTGTTCAATGCGGTCAAAAGCCTTTTCCTGGTCTAGAGAAATCAGACCAGTATCTAAACCCAAAGAACTGGAGACATCCAAAACATCCCGAATTAGGTGAACATTGTCCACCATAGACCTGCCGGGCACACAGTAGGTCTGGTCCCGGTGGATAACCTGCTCCATAGCCCTCCCCAGCCTGGAGGCCAAGACTTTGGACAGAATCTTGTAATCCACACAGAGCAGTGACACGGGCGCCAGTTCCTAATCTCCTGCAGGTTCCCCTTTTTTGGCAGCAGTGTGAGGACTGCTCTCCTGCAGGACACTGGCATGGAGCCAGAGGCCAGACACTCTTTAAAAACATCTAACACATCCTGTGCTAAGATGTCCCAGTAGGCTCTAAAAAACTCTACTGTTAGGCCATCGATGCCAGGAGCCCGCCGCCCCTGCATGCTCTGCAGGGCAGTCTGTAGCTCCTGCATCTCTAGGGGGCCCTCGAGCTGTGAGTTGGTCCCCTTTGAGACCTGAGGTAGTCCCTTGCACCATTAACATTTAAAACCCCTACTCTAAAAATGTCCATGATGAGTAGGTTAAAAACAAATAAAACACATAAATTAATTAGAAACCTATTTGCTCTCATCATCCACTAAACTTCTTTTTGCTTTCTGCACCAGTGTTTTTAATCTGAAGCCTTCCTGTTCCGTTATACCAGACTTCATTTTATTCATTATGTGAAGTCTAGCCGAGGAACAAAATAATTTAAGATCTGGAAATTCTTCTGTTATTTTTACATGATGTCTGTTTTTTGTTTGCTGTAAAAACTTTTTCATTCTTTCAGCAGTGTAAGTGTTTTTTTGCTGGCTGTTGCTGAGAACTATGTCACTGCTGTCAGAAAAACACTCACTGTCATCTTCCTCCTCACTGTTTACTTTCTGTCCCTCTTCTTCATCTATCTTACTCGTTTTTGCTTCACTTATTCAATTTTTGCCTCCTGCCCTTCACCTGTCTGTTCCTCCTCTTCCTCACCTGTCTGCTTCTCTTCACCTGTCTGTTCCTCCTCTTCCTCACCTTTCTGCTTCTCTTCACCTGTCTGCACCTCCTCTCCTGCTTGCTTCATCTGCTCGCTGTTTTTTCCTGTTGTGTTTTTTTGTTTAGTGCTCTGAGTGTCTTGACTCTCCTCAGGTTCAAGCTCAGCCACTTCTTCTCCTTCATTCACCCCCTCACTACTTTCTCTGTTTTCATGCACTTCCTCCACCTCTCCTTTCTCCTTCTCTGTTTGTTCAGAGCTCACCCCATCTTTCCTTTTTTCTTTATCATTTTTTTTCTTCAACCCCTCATCATCTTCCTGTCTTTTTTTCTGTTTCTGCCTGGTTCGAACCAGCATCTTTCTTCCCTTTTTCTGCTTCCTCATCCCCAGTTTTCCCCCACGCTTTTTCCTTCTCCGCACCTTTCCTCCCGGTACTCCGTACATGGAGTTGTGTTCTGTGTCCCCAGAACAAAATAGGAACCTGCCCAAATTAGGAGTCCAGATGTGTCCTGATCCTTGATTCAACAGACTGGTTTGATTGGTGGAACGTAGCAAAAGGAGGCGTGAATTTTGACTATAAGAGTGATCTGTGAAGAGCAGTACATTGGGAGTAGTTTTCAATATGCTGAACTTGTTGATGTTGGCTTGTTCTTATTAAAACACGACCCGCTGGTTGGCAACCCCAGTTTGTCATCTCATCCTGTTCAATTTGCCACGACATAATTGCCGCCTCAACGTGAGTTGAGTTGAGGCCGGGATACCTCCTCTACGTCAGCCAACCGACAACCACGCTAAGAGGCCAATAGGTAGGAGATTTTCATATCTCACCATAGCTTATTTCTGTATAGCGTGGTTCTCGCTTGTGTGATAGAGAGGGAGTGTCTGGGGTCCCCTCGACGGAATCCACGCTCTTTGGCGGAGGAGGAGAGAGGCAGACTGGTGTTTGCTGGTAAAAAACTAAAAGTTGATGTGTTGAAATTATTCAATTTGATCTCCAGCTGTAAAACGAGAGCTCTCTCGTGTGGAACAGACGTACGCAACATTCTGTTGGCGTGACGCCTGGTTGTGGCCAAGATAAGCTCAAAAGCGGAGCGCTCCGTGAATCTCTCAAGCTCAAGAGACTTTAGTACGCTAATGACAAAGCGACTGTGTGCTATTGATGAAGCAATTTCTGCAAATAAGTGTAAGGAACTCCAGTGTGAGTTAGATACGTAGGTCTTGATACGACTCTTTACTCGAGAGGGAAGAAACGAAAAGACTGGCTTAGATTTAAATAATAAAACTATAATGTAGGTCTGTTAGGAGTGGTCTCTGTTTAAGGCAGGACACTACGCTGACGAGACTCAGAAATTTTGTGCAGAAATCTAAATGAGCAGGAAAAGTAATATCTAACTAGACAATAAAATGAATAGTACAGGTTGAAAAGGTGTGCACACGACTGTAACTTATTGACATTACTGATAAAGTAATACTATAAAGGAGCGATCCATAGACGAATAAAGGGAAGAGACAATACTCCCTGTTAAACCCCCAAGAAAAAAACATATGAGCCTCTGGTGAAATAAAGAGGACATTTGTAAACTGTGAAACAGCCCAACAATAAGAATCTCTCCTTAACAAAGCCTTGAGTACAAGCAATACTGTTAAAAACTCCCACATAGTCAAAGTCTGACATTAGAAAGAGAAATAAACAATACCTGGACAAAAAACGGACTGACAGACTGAGACCGCTGACTTTTGATGTGATATACATCCGGATGGCTTTGCATGTGTATGAGCTATTGGCATGTTTTTGGTTGTTTACCCAGTGGTAACGCTTTTGCAAAAAATATAGTTTGTTTCATCCATCTGCATATATCCAGGCTATATTGTGTCCAGATCCTATTCTGTCTGCAGGAGGAGAAAAAATAGTGAAAAAATAGAAAGTTCATGCTCCGTGTACTTGGTGATGGCCGAACGCCCAGATGTGTGTGCGTATATTCAATACAATTTAGGAGCCAAAATAAACCCTTACGCTCCCTCCCTAGTGCATGATTGGCTGTACGCCCAGATTTTGGGGCCTGACAGGCTTACTCACTCCGTCCAGAGAGGAGTAGAGTTGTCATGCATACAGACATTGATCATGCATAGTCCTAAATAATCAGAGGAAGAGTGTTGATGGAAAGGTGTTGTGGAGATCACAGGAAGGATTGTTGGTTGCACTTGGTGCATTGCTGACCATCTCAGAATCGCACAGTGAAAATCACTGTGCGAGGGGGGAAAAGGTTAAAAGGTTAAAGAGACAAGTTGGTTAAAGTTACAAGACGTGGTTAAAATATTTATCAGATAATACTATTTCAAGTATAATAAGAACTATCCAATAATGTATCAGAAGTAAAAGCACAATTGTAACTTGTAAAATGGGGGATTAGACGAGTAATCTGAACTCTGTGGGACGACAGAAGCGCGCAATTAATAGCTGATTCCTCCCAGAAGGTGAGAGGCTGTCCTCAGACACAGTTCCAGATTGCCGCTCTGATCCTGGAACTGGAAAAAAGAATTCCACTCGTGAAAAATTAGTTTGTGATATAACAGACACTTTGAAGTGATAAACTTGTAATCTTGCACTTAAGTTTCGTAAGAGTGTTGGACAGACGTGTCCTGGTTAACGTGTAGTATTTAAAGAAGGTTTGGTGTTTCCATTCAAGTTGAACTAAGTCTTGACACGAGTGTTTTGAAGATACTGTCAACGACCAATTAGGTAAAATGGGTAAAAGTCAAAGTGAGTCTGAGCAGCTTGATGCCAAGGTCTTACCTTCAATAATAAAATATATGCGGGACAAAGATAATCAGACTGCCAAACAATGGAAAGAATGGATCAAATGGGTTCCCTGAAAAAGTTTCAGCCTACAAAAATGTTATAAACTCAAAACTTGTCTGCACACCGAGACCTGACCTCACAGACACGCCCACCGAATGCTGATTTACAACTGTTAGTGGACGGTTTGGCATCCCGCTCGCCGGACACGGGAGAAGGGTTGGTTGGTTTGCTGTAGTCTCATCATATGACACTCTGTGCAGCGGTAAGTTGCCAGCACACTTTTCTGCTCAAGCTGCAGATCATGTGGCTCTCACAGGAGCCTGTAAGATTGCTGCCGACAAAATAGTTAACATCTACACAGACTGTTGCTATGCCTTTGGTGTAAACACACCACTTGTGGAAACACAGGAGCTTTTGGAAATCATCCTGCAAAACCATTTCTCACCACCGTCTCGTGGCCGACTTGCTAGAAGCCATATTGCTCCTTAAAAATGTTTGTTATGAAATGAGATGCTCACACTAACGCTTCTGATCCCATTTCAACAGGAAATGCTGCAGCTAATGCTGCGACTGAGCAAGATTTATTTATCAACAGAAATATCCCTCACTTATGATGTTCAAGTATTGCAGACATTAGCGACCCCTGCAGAGAAAGTGTTGGGCCTAATCTGGTGCAATTTAAACATTATTAATGGATAATGGATTATTATTAAAATGTATTATGAGCCCAGACAACTTCCACATGAATTATTCTATTGTTAAGCTAAATTAGCCCACAGCAGTGATAACTTGGCAAAAGGGAGAATATGTGATATATTGTAAAGGTAGATCCACATTTTGTAGAGTTTTTAAAGTTAAAAAGGAAATTTAATAAGATATTAAATCTTATACTTTCTTTAGCTGGTCATAACAATCTTGATGTATCATCAAAGCAAATAATAACACCACTTAAATACAATTAGTATCGATATTTTGAACATTTTTATCTCTTTTACACAAAATTGAATTCTTGTGACAAAATGATGATGTAATGAACTGGCCCTCGATATTAGATCATTTAAATACAGTATTTGAATTAGTTTTTAACTGACATTAGGGAATGTAGGAACTGCAACAACAAATATTATTTATATTTTGTTAGGTTATAAATTTTAGAAAACACTGTGCTAAGCTCACAGTCCAGATGCACAACTACTTTTTGTGATGTGCTTAAAACACGACCACAGTCCATGCTTGTACCAATGACACACATCAGCAGTGTGCCAAAGATCCAAAACATCTTCGACATCACACTATGCCACTGTTTAATGTGGTACACCAACTTGTCCGACACTAAGGTGTTCAAAGATTACATTTCCTGTAAACATGTCTTGTACCATAAATATATATATATCTATAAGTACACCAGACGTCATCCCTGTGACAGACCTTGACGTTCCAAAGAACCTCACTTTCACTGACTGCTTTGAATCACAAGGCACCCGGCACAACGCATGTTGTTCTTCTAAAAAGCCGATCCTGCACATCAGACTTGTTTGTCTGACTGTTTTCCTCCCGTAGAACTACGAAAGTGACATTTCTGTGTAATACTTGTGTTTATTATTACAGCTTGCTGTCTGAGAAACATGATCTCATAAAACAGCCTGTGCTTTCTTTTATTATTTTACTTGATAAAGGAATCAGTTGAACTGACAGTTGATTCTGAATGAATATAATAGGAATATAAATACTTGGATGATAGAATTTTTACAAATTGTTAAAATTGTTGTGTGTTATGAGCCCCACTGATATGTTGTCTCTCTATAACAGTTCAACAGAGATGGAGGTCCGGCGTCTGTGTTTCGCCTCATCTCAGGAGATTTATTTTGTCATGTTGATGTGAACATTCCCATGCTAGCTACAACATGGAGTTGCTTCAAACTCACAAAAACAGCTCATGTTTTGACCTCATCAAGTGATCATATGTTGTGCGTATGTAAACCATTTTTGCCATTTCGATAAATTGTAAACACTTTAGTGGCCATGGGAATGGCCAGAGGGGGGAGTTGTTGGCAATTGGCAATTTATCATGTTCTGTTAGATATAACTTATATCGCAGACGAGGACATCCGAACTCATCCAATGTAACAACTACCAGGACTCCAACCTTGAGAGCCGTAAGAGCCCAGACGGTGGCTCAGCCGTCCTGGAGGAGAGCCAGAAGCCATGAATCAAGATGAGTGCGATGCAACCACACATATTCCATCCCATGTTAGACCAGGACCTATGCCAGCATTGCCATTTAAGTTCAAACTAGCCTATCCAGTGTTCAGACAGTTGCACGTTAATCCACGTAGAAAGAGACGACTTCACACCATGTGGAAAGGGGAAACTAGCACACAGCTGAGGCTGATGACAGAATGAGCCGAATGTGGAATCCAAATCATCTTTATGATGCACATGTGAAATAAAAACATTGGCACTTCCTACATGAGAAGTTCAAGTGGACTCTTGTATGGATTTCAAAAGAAACACGACTATTGAGATCAGTGTCCTGAATACCAAGTGTGGAACGCATGTGCAGAAATTATGATTTGCACATCGCAAAACAAGCCTCCCACTAATCATAAAGCAGATCAATTGGAAAAGTATGAATGTTTTGCCAGTGGTGGATTTGCGTCAGACAAAAGAAGGGTTGACGTAGGCAATACTACTGTGTACTGTAAAGTAACCCGAGTGTCCTGGTTCCACAGGCTAACATTACTCCTTCGTTCATTAGGAGACCGGTATGATATGAAAACCCAATAACACAACACCAAAGTTATGAAAACACAACCATGACCATTCCCACTCTTCATTTGTTAAGCAAACAAACATCAGACATAGCCGACATGTATGGAATGTGTTGTGAAATGCTTTACTGAATATACTGTTGAAATGGAGAAGAATTCGGGGTTTGAGGCAAGAGCTTGAGGAGAGTGCTGGCAGGGGGATGAGTTAGACTAAATTTTTGGAAAATAAGGGGTCTGTATTGCTAAAAACAGACATTAGCGCATTAATAGTTTTAATTGTGGCTTTTCTATTGGCATGTTGCATCGTATCCATCCTGAGGAGACAGTGCCAGAGGAGCATGGACAAACAGATGGGTGTCATGACAAATCTCCAACTGGCTCAGATGATGAGCATGATGACGATGGAGCAAGGGACAAAGGCCCAGTTCGGTCAAATGGTGGTTGGACGACCGGAGCTGATTCCGGACCTGTTTCCCATTCTGGACTATCTGGAGGACTCGGAGGACATGGGGGGGAACAGGACTTGGGGGCAACTCACCATAGGAACGAGAGCCTGAACTTTGTTGAAAGTACACACGTCCAAAAAACACCACGTCACATGTTTTATCATCTGTCCAAACTGTTTCAATATAAATTTGAATGTATTGCAATCAGATATTTCTACATTCACAAATATTCATAGTCATGATCTATAATAATCAGTGCACAAGTATTATAGCATATAGTTTTATCACAGACGTTGCATCTAATGAATACTGATATATTGTTCAATATTTTGCAGAAATTAAATGTGTGATGTATCAGTTAATACATGTTTGTAAGCAAGAACAGATTCACTTCATACCAAAAAGGTGGTCGCTTGGCGGGGAAGGACCATAAGGGAGTTTTTCCTGTACTGCAACCTGTGGGTTTTTTCGCCCTGATATGAAAGTGAATCTGAGCATTGAATGATGTTATTTGAATTATCTTACAAACTCAAATGTTTTGTATTGTATTACTACTGTATTGGTATATAATCAAGCAGATGTCATTTGCATAGATCACTTGTGTTATTGCAATGCAGTAAGGGATCAACACTTTAGGTTACAGTTTCACCAATTGACAAAAGTTATATGAAGTTAGGTTGAGGGTTAAGAAACCCTCAGAGGAGGGATGTGTTGAAGAAAATCATCATATAACTGTGAATTGAACTCGAATTGAACTGAACGCATCTGGACTCACACGTAAACAGTTACATAACGTGTTATTCTGGTTCTCAGCATAGTTTTTGGGAAATGATTCTCAGGGCCAGATAGAGAGTGATTAATCTCTCAAGTGCACCAAAACAACTCCGTACATGGAGTTGTGTTCTGTGTGCCCAGAACAAAATAGGAACCTGCCCAAATTAGGAGTCCAGATGTGTCCTGATCCTTGATTCAACAGACTGGTTTGATTGGTGGAACGTAGCAAAAGGAGGCATGCATTTTGACTATAAGAGTGATCTGTGAAGAGCAGTACATTGGGAGTAGTTTTCAATATGCTGAACTTGTTGATGCTGGCTTGTTCTTATTAAAACACGACCCGCTGGTTGGCAACCCCAGTTTGTCATCTCATCCTGTTCAATTTGCCACGACAATTACAAATATGAAAAGTCAAAGCACCCCTCTCCTGAAAGAGCTGAACATTTTGATATTTGAACAATTTCTGTAGCTTAAACAAATTTCAGAAGTAGTGATATTTGTAGTAATAGTCGTAGAAGTTGTAGTTGAAGTAGAAGTATTATTAGTAGTAGAAGAATTAGTAGCATTAGAATAAGTAGCAGTAGTAGCAGTAGTGATATTTGTAATAGTAGTAGTAGAAGTCGTAGTTGTAGTAGAAGTATCATTAGTCGTAGAAGTATTAGTATTTAGAAGAAGTAGTAGCCTAGTATCAGTAGTAGTAGTAATCGCTGTAGTAGTGGTCGTAGTATTTAATATAACAGTAGTAGAAGTAGTAGTAGTAAAAGTAATGGCAGCATTTGAAGTAGCAGTAGTAGTAGTACTAGTAGCAGTCGTTCTAATAGCTGTAGTGGTATTAGTACTGGTAGTAGCATGAATAGCAGTCGTCGCAGTTGTAATATAAGTAATAGTAGTAGTGGCAGTAATAATATTGATGGTAGCAGTAATAGCACTAGTAATAGTAGCAACAGCAAAAGTTGTAGTAGAAGTAGTAGCAGCAGTGGTAATAGTAATACTCGAAATATTAGCAGCAGTAGTAGTTGTCGCAGTATTTGTAAGAGCATTCATTATTTCAACAAAAAAGCCTAATTTTGAGCTCAAAGT